>NC_082595.1:99177458-99486520 GCF_030936135.1 Gavia stellata | reverse complement strand
CTGCTTCAGCACTTGAACTGTAACGAGCTTCAGTTCATGGCTAAAGCATCTCATGAATCAAAGTTGTTCTTGAAAATTTTATTTGGAGTTTGACCTTGAAAATATTATTTTCCTTGGTACTTATATGTGCACTTCTTTCATGACACCTGCACATTATAATTAAGCCTTCGTCAAAGAGGAAAGGAACAGGAAAAGAAAAAGATTTCTACCAACACCATGATCATCCATTAAAAAAAAAAAAAGTCATAAGGTCTCAAAAAAATTCAAGTGTGAACACATTTCAAAATAACATCCCTTACCAGTTGTGTGTTAACTCTCAAACTTATGCACCTCGGAACACAAGTTATTTGGAGAAGGAAATAAAAAAATAAATAAGTAGATCAACCTTGCAACTTTGTTCGAGACCCAAACTGTGCAAATCTGACCTTTGCTGTGAGAGAAAGCATAAAACAAAATACAGTCCTTGCATTAGTCCTTGGCTGTGTGGCAGACCACTCCTTAGCACAAGAGGGAATTTAGTGAGTCTCCCAAACACAGTGTAACCTCCATCAGCTGCAGCCACACGCACAGCCAGCCAACTAACCCACAATTCAGGTATTCCCGTAAGTTCTTGTCAGTGTGCACAACTAGTGTTGTCACCTATAATTGCCTACAGGACTTCAATTATGCTGGTAAATTTAGCAATAATTACACATCTTTGCCACCATTCAGGAATTACCTCTCAGGGCATGAAATCTGTTTAAACTCACTTCCAACAAATTCAGAGTTCAGCGTGTTTGCTCAGCTACGTGGGTTCATTCAGCCATAATGATCTCGTTCGTTACATGAAGCACTCCATGAAAAACTGTCTTGATCCACTCCGCGGTTTCTCAAAAATACCAGTGTACCTAAAGGACAGTTTGTTTGGCACAGAAAGAAAAAAAATATCTCTCCTTTTGACACAGCAGAACTTTCTCACACAAAAGAGTAATTTCCACTGGCATTGGAAACAGGTTTTGTGGTGGATAGAGTGGCTGCTTAGAGAAATCTTAAGTTCATTTCTTTTTTCATTAAGCTCACTAATCGCCTACCTCAACCTTCCTGGTTGTTCACTTAAAAGAACATTTTTGAGCCTAAGAGCTCATATAATTCTCCCCTTGGAGAGGCAGAGAGGAAAAGGAGCCACTCTTGACTGGTATCAGAAGGCATCACTTCGCTTCAGGAAAGCGCTCACCCACCACAGTGGCAATACAAGAATTTAAAAGAAGAAAGCAGACTGTGCCACGTGATTCCCCAGTTTTTCTGCCCTCATCAAATCCAGAGTGATTTACAGTAGCCTGCTGCTGCTCTTAATTTTGCCCCTTTATTAGGTCTCACGTTAGCAAGTGTCCTCAGAGGAATGCTGTCCTGCCGTACCCCGCTGCACCAGCTCCCGGACACCTTCCCTCCTCCCTGGCACACATCCGCTATGCCACAGGAAAGGGAGAGCAACAGCACAGCACCTGGCACGTGCAGATGAACCAACAGCGAGGAAATACAAGCTGTTATCCAAAGGGGAGGATGAAATAGGGTAACTCCATAGGCTAACATTGGAGGCAAAGGGACTGCTTACACATACCACACAGACTGTGCAAACAGCACTCCAGGTGAAAACTATTTCACATCACTGCCTTAGAGTAAGCCCTAGCTGGGCTACCCTTGCCCACTGCTGTGCCCCATCTCCCCCTTTATTTTTTTTTTCTTAAGGGAACTGATTAAATTATTAAAACTAAAGCCAATTCCTGATATTAGTTCCATAAAATGATACATGAATAATCATAGAATAGTTTGGGTCGGAAGGGAGCTCCAAAGGGCATCTGGTCCAACCCCCCTGCAATGAGCAGGGACATCTTCAACTAGATCAGGTTGCTCAGAGCCCCGTCCAACCTGACCCTGAATGTTTCCAGGGATGGGGCATCTACCACCTCTCTGGGCAACCTGCTCCAGTGTTACCTCATTGTAAAACATTTCTTCCTTATACCCAGTTTAAATCTACCCTCTTTTAGTTTAAAACCATTACCCCTTGTCTTATTGCAACAGGCCCTAGTAAAAAGTTTTACTCCATCTTTCTTATAAGCCCCCTTTAAGTACTGGAAGGCAGCAATAAGGTCTTCCCAGAGCCGTCTCTTCTCCAGGCTGAACAACCCCAACTCTCTCAGCCTTTCTTCACAGAAGAGGTGTTCAGCCCTCTGATGATTTTTGTGGCCCTCCTTTGGACCCACTCCAACAGGTCCATGTCTTTCTTGTGCTGGGGACCCCAGAGCTGGACGCAGTACTGCAGGTGGGGTCTCACCAGAGCAGAGCAGAGGGGCAGAATCACCTCCCTCAACCTGCTGGCCACGCTTCTTTTGGTGTAGCCCAGGATGCGGTTGGCCTCCTGGGCTATGATTGCACATTGCTGGCTCACGTCCAGTTTTTCATCCACCAGTACCCCCAAGCTCTCAATCCCTTCATCCCCCAGTCTGTACTGAATCTGGGGGTTACCTGACACATAATATCTTTTGCTATAAAACCTTTGCAGAATAAAACCTTTTAAAGTCTTTCTGGCAAATGTAACATGAGTGCATGCTGCTGATACAACAAAAAGCATCTCACTATAGTGAAGCAAGGAACGCATGTAATACTGGAAATTGTTCCTCATAGCAACAGCAGCTTTGGAAATTAACTCATTCATCTTAAAAACCTTCTTTCTCCACATCAAACACTTGTTGGGAGTGCTGCGGCTGCTCTCTTAGGAAGCATAACCACCTTTGCAAGACCTAATTTCTCTGTGAAGGTTAATTAGTTTAATGCAGGAAATAGTCTAGTGGAGTTGGGGATTTCTTCTTCAAATAAATGAGTTGGATACTTGAATTTGGTAAATAGTACCTGAGAAAGCATGGCTGTTGGATTTAACACTTTGCACAACAGAGCATCACTATATTAAAGAAGCAATGATAACATACCACAAGGTCTACCTGAGTTTGCAGTGTGTTAAGATTCTTACTAAACACTTAGAAAAACTGGAACAGCTTCGGGGGGGGGGGGGGGGGGGGGGGGGCAGAATCGCTTCCTGCTTACTTTTGTTACACTTCATTTTGTTCAGTACAAGTCTAAGCTGAACCAGAGCATAGCTGAGGTTGGGATTTCTGAATGAGCTGCAGTGATTGACATCTTGCTGATATACAGATGCATCAGTGAGAGTATTTGTCATCATGGCATATCAAACTACATTATTTTCATTTGCTCTAGACAATAGTAGTATGCAAGAAAGTAAAGAGAATTTATATTTGTTGCATATCGATTTGCATAGTCAAGATTATGACATACGTTTAAGATTTTAAGACACCAATCTCTGAAGCTCGCAACCTTAAAACCACAGGTTATTCGGGCATCACAAACTTAATTACCCCAAATCATGTCACTTACAGAAACACTTATTTAGAAGATTATTTTCAAATTGGCAATTAAGGTCTCAGGATTTGATTTGCATTCCTTCTTTAATTTTAGGGAGCTTACATTTCTTCCAAGTCTTACCCTGACACATTTCCCCCTGCCTCTGGTTGATTTTCAAGAGCTGTAAACTGAAAGCCACCATGCAAACAATTCTGTTGATACAGGAGTAAAAGTTAACTCACTTTTCATCAGTAGGGTAACAGGATAGGCAACTAGATATACACATGGTCTGACAAGTAGAAAGGTCACTTTATTGGGTGCCTTATCAGAAAAAAAGGTGGCTTTTAAGGGGGTATTATATAGGCTTGATGAAAACATTTCATACACAAACCTGTTATTTCTGATTGTTTCGGTAGCCTGTGCAGTGTTTATTTGGACAGTTTCCCAGGGATTTCCTGCTTTATTAAGGAGACCGCATCCTGGAGCACAGCGTTTACATAAGTTACCTACGCGATTAAGTGAGGTAAGTAAAATACATGGAGGAAGCCTCTGATACCATAGGCATTATACTGAAAAAAAGAGTATTTTAATAGGGAAAGATTAACAAACTTCTTCCTTCTTTAGCTATAAAGACTATTTTTAAGCCACCAGGAAAAGTTGTTTGTACATAAATACCAGAAAAGTTAAAGCTTAGTAAGAAACTACAGAACAATTAGGTGTATTTACCATATACTAAGAATTACTGTGTTTTAGAAACTCAGACTAAATGAAGACACTAGTGTAAAAGCACCACCTAGCAACAATAGCTGTTGGCAAAACTCCTAACCAGAGTTTGGGCTGCTGACAGAAAACTTCAGATGACTGAAGATAATTTTACAAACTTTTTTACTAAATTTAAATTATCTTCTCATTGTTTTAGGACATTAGAAATATCACCAAAGATCACTGCTTCCAGGTGAATAGACTTTCTTTTTGTAAAACTTCCTGTTTTTACTCTTTTCAGCCAAACACTGCTTAAACTCTTGTTATAAGGGAGTGAAGAGCAATTTACATGTTTTTTCAAAAAAGGTTAAAACTCAATTAAAAAATCCCAAACCTCTTATTGCATTTGGTACAGGGCTGCTTAAAGCATAATTGTATATTACTGCATGCTAACAAATTCCCTACTTCCTATTTTAAAGCACTTAATTTAAAAAATACATTATTCAGAGAAACTAAATGTTATAACCAAAAAACTCACAAAAACTATTACAATAGAACATGTTGCTTGAAACCTAAATAACAGATAGCCATACATAATACTGATAATATACCAGATAGTCACAAATGCCAACAAAAGCAATTTGGATATAATTTCTATTGTTTTTTATTATCCTTCATCTTATACTTCATAACTCATACAATAATTTGAACTAATTTTAACACAATCAAAGCTGCAGTTAAAAGGATGCTGGTTCTCAAACACAGCTCTGTAGAGGATGGCTTTAACTGACACTGTCCAAATCACCCATTTTGAGTTGTGTGTGATGCAACAATCAGCAGCTAACAGAAGAAAGTCCCCACTGGACAATTCTGCAACACTTCAGTGCTTTTACTGGGTCAGAAGATAGCAATCAAAGTGAGGCTGCAGGGGCAACACAGTTTATGAAATAAGGGTAATACGACATTTCCATACATGTTAGAATTTTTGAATTAAACTTACGTACATTGGAGGGTTCACGTTGCCTAAACATAAACTCTTGATGCTGTTTAGATGCTTCAGGCTACCTGAATTTTCTGTACAGTACTGGCAGGTACAACATAGCACCTACAGGAGGGAGACCTGTGTCTTTTTGGAGTGGCAGCGTATCCTGTCACCTGCAATGGTATTAGCTCAATATTAACTAGAATCAACTGAATTCCAGGAATGTGTTCTCCATATATCAGTTAGCTGTTTGTCCTTTTGATTTTTCTGCCAAATACTAGATCAAGCAAACCCCTTCAGGACAAGAGAAATATTCTGCTATACGCCTCAGGCACTCCAGTAAGCAGCAGTGCTCAGCAGACGTAGGATATGCTTTATGAATGTACCTTTTATGTCCTCCAATAATAACGACCATTATGAAAGACTATTTCGTTCACGTGCTGAGTATCATGAAACAGCCCTTAATATTGCTGCAAAGAAATTATGAAAGTTCTTGCCAGTCTTGGCTGACATTCAGCAGATTACTGCATCTCTTTACCTCAGTTTCTCCATCCGTGGATCCAGCCACATTTGTAAGAAACCAGGAACTATAGACAAAAAGCACTGCAAGATGCTAAGAAGTGATTAAGAGCTCGCTCATCATTCCCAGAATGTGTTTATGCCTGCAACTAGTAGCAACTCTGCGAAGTAGTAACTTGGCTTCCGAGCAACTTGTCAAAGAATTATTATTGTTAAGAGGTTTCCTTACACAAGCCATAGGTTCCTCTCTCCCTCACCCCTTGCATATCTTCATTTTGTCTATTGGCAAGTGTTGGTGTAATTGCAATTATAAAGGGTTTCTTTAAGCGTCTCTAGCTTTTACACTTTTCCCTACCTATAAACAGAGGTGCAAGGCAGAAGGATACACACTCCTCAGTAAAGTTCACCCTTTGAACTCACCACCCTGTTTTTCCCCTTTCTTACATATATCTAATCTACTTGAGATGCAGTTATTTTGCTAACTGGCTTAAGTAGAAGCCCAGCGTATTGCATTATACAGATATTCACATATGGAAGTGACCACAGGCCAATTACCTCTTCAAATAGACTAGGCGCATTTATTTGTATATGTGATTCCATAAACATGAGAAGACTGGAGTATAAGTTTGTGTTGCCAGCAGCAATTTTGTCTGCTTTCACAGTAGCAAAACAGAACCATACTTAAAGCACAAGAGACCAGAGAACTCATGCCTTTGGAGTATACTAAAGGGGGCCCCAGCTCAGCAGTTTGGACGCTGAGTGGCAAACACCATCTGTATCCTTTTCCCTTCCATAAAAGGAACCTTTATAGGAGTGTAAAGGAAAACAAAGAAAGATTACTACCAGTAGTTAAAAATACTCAAATGAATAGTTAATCATCCAATAAGAATGTGAATTCTCTCAAGACATTGTACTAAAGCAAATTAGTCAAAAATACAAAGCTATTGAACAAGGGTGCTCCAATAAGCAAGCGATAAACTCAAAAAGCCAAACAGAAATCTCTCCCTACTCTAACTTTACAGCTATTATTAAAATATAACTAGAATAGCAGCTTAAAACTAGAATTTTTATTTTGCTCATTTTACTTAGGCTAATCTTGAATTTCCCATATTTTCCCCTTTTGGCTAGAAAAGCTGAACCATGTAGGCATGCTTGCTGTGCGATTTGCTTACAGAGTTCTAAAGCCAGTAAATCACAACAAATACTGCCAGGGGCACTTATGAAAGCCTATTTTTTTCGTGCTGTTTTCAGTTAGCCAGCCCTAGAAATCAACACTGAGAAGAAAAATAAACACAGTTTTGATGTGTACAGTAGCAAGAATTAGCATTGTATCCAGACAAGGAACAAGCCATTTAAAACATAAGTTAGTGGATTAACCATCCTAACCACTTAAACTGCATGTTTATTCAAGCTGCAACAAGAAGTCAGCCAGTGAAGCAAGGGCCCTTCATTGTGAGTTTGTGCTCCACACAAACAGTTCAAACAGCTTTAAGTTCTTTTTTGTTTAGGAGTTTGTTTGTTTCTAAGGAGAAAAAACGAATAGGGAGAATATAATTGACCCAGTTGGAAGCAGCAGGCTGGTATGCTAACAGCCTCTCTAGCCATACATGAAACATCAGCACCACCAAGAGGCAGTCAATGGTTAGTCATCTAATAAAATGTAGCAAAAAGCACATTTGGGAACATCCACCCCCCAATCATACACATGTAGCATACATAGGCAGAACAGCCTACACTTGTATGTATAAAAGACATATAGTTAGGTACTTAATTTCAACGGGAAAATGATTTTTTTTTGTGTATCACTTAGAATATTCCCAATGACAAGATGTACAACATCACCTGATCCTAAGAAATTCTGTTCTTACACATCTGTTGACTAACTTTCAATGTGAAAACATCTTCATATCTTGACTGTGGATGTGAAAGCAAGCCAGCGCTTGGTTCAAGAAGGGTAGTTAATGCTTTTAACTGGAATCATGCCTCTCTAGCTACATACGGCTTATCACTTAAGTGTAAAGGCATGTGCATTCTGAAATAAAAAATAGTAAAAGCGAACATCCAGGGACTTCATGTCATGGACAACTGTCTGAACTTAATTTGGTATAATTCCATTTAGCATATTTTTTTTTAGGATTTTTTTTTAAATAACCTTACTTGCTTTGCGAAGACATGCGATGCTTTCCAGAAAGTTCATCTTTTTAGTGACAGCAGTAACTGGAAGTAATATAAAAAACCCAGAAGTAATATAAAAACCCCTCAAAACAATTGAAAATAGTTTATGTGCCATCTCATTTACATACTTCTCCTAGAGATTACTCATTAGGGCAGTGGGGATTTTCTGTTGTTTAGCACAAGATACAGTTAAGTCCCTGACATCTCAGTCAACCTTTAAAGCTTTTCAACCAGAAACTCTTTCCCCCTGTACCTCCCTCATGCTGCAGCATTTGAAGGCACATTAGCAAAACCCTCCTGAAAACAAGTATACATGAGGCCATTTTAGTCATTTCAGCTCCTACACCAAAGAGATACAAATTTTAAGTAAGTATTGGCCTAAGGTTACATACCTAAAGCAATTTTCACTTTTAAGACTGAAAAAAGCCATTCTATATAGTCGTAATTTGTAATCATTCACTGCAGTTTGGATACCTGATAGCTAGTCTTGAAAGATATCAGCACTTTGAACTTGTAGCAGATTTAGAATAATGCTACGCTCTAACAAAAAGATCAGTGTTGGTAAGATTTTGATTCCATGTACCCACCATTTTCCCCCATTTAAAAGTGATCCCCGATGAAATACATAACATGCCTACTTTAAATTAGATGAAATTGTTTTCACTCTCAGTTTCAATCTGAAGTTATTTTAGGCACTACAATAAATTAATTTTGATTGACTTATGGTCAGTAGATTTCGTAATTCGTCTGACAAGAGAAGACCAATAGAACAAATGGTAGAACTTTTCTTCCCAAGTTCTAATGGTAAGCATCCCATGTGTCCTCCCCTTCCTCCCCCCTGTTTTAAAGTATATAAAAGGTATTAAAGGAAGGATTCCACGATGACCAGCTTAGAATCAGGTAACACCACATAGCCACAGTAAGTTTGATACTTAAGATTTGTTTAACTTAATGAGAAATTTATGTATTTTATTATAATAGCTAGGACTCTCAGACTGCCCTCTCCAGGTAACACTACACAAAAAAATTTCTCCGCTCAACCTGAGTTTAATCTGGTTTTCACGGTTTTCTGAAAGGCGACTGAGTATTTTGTGACTAGAAGTCTTCGTAAGAAAGGCAAAAGGTTACTTTCATTCTGGGTTGTTATGCATTCACAATGACCTGTGATATCTAGTTGACAATTTGCAGGCAAAGTCACTGAAATTTTTAAGCATCATTAGAGGAGTTGCTAAAGAAAAAAGGAAGCTAAAAAATCCAAATCCGACTACAGTAACTTCATCTGAACGAATTCAACCTGCCTGAAAGCAGCACAAGAAGCATAAAGTACTTCAACCTATAATGGTGCATGAAAAAGCTTTTACTGAAGATTTATGAACTGCATTGGTATTAGCATGTTAATTTCCCATGAACTCAGAGTATTGTAGAATTCTTTGTATAAGATAAATTTTAGAAATTTCAGACACATTAACTTTGAGAAGTCTAGTATTACAGAATCAAAACAGTTATCAGCCTAGATTTAGGATTTCAGGAAAACCAAGAGCTTCAAATACATACTTCAGGAAGGTTATTTTTTCTTCTTCATTTTCTTAAATATAAGCACCTGTCTGAATACGGATGCATCTTTAAAAAGCCCAGCATTAATTAATCACAGTACACAGCTAGTTAAATAATTTTAACATACAGTCTGCAAAGAAAAGAATTAAACTCCCCTTCTTCCAGACTTGTTTAACTATACTTGTATTTTCAATAAATCAAAAAGCTATGCAGAGAATGATTCTGCAAATTAATCCTCAAGGCAAGGCAAAAGAAGAGCAAAAGAGACCATTTCATCTTTGACTTGTTTTATTTTATCAAGACAACAGCTAACAGAGTTAACAACACTGAACACGCTGTTCATCATGCAAGAAGTATATTTAATTTTAATCCTTTTCTAACTACTGCTACTCAGAGACAGTACAGGATTTTTGTGTTTTCAGGGTAGAGCATTTATTAACTCAAGCCTTGTCTCAAGTGTGGCACAATCAGAATGTTCTGAACAGCTGGTTAGGAAGATAGCCAAGATGCAAGAAAGACGTCTGAGCCTCCTTTTCAAGGGCAGCCAACTCTTGGACTGTAGGTGCCAGAATATCCACATGGCCTTTATACAGCCCACCTGCCAAAAGAGACCCAATCTAAATGATGTGTTCAAAGCCATTTTTCAGCAGAACTAATAATGCTTAACCACAGTCATTCAGAAAGTTAAAGTAACTTTGTTAACTTGTCAAAAAAAAAAAAAGCACGAACAAAAAAAATACAGGCATACACACACTTTGGTCACCTGTAATCCATAGACCGCATGTAACAAATGCGGAAGACAGCAAAGAACTAGCAGGTGTTTTTAATCTATCATTCTGTAGTTACACAGCAGACAACCAAGAAACTCAAGAGTAGTTCATTGCTTACCACCCAGAGCTCTTTTCTGTCCATATGTAACTTTCCCATCAAAGTCATCTACTGGTACTTTTATGTCTGGTTCAACTTGGGCAATAGTGCAGTTTAAGTGTTCTTCAATCTCCCCCAGCAACTGAAAAAAAAGGTCTTGAAGTACTCTTATGGTCCAAGACTTCAGTCAAACTAGTGTTGAAACTACTTGAATGTGACTGTTCAGAACAGGAACTGTATGCAGAAAACAATTTGGTCACAGACACCAAAGACTAACACATTTTTTGCTCAAATGGACTATGCAAGCTTATTTCCAATCTCAGTATGTTTTTATCCTACCTAGAAACCTTTATTTTACATACTACACTGCTTATGTGCGTGGAACTACTTTACAATAAAGAGCTCACAGTCTGAGCTTATTTTACCACAGATGATAGATCATTCACCCTTCTTTAATGTACAAAGAAGGGAAGCACTGTGAATTTAACAAGCATTCACACTTCATATACCAATCCCAATGAAAATGTACTTGTGACACACTATTTCCAGGTTAAAGGAAGTTTTAAGTTACGTACCGTTTTGCAACAAACGATGTAAACAAAAATGTGTAACTAACATCCTGTAACTCTTAACAGCATTTGATTAGGAAGACTATAGAGAAGCTGAAAATAAGACTCCAACAGAATTGACTGGGAATATTAAAATAAGCTTTTACAATTAAAGAAATAACTTATAGAAAATACAACTTGCAAAGTTTTCCAATTTCTTCTTCAAATGGAATCAAAGGTTATAAGCACCCCAAAACTAGCTTTGTACTTCAACTACGCAGCTAAAACAAGAACTATATCCCACAGTCTTTCAGAGGCATTAAAACATTCTGGTTAAGCAAAATGTTTACCTGCATCTCATTGTACCATATGGTACAACCTCCTTCTTCCTTCAGTCTAGTATTGTAACACCCTTTTCCACGACTACTGCATACATGATACCAAACCTAGAAATACAGGAAAACAACTTCTAAACTTTGTGAAATAGTTTAGTACATTAATTTTGATTAATTACAGCATGAAAAACAATTCAGATATCTATTTAAATTCCCTTTCAATTAAGCAAGAACAAACAAGCAGCTTTCCAATGCAGCATATTAAAGTCAGACATCAGCTGTGGCTAGAACTTTAGTAAATAATGTCTGTTCAATTTTGCTTTGGAGTGTAATTACCTTTTCTTTCTCTTTTGCCACAAGGGAGATTGCCAAACCCATCCTGAAATAGTAGGGGAGAAGGGAGAGAGAAAAAGGTATTTCAATAACTATTGTCAACTTAGGAAACAACAACAAAAAACCATCAAGAAAACATAGCAACTACTCTGGACACATACATACCTCTCAGCTCTGCCTACTCTCCCAATTCGATGAACATAGTTCTGTTTTTCATCAGGGAGTGTGACGTTGATAACTGTATAAGATACACACAATCCACAGAGAATACAAGATTTTTTTTTAAATATATGAGCTAAAGTCACAGACCAGACACCTAAAATAAATACAGATTTGATTGCTGCAATCCCTCTCCTTAGCCCACATACATACTTGTTCTATTACAGCAGTTACGGGTGTCATTACCTGCAATACCTACACTTAAGGCTTCCACTATAAAACCTTCTCCATGATTACTTTTTGACAAGAGTGGAAAAACAAACGAAGAATCCCCAGCAATGCAGAACATCATCAGGTATTTGAGCAAGTACAGTGAATCAAATTAAAAGTTGCCTAGTTCAAGCCTTTAACATCTACAATGTTTTAAAATGAAGCTGTAAGTCATATACCTGTCTTAACTAGTTGACAGGACTGCAAATATACTGAAGCTGTATGCAATTCAATAGCTTAGTTTAAAAGTTATGTCTTACCATATGGAACACCATGAATATCAATTCCTCTAGCAGCAACATCTGTGCAGATCAAGAAACGGACATCTCCTCTCTATGAAAACATAGTTGTAAAGAAGTGTTGTGCAAACAAAATTCCAGGCAGTGAAACAGTAGTCATTTGCATTTACCTCACCCTGAAGTGTCTCTGTACATTTAGGAACACATCAAATAAAGCTCTTCCACAGTGTAACAGTGCTTTTTGAACATGAATAGCTTGGTCAATTTACATCCTTATTTCTTTCGACAACAGCGTAAGGCAAGTTTATATCGATGAATGGCTTAAAATCAAACTGTCTAATACTTAAATAAACTTTTTTTTAAATATTTAAGAACCAAAGACTTTAAAAAACAATGTAATCCATTACAGAGCTTAAATTTAGGTTTTATTTAAAAGCCCACCTATCCTCTCAATGAGAACTCACAAAGGTCATTATTGACTGACAATATAGATTTCCACCTACAGAAATTGTTGCCTCACAGAATTTTAGAAAGTGGGCCGTAGAACATTTGAACACAATTTAATTTAAATGGAGAACTAGCAACACAAATTAACGTGATTTCAGGTATCGGGAAGTGAGGGAAAAAGCCTTCAAGAATCTGCAGCATCACCTTAAATCTTTCCAGGTTTTGCTTTCTTTCTTGAGGTTTTCTGTCACCATGCAGACAGACACATGAGAACTGATGTCCTTTCCTATCAGGGCCTGAAAGAGTTGCTGTGCATTAATAACATCATATGTAAAAGTTATGACACAACACCATACAGAACTGGAAAGAGAGTAGATTTTGTGGGCAAAAGTCTCGACTCAGGGGAATGTCACTTAATTTATTACCAATTAACACGAACTTCTAATTACTGATACAGGCATTAGGGAAAAACAAGACAATTAAACAAACACCCTTCCTCCCCCATCTCCAGAGGAGGCCTGTGCAGGCATGTCTCCTGACTCCTTCCTAGGCTAAACTTCCCTTGTTTCTTCAAATGTGTGTCTTGACCTTTCTCCTCACATGTCCCCTTTCAGTGTCCCTATGTTTTCTCTCACATTTCTCCTTCTATGTCTCCCTATGCGTGTACTTCTGTACACACACGTTTCTTCTCATGGCTCCTGCCCCTAGCAACTATCACTTTTTCTTACATACTTTTCAGAGGCGCCATACACTCTTCTCATTGGTTCAAATTTTGGTGCACGATGGGTTGTTTCCAGCCATTTCAGAGCTGTCTGGAACAGGTACAGGGCAGTTCACTGCCTCCTCCCACAAAGGGCAGCCCTGCAGCTCCCTGCTACCAAACCCTGACTTTCATGCCCTGTCAGTGTGTCAAAAAACTTAAGCACAATTTTATTTGTGTGGTGTCCGAATATTGGTGACCTCTATCATGCAATTTTGGCTTTGAAATAAACAGGAAAGTGAGCAGAATAAGGTTTTCATGAAAAATATTACCTCCGCCCTGTTGGATGAAGTACTGCTCCATATTATCACAATCTATTTTAGTCCTGCAGAAAATAATGGCTTGGTCCATCTTGTGCTCTTTGATTGCCCGAACGGTGTATTCTCCTTTTAGAATTTTAATAGCTTCAGACCACATTTCTAAGTAGAAGTAAAGAAGTTATTTCACTCAAATTGTTTAAAAATATGAAAAGCCTTTGAACAGCATAAAGTTTTTTCCGAGGCTTTCAGCAGACAGTTACATTTTTATTAGCAGAGCAAGTGAGCTAGACCTTCAGTTTTTTCTTCTCTCCCCACGCTCCCCTGCTCTATGGTAATATAATACAGAAAGAACAAAACTACTCAGGAGTTTCAGGTTACTTATACACACCAAACACTTGTTGTCAGCATACCTGCAAAATACATATTCAAATCTTTTTCTCTCCCCCCTAATTACAGAAACACATTTCTCTTCACAACTACAAAAATGTAGAAATAAAAACTTGGTGGAACATGACTCAAGGCCGGTATCTACTACAATTTAGCTTAACTTCATAACATTTACAAAGGATTATTTCACAAGCTAAGACTTAACTAGTGTTGCCAATTACCTGGAGTGTTAGCACCAGGTCGCGTATTGTCTTTTGCATGTACTTCATCAGTCTAGAAAAAAAACAAATAAATTCCTCAAGCCATTAGTCCATAGTTCAAAGAGGAAATATTTAACTCCATTAACTTACAATCAGCAGGAAGTTAAATAAAGTTTAAAAGTAATCTTAGCATTCTGTTCTCCCACCAGACAAGATAATCTACCTTTAGCTGAAGAAAAGTCTTGCGAGTAAGCACACAAAACTTGTTCATAAAAAAAGGACAATAAATTATTTATGTAGACACTGGATAGAAACCACCTTTGAACAAAGTGATGAATTAAAAAAAAAACCAACCACCAAACCTGAAAACAATGTAGTATAAACATAGCTAAATCATACAAACATAGTTGTTGCTTCTTTTTTCCCTATGCTAGGCTGAATCAGATATAAACCTAAAACCCAAGAGAAATAAATTCATGCCAAAACCTAATGAAAAGGCTCTAAACAGACCTAATAAAGGGAGGTTCCAGAGGTAACAAGGGATTAAGAAAAACTATTGATTGTAACTGCGTAAGAGTTGCTGAGAATGAAATACAGTCTCAAGTTATTCAGAACTCAAGTACTAAAGAATTGAACAACAACAACCACCACCTTCTCAGATGAACAGGTGTCAGGTTAACATAGAATTTAAACTAGTCTCAAATGTAGCCTGAGATGAAATCCATTCCTCTAGAAATTGCTCGTCTCACATAGGTTAGAGACAAAACTACTTTACAGAATGATGTTGGAAGGTTTACTTCCTCCTGATCAATCAGAAAAGACAGGTACTAACAGTTAGGCCACAGATCATTAGCTGTGAAATAAGAGAACAATGGCACTGCACTGCTTTTTCACAAGTACAAATCAGAATGTTACTCAATCAATATCTTCCTCAGTCATGTTTGTAAGACTGAGCTGTTCAGAAACAGTGTTACGACATCACGAATATCATGATGCTGACTACCATGGAACAAACCATTTCAGATACACTAAGCTGTTTCAACAGCTGGCAAAGATCCTACAACATTAGGCCCCAATTCTGAAGGTTAAACAAACAAACATGGGCAAATAATTTTAATTTTCACTTATAGATCACTTACTCTGATATGATTCTTGCCAAGCCTTTCCCAGAGTTTGTCAGCTTTTGGATTTACAGGCACAACTACATGGTGTACAGTTTCAGGGACAGAATCTTCTCCTTTCAAATCAACCCAGGTGGGAAAATGCATGATCTTTTCAGATAGTTTTTTCACATCAAAAGAATGCAGTGTTGCAGAGCACACAATCACCTGAGAAGAAAAAAGTCATATAGATACCACAAGTTCAGACTCCCCCAGCAAAAAAAGGTCAGAGTAGAACTGGAAGAATGTTATGTAGTCGAACAGCATAATGTAGCACAACAGAGAATCCCTGACTGACTCTTGTCATCACAGGAATCACCCAGCTGATGAGAATCAAGACACAAAATAAGTTACTTAACTTTTTTTTTTTTTACAACCCCCCCAACCATTTAAGAGAAGAAAGCAGAATTACTGAGAGCCAATCGATCAAGATTATTAGAGCATTAGAAACCATAATGCATGTAGCCACTATTTTTCAGATACGTTTATATATAAAATAACTCAAATACTGCTAAACACTGGGATTCAAGATCTAGGATCCTAAAGACACATATTCACAGGCAATTACTGAACCCAATGAACAAGTGTTAGTTTTGGACAAGAGGTATAACAAACTCTACCTTCAAAGAAGCATGGTCCATGCCACGTAATAGTCAACAACTGAAAGCAGCGCACATCACAAAAGAAACCCCAAACAAACAAAAAACAAAGCCAAAACCACCACAAAAAACCCCAAAACCACGAACAAATTTTATACCTGAAGTCTCTTTCCATCTGAAGTTATCTGAGGGATTTGACTGTGGATCCTGTTTATGAAATCTGAATAACCTTGGAGAAGGAGGCCATCCTATATGGGAATAAAATAAAAGAAATAAAGCTGCAGTTCTTATTTCTCATTTCTCAGCCTACACACTTGAGTTAAATAAGCAACACACTTGCAGTCTCAGAAGTTCTCCCTTTTAATTAGCTGGATAGGTCAATGCTTGGCTGGGATATTATTACTAAAGAGGAAAAAAAAGTAAATTTTGGATTATTTACAAGGAGAGGTGCTGTGCTTCACAAGAAATTGAACATCTGCCTCAGCAGCTTCTCCTAGCTAATACCCCAAGGCATTCCATCTTTGTGAATATTCAGTTGTACTATAACAGATCAGAGAGACAAACACTCATTTCACAGCATATTAACTACAACATTCATTGGCTTCAAGACCTGCTAGGTAGTCAAAAATGCTTATTTCATCTTTGTCCTTTCAAGTTCCCTATACAGTGACAGCAACAGACTTCACTACCTTGTGATTACACCCTGAAATACATTTTTCTGCCAGAAAAAATTCAAACAGCTTTACCAGTGAGGCTACACGGGGAAAAACATATGTAGGTTACTATCGTTGCAAACAACAATATTAACCTGGAATAGCCTATAGGTAGCTAATTGTTGTTCCACTGAAGTACCAAATGCTATAGAACAATGATGTTTCACTGACTCTTTTAGGAAATGTCATATTGCATTTAAGAACAGAACTTAAGTATCACTTAGTTCTCTACATACAGCTTCATCCAGAACCAGGAATCTAACTTGAGATAAATTAAGCTTTCCCGTTGAGACCAGGTCATCCAGTCTTCCAGGAGTTCCAACGACAATATCCACCTATGAAATACACAAGAGTATGAATTGATCCCATAACTAGAGATGTTACCAACTTTGTCTAAATTTAAGACTGGAGACAATCATCAGTATGATGCCCTATTTTCTATTAATTATAACTTCATAGAATCCTAGAGTAATTTGGGTTGGACGGACCTCTTGAGGTCATCTGGTCTCCACACCCACCATCACATGCAAATCAAGGACAATTTCCAAGTTGCTTTAGGTAGTTGCCCAATAAAATTTCAGTAACTTCAAGCGGACAGATCCCACAACCTCTCTGGGCAACCTGCATTTGGGTTATACAGCCATTTCATTAGCAGAATCTGCCTTATGCAGGAAGCCTTCCCTTATTTTGGGAAGTGTTGTGCCTCTGCTCCCTTCTCCCCTACACCACCTGCCCCACCCCCCGAGCTGTGTAACTTTGTTATCTGAAGCCAACAAACAGGGTTTTTTTTGTCAATGGCGATAAAAAAACTTCAACTTTTCTCACGGTGAAAGTACACATATGAAGTCTATCAACTATAAAAAAAAAACACTTAAGATTTTGCTAGAATGAAGGGTTCACTGTCACGAGTTTTGCATTCACATGAAAGTCTAGCAATCTTCCAGTTCAAGCCTGCTTAGGAGAAAATTTGTATTTTGGCAGCTAGAATCACTGAAAAACTCATCAATAGTGACATGGTCTTAAATAAAAAAAAAAGGCTATGCTATCCCTACAGCATGAATGAATTGATTGTACATCCCTTGCTGCTAAAGCTAGACCAGTTCCTTCTACATAGGACTGGTTTGTGGTGTAGATTGACCCTGATAATTGCAGACCAGTTTTATTCACACAAATGTGAAACAGAACTTAATAGGAAAACTGTCTGTCTTGTTAGTTAAGCACAAATGGCAAAAAATACACCTTTATTTTAATCAGGCTTCAACAGAATTTGACCAAGTACTATTTGTATCGAAAACTGCCATGGAAGTAAAGCAACAAATGCTAGACCAGTGCAACATGAACTTGCTATCAACTGCACAATTTCTTGTAATCAGGTTTACAGGAGTTACAAGAAGCACCATTACTATTCTCCAGCAACATCATGAGTTATTCAGAACGCAAACTATTAAATCATATGAACAAAAATACAACTTACTCCTTGTTCCAGTACAGAGAGTTGATCTCTTGCAGCAACACCACCAATAATCAACAGTTCCCTAAAATTACATCAACGTATTTTGACATTTGCTAATTTATTATATTCAGAAGATACGTTAAACACCTGGCTAAAGATTGATTTTTTTTATTAGTAGTTGACGATTAACAGCTCTGAACAGTAATTTTAAGAACAGGAAAAAAATTAATTTTAAAATTCGTCCCTTCATATGTAGCGTACTGTATTTTAATTTGAGAAGTGAAAGTTTTGTTACTGAGTTGTATTTGATTACTTACCGCTGTTGTATTAAACACATTAACACCTTAAACAATTTAATCTTAAAAAAGAATCTGTTCCTTAAAAATCTCAAGTATAAGTTAATTTAGTAAGTTTCCTGGGTTCTTGAAAGCTAGAAATGCAAATAACATTAAACTAGATGAATTTTACATCATAGCTTGCCTCTCCCCATTGCTACTCCCCTACAATTCTAGTAAAAGCACTCTTGTAAATTGACTGCAGTTTAGAATATGGAGACACTTGTTCAAGTTTTATAAGCACAGTAAACTTCAGACCAAAGCAGCTTGTAGATGATTCATTTTTCAGAATTGCATCCCCGTGCTAATTACTGCAACATTTGTCCTGCGAGCACACTAATGTAAACAGAGCAGACCTTGTATGTAACTATTTGTTGGACAGGAAAAACAAACAAAATGGGGGGGGATGGGGGGACACAGGAAAGTGCTCAAAAAAGAAGGGCAGTAAGCAGATGTGCTTTTCTTCATTAAAAATATTAAGTACCATACAACTTTGGTAATCTGAAGAAAAAAAAAATAGATTTGTCATACCAGGAGGAAGTAGTACATAGATAAAACACATCAAAAAACACTTAAGTGCTCTGACTGTAGCTGAAAAGTCACAATGTTGGTTGGCAACAGGTAGTACTGAGGCTCTTATCAGTAGCACTGCAGATTAAGCTCCACTTAGCTATGAAGTGGAATACCCCTCATCTCCCCCACGAAGTAACATCCACAGACAATACCACAAATGCAATTATAATAGATGCACTGTTACCTTAATTTGGGATTATCAACATATTTTTTGAACTGCTTCACATTGTTCAAAGTTTGTTCTGCAAGCTCTCTTGATGGTTCTACAATCAATGCTTTTGGAGCATTCGGAAGGTTCTGTGTTTGAACCACTTGTGCATTTCCTAAATGAAAAAAAAATACGCCATTAAGACAAACTACATTCCTATCCTGGAATTTTTTACTGGAAACAAACTTGGATTTTCTACTAATAATCTAAAACCTCATGATTCTAAATGCTCCATTAAAGGGTGAGGTTATTGCTCACTTAATTATGAATAGAGATTACAAGTTAATCTTGCCATGATACTGGGTATACTGGGCATGCAGCATAATTAATTTTATTGCAGAGCTTAAACACACACACTTATTTTTAAGATGACACTGTTGAGCAACTTACTGAACTTCTCTTTTTATCTGATGCATTTCTAAATTCAAAATGTTAGACTACTCATGGTTTAAGATGAAGAAAATTTAGAATACTTTAAAAAACCCACTAATATCGCTACCAGTAAGATCACTGTACAACCTTGAATACAGCATTAATGAAGCAATTAGTGATAAAAGGATGCTCTGTCACACAATCTGAATATAGAACTGAGAGATGTTTAAAAATCTAACCTACCTGAGTGTTGTGATTTTACAACATTACCATCAGGAGCCTTGCAAAGACCAATATAGCCATCTTTTGGTGGAAACTTGAAGTCATCTTCACCAAAATTGAATTTCAATTCAGCATTCTAGATTTCAAAATGCGTCATACAAACAAGATTCAAGAGACCACGTAAAATGAGAAACAATTCCATAATTAATTTCCCCATGAGAAACCAGCTAGATGATGAGGGGAAGGTGGTTTTCTCCCATCTACATGTTCCCCTTCCCCAAGGCCAGACATTTTGTGCATGGTTCTAGCTCTTGAAAGGCTTTTCTTCTGCATCAAAATATTGACACATTTACAGATGCACAGAAACCTTTTTTGAACTTTTATGTTGCATTCATTTGCAATGACAAACCACAATTTTAAAAAAACAAAACCAAACCACATTTTTTTGGACTTGTACATTTCTCTGACCACCAAAACATTTTGCTAAAACCTTTACTCGGTAAGAGACCATCCCAGACAGACTAACTTCAGAAAGACATACTACTACACTACTGTAATGTTAAGAGTTGGGAATAAACAAAACAGGAATTCTGGCACTTTCAAGTTACTTGCTTGTATCTGTCGAATCATAATATATTGAAGTTTAATACAAGCAAGATAGCACTGGTATTAGAAACTAGTTATCCATGCTGTTCTTCCCTTATATTCAAGTTTAAGTATTTAAATTCAAATTTAAACATTCGATATTTTAACTTGAATGGTACTTGTCAAAGCTAACACACTGTGGTGACCATTCCATTAGTGAAATACTAGTAGACTAAAGGAAACTGAGAGTGCACAACTACAGTAATTGTAGGTGGCTACACAAATTTTATACATACGTAGTTACCAAAACTAGAACAATTTTAATGATCTTACACATCTGTGATATTCCTAAGTTACCTTCAGTACACAAGCTGCAAAAAGTGCTTGGTTCCTTATGTGTGGTGGGATTTCAAACGCAAGGCCAAGGTCCTTCCCTGAAAGCAGGGTTTGTTCAGTCAGACTCGCAAATGTGTGTGCGTTTCTTTCCCTGCCCCTCCCCCAATACAAGCATCCCAATAAAATTCCAAAGAAGAAAGTGAATAAAACTTACCATTTTTGGAAAATTTTATTTGTCCTTTATCTATGTCTAGATAACACCCAATTGTATCATGCATAGTGAATTCCTGTAACAAAAAGAAGTTTGCGAAGCTAAGAGATTTTAGCGTTCAGTGCATTAAGAAAACATAGTGCTTACATTCTGTCAACTTTCACAGTTTTCCCTCTTCTCCCTACTAAATGCTCATTTTTGAGAGAGACAAGTTCAATTTTTATTCCAATAATACCACTGTAAATAGCAGGCATATTTTTATTTGATTACAAATCTTCAGTGAACTGCCCAATTTATCTTAGATGTTTAAACATTTATTGCTGTTTTAAATTTACTTTAAAACTGAACACTTTGACAATGATAAATTTAAGTAATTTACCTGGAAGTATTCTGCGTTACAGAATAATGCATTAATCATGCATTTATTAGCCAATGTAAATCTAAGCTTAGAGCACCAGATAACAGAAACCTGTATTTTAACTATATAAAAAGACTAACTCTTGCAGGAGGTACTATACGCATGTTATGTATACTTAACTATTTCCTTTAAATATCTTGAAATCTGTTCATTGTAAAGGTATTCAATAAAATCTGTATATTATAAAGTGCTCCTAATTCAACAGCTCAGAAGTCACTACTATAAAAAAAGCTACAATACAATAGTTATAAAAGTTGCAAGTTTTACGGCATTTAGAGTTCACCAATACCACAAAAAGACGTAAGTTTCTGCTGTATCATTCATACTTATGTAAATAATGCTTGAACAGCTGAACCCTTGACTGGCACACTACACAAAAACCACCACAGATATTCCTGGTAAACACTTTCAGAAGTGTACATTAAGGTAACAGTTCTAATGGCAAACCCAACTCAATAGCCAGAAATAGAGCATGACTAACTACATCTTATTAGCATTTAAGTATGTGTTGTGACATATTAGACTTGTGTGATTACTTCTACTTTAACTACTAGTGAAGAGGATACGATGCCCTCACTTAGACATTCACCAAGGTATACAGACAGGTTGGTGTTATTCATGCTAAGACTGAAATAAGTCAAGAAATAAATGCAAGACATGAGCTAACTTCTAACGTGTAACACACAGGAGAGGTTTATCTTCTAAATAAGAGTCAATATATTTGCAGTCTAGCCACAATCATAAGCCTCAAGCTGATAACTGCTTTTGTTAAATCTGTTAATATGCTTTTATCCAAAAATGCTTCAATGTTTCATGGTACTTTTGCCCACTGACTTTCCCTTAGGAAGTCAGAACTATTACAAAAGTAAATTGATTGTTACAGCACAGAACCAACATGCAAAACTTCTTGATAATGTTTCTACCAATAAGCAATTCAAGCTTACCTCACCATAGCTGTCAAATTGCTTGTTGTGAGATTTCTTACCAGTGCCACCAAAGCCAAACCCAAATTTATCAGTGCCTGAAGACAAGACAAAGTATAGCTTTTTATCTTTTGGTTGACAGGTTATGGTTTTTCCTTTGTATCAGCAACTGAAACCTCTAACACTACCATGTTGTATTGGGTTTGCGTGGCAGCGCTTTGGTAGCAGGGGGGGCTACAGGGGTGGCTTCTGTGAGAAGCTGCTAGAAGCTTCCCCTATGTCTGATAGAGCCAATGCCAGCCAGCTCGAAGACAGACCTGCCACTGGCTAAGGCCGAGCTAATCAGCAACAGCGGTAGCGCCTCTGTGATAACATATTTAAGAAGGGGGGGAAAAACTGGGAAACGGCAGCCGGAGAAGAGAGGAGTGAGAATATGTGAGAGAAACAACCCTGCAGACACCAAGGTCAGTGAAGGAGGGGGGAGGAAGTGCTCCAGGTGCCAGAGCAGAGGTTCCCCTGCAGCCCCTGGTGAAGACCATGGTGAGGCAGGCTGTCCCCTTGCAGCCATGGAGGCCCACGGTGGAGCAGATATCCACCTGCAGCCCATGGAGGACCCCACGCTGGAGCAGGTAGATGCCCAAAGGAGGCTGTGATCCTGTGGGAAGCCCACGCTGGAGCAGGCTCCTGGCAGGACCTGAGGACCCGTGGAGAGAGGAGCCCACGCTGGAGCAAGTTTGCTGGCAGGACTTGCGATCCCACGGGGGACCCACACTGGAGCAGTCTGTTCCTGAAGGACTGCACCCTGTGGAAAGGACCCATGCTGGAGCAGTTCGTGAAGAACTGCAGCCCATGGGAAGGACCCACGTTGGAGAAGTTCGTGGAGAACTGTTTTCCTGTGGGAGGGACCCCATGCTGGAGCAGGGGAAGAGTGTGAGGAGGAAGGAACGGCAGAAACAACGTGTAATGAACTGACCGCAACCCCCATTCCCCGTCCCCCTGCGCCGCTCAGGGGGAAGAGGTAGAAAAATCGGGAGTGAAGTTGAGCCCGGGAAGAAGGGAGGGGTGGGGGGAAGGTGTTGTGTTTTTAAGATTTGGTTTTACTTCTCATTATCCTACTCTGATTTTGATTGGTAATAAATTAAACTAATTTCCCCAAGTCAAGTCTGTTTTGCCCATGATGGCAGTTGGTGAGTGATCTCCCTATGTCCTTATCTTGACCTACGAGCCTTTTCCTCATATTTTCTCTCTCCTGTCCAGCTGAGGAAGGGGAGTGAGTGAGCGGCTGTGTGGTGATTAGTCCGGCTGGGCTTAAACCATGACACATGTAAAGAAATAATACACAGTGCTAATTAAAGGCTTCTAGGTTTGATATATGCTGAACTAGTACTTTTGTACCAGTACATTTATTGATTTTACTAGTCTCCAGTCATCCTCATTAAAAAATTGAAATAGAAGGCAAAAAGTCACCAGAGACAAGAAACGTTCCCACCAGGTAAGCAGATTTCCTCTTACAGGAAGAGCAACATTTGTACAAAAAGTTTTAAACTCCCCAATACTGCTAGCTTTCCCAAGGAGCCCATTCCATGTGAATGTGACAACTGTCTACGGGATTCTTTTTCAAGGAAACTCACCCAAATCTAGCGAAGCCTGCATAGTTGACCAACCAACTCTGCACAAGCCTTGGTCATGACAGGAAACTTCGTAGTAGTATTTCCCTTTAAAAGAGAAAGAAAGGATTGAAAACAACACCTAAATTTAAATTTCATCAAGGTGGTTCAGTTTGGCTGCTTCCAAGTCTAACATTTCCACCGCTGCTGAAAGCATCACAAAATCCCCTACTGTGTTAGTGTGAAAAGGTTCTGTAGGTACCCATGTATGTAATGAAGAAAGACTATCAGAAACAGCAGGCAAAAGAGAGAAAAAGTACTTGCTGAGAGGTATTGTGTGAAAGGCTCCAAAGGAGTGGTAAGCTAGAAAGACCAGTGGTTCTATTGAATCCACAAAAACTGATGAACAAAAAACACCAGGGGTCTGCCCAATCAGTACAAGACCACCAGCATGCACTAGCATCAACAACTTGTGTAACTTGAACCACATCCAACTGGCTGCTATGTACAGACAGACTACAGGATTACCTGCACACCTGATGAAATCAGATTGAGGGTCTTTCGGTACACCCACCGAGAACCACTGAAGTATCAGTGTGACTCTGCTTCTGAGTAAAGAGTTGGGGTTGGCCTATCAACTGTTGCTCCAACCACACAACCATGAAATTTGTGCATGCATGTATGTTTGAAGTGTGTGAGGAAACAACTGAAAGTGCTGTGTGAGTAGCTATTTCCTATTAATAACATCTTAATAAAATGTGTTCTAATGAATATTAGTTATGACTCTGTCTCCTCCGACTCAATCCCCAATCAGGGAAAAAGTAATTTACAACACAAGGAGAGCAAAACAGAGGTATTTCTCATTCCAGCTAGCAGTAAACTGAGTAACAGCACATTTGCTCAGATGGATAAGTTTCAAATGCAACCATTGACATTAACAACAGGTGACAAGCAGGCATTTCAGTTGAAACTTTTAGAAGAGTCTCCAAAATACATAATTTTATATCTACCTTTAGTCACGCCTCTAGTTGCTCTGCATCCATGCCATTCTTTTACCTCTCTGCTTTGACAACACAAACCGTCTGATCCAATTGCTGAAAATTACAAGACAATTTTAGTTAAAAAAATTGCCTCTCTAACTGCTTTTAAAAGACATTTTCGTGTATGCTTTCTCCTAGTTAATTCTTTTTTTCACTGAGTGAACATTTAAAGCAGCATTATGACAACTCACCAAAAGCTGATCCTCTATCATACGGGTTCATCTGCCATTTATTGAGCACTAGGTTTGAAAGACAGCAACAGAAAAAGCATTAAACCATAAGTTAAGCCTGGAAAACTCAAATTAAAAGTTCACATTGGTTCTACAGTGTCTGGCTTAATTTTCTGTGGAGACAGATTTGTTTCAATGTAATTCATAGTGCGAGGTCAAAATGAAGGCCTGCAACTTGAAGGAGGGGCACAGATGCATAATGCAAAGGTATTCTATGAAAGTTTAGATTATTCCATTAAGGAGAGCACAGATTAAGCTACTTAAAAATACAACTGAAAGCAATGAAGACATTTATAAAATAAACCAGAAGTCCACATAATCACAATTAAATTAATATAGAAAATATCCAAAACTACATTAAGAGCAATAAATTTGAAATGTATTTGCTATTTCTGTTCCAAGGTTACATAAAGGTATTTTTCAGGGTATCAGTTAAAATGCCATTACTGAAGAGCACATACATGCACATAAGCACATAAAATTTCCAACTTCATTTTTCATACGCCAAATAACATGTTGCAATAAAGTCTAGAAGTTCCACAATATAAGCATTTTTTTTGTAAAACTAGATGCCATTTCAATTAGGATTACTGGGTGTATTCACGTTACATTCTTCAAGTAGGTTTTTTTTTTAAAAAAAAGTTGACTGTACTGTCACCACTGTAGCAGCAGTTACCATGAAGCTGATAGATGAGCAGTCCTTTAATATCTTCAGGGTGTTGCCTCTACAGCTACTGTCTCTTACATAAATCTGCACCTATAAACACCACAGACTGGACATGGTTACCAGCTTTCAAGTTGCAAGCTTATTTAAATGGATGTATAATAGACCCTCAAACACTGTGAGGATATTCTCATGGTTACAATCCATTCTATATCAGTGGGTTCTGGCTCTGTGCATTTTCTACTCAGTTCAACATTTACTAGTTCAAACCTGCAGCAACTCAAGGTGTTATTACTCAGCTTTCACATCTAACTAGGTGCCAAAAGGAATGCAACAGCTTTATGCAGCACAGCAGAACTGAATGACACACTACAGTGCTACCCCAGACACACAAAAAATCAGTCTGAGCCTAAAAGAGCTTTCTGCTCAAGCTCACTTAAGAGGCCCAAATCAACTGTGTGGTATCACTGCTGATGTCTCATCTATCCCTGCAATTTGAAGATTTTTTTTAAACTTCTTTAAGCTGGACACTACTACCACTTCACATCTTGCAAGGCACTAAACTAGTATGGCTTTCAGAAGAACACTGAAGAGCATGGTATGGATCAGCCAGCCTTAAGCTGAAGACAATGAGCATTACCAAAAGACTGCAGTCAAACACACTTCAGTTCTCTCCATACGTCCACCAGTAAATTTATATTCACTGTTTTATAAAATCTGGGCTGATGATATTCTATTCACGTTATCCCAAATTAAGGAAAAAATACTTACCTAATGGCAAGTTAGGTTAACTTTACTTTGGGAGGTGATGGAATCAACATGAATTAACAGTGTTCCAAACTTGAAGAGTGTGACATAAAAACTTACCTGCCCCACCGGTTTTAATAGTTGCTTTCCCTTTCTTGCCTTCCATCTGGTCCTTCAGCGTTTCATAAACAATCTGGATAACTGGAATACTAAAAGCCTAAAACGGAAAGTTGTTTTCATTCCACAATTTATACAGATATTTCCAGATATACAGTCAGCCTAGTTTTCAGGTGCAATGCCCAGGGCTAGAAACACTTTAAAACATGCCTACACATATGTTTTTAAAGACTATTAATAATACTGCTTAAATACATACACAAACATATACACGTTCTCTTTGTATATAACCATACACAGAAACACACACAGACCACCTCTCACCACTTAAAGACTTTTACTTTCTGCTAATTTAAATCCGATTACTTACACCAGTTTTTCCACTCCCCGTTTCAGCGGCCTATAAGAAGAAAAATTTAAGAGTTTAACCAGAATTGCAACTTACACTGTAAGGATTGTTTTACAGTTCTATTTTAATAAACTATAAACTAAGTTTACTTTTACTTCTGCAATAATTCAGAAAATCGTAGAGAGTAATGCCACTGCTGCACACAAATTAGATGAGAATACAAAAATGGCAAACCTTTACAATAGACTTAAAACAAAAAGAACAAAAGCGCCCAGAGTCCACCAGAAAAACTATCTATGTATGTCCGATTTTGGGAGGCGCTACAGATTATAGAAAGCCATTACTTTGATTATGGAATCAAGAACACAGAGATCCACAAAAGGCATGATGAACAAGACATGCTAATCTGGTATCTTCAAGATTATCGATACTGAAGCATTTGTTAAGGCAGTATCAGTCATGTTCCATGCAGATCTGTGTCAGGTATTTATAACAAAAAGAGTAGATGAAATCTGGTAGCTCTCATTCATGTGGCAGCATCTCTCAAGTAGTCAAAAAATAAAGCATAAAAAGAATTAATCCCATCTGCAAGAACAGTTGGAAACACAGCAGGAACTCAACGAGGTTTTTAGCTGAAGAATATACTTTTTGTTGAAGAAGGACAGGAAACCTATGGACACTTCTGGAACGAAGGGAATTTACTGCACAAACAACAATTAAAAAACATAGGCTTTCTTGGAATAGGGCTATTCTGCATACATACCATAAGTACATCACCACCTCCCAGGATCAGTGGGATGGATTCTGCTTGGATATCTGTAGGAAGACTACAGGAAAGAACACATGAACACAAATTGACATTATGAGAATAAAAAAGGATTTTTGCTTATACAGGAACTCACAGAAACCACAGTCATCTGCAAGATGGGAAATAGCAGGTAAATGTTATTCTTCCTGGCTTGCAGCTAAGGAAGTAAAAAAGCTTCCATTTACAAGGAGAGCTTGCAAGAGAAGATGTACCTTGACAGGAAGTGACTAGTGGATGCAGTGGATTCAGCTGCACCCGGACAAGAGGGCTTCATCTCACATCACTATGCTAAACTACAAAAGAAACAGGTTAATTATACATTCCCTGTTTTCCCTTCTTCAAGTGAGGTTCACTTTTAAAGCCACCTACATAGCCCTCGTTTACAAGATTCCTACTCAAAACTGGAAAAGAAAGTAAAGATAACTAAATGTAACCAGCATTTTCAGACAATCACAGCTAATTAATACCATGCATATAAGAAAAGAAGAATTACATACAGTGTTTGTCCAGACTGATAATACTCTGAATGACAATTCAAAACAAGCTCTGAAGTAAAATATTTTACCCAAACAAGTAACCAAAACCGGGAAGAATAACTTTCATAGAAGACTGACACACAAGCGTCAACTATGAAGGACACAAATTCAGACCACAGCCTGGAAAACATTTACTAAACTAGCATCAATTATGTGACAGTATTTCATCTAATAATCCCACAAGACGTAACAAACAAACCAGGAGCACAGAGGCTTTTATCAAACAAATGACACTGAAGTATAAGCTGTCATGCTTCGCTTGTTCAAGTTTTAAATTTACCAACTGCAGTCACGATTTGTGTTCTTCAGTCATTCATACTAAAAAGTACATGAGATGCAATGACAGTTAAAGCAAAACACGTAACTTCTTTGTTTTAATGTGACAGCAGAGGTATTTTAGGAAGTATATCACATGTCACTGAAAGGCAAATTAGATTTTGCCAGGCCTAAGCACATTCCTACTTACAGCCAGTCCATCTCCTCCACTGCTTGAGCTATCTCAGGCATAACACCCATTTCTGTTAGACAAGAAAAAAGGAACAAGCAGTGTTATTTACGTCAACATAGCTCAAAAGACTTCCAAGTGTCAACACTTCCAACTGCAGACAAAAATAAAAAAGCATTCTTTTTGGCAACAGCACGTGCAGCCTTCTGTATAGAACTCAAGTGATAAATGAGAAATATCCTCCCTTCCCCACATACAGTTTTGACAGTTGTCCCCACTTTTATTGGAGTAAGTCAGGTATATACTAGGCACAGGGGCAGGTGCTGATACAGCAGCAAAGCAAACACACTGGGAACTGAGTACCACTTCAAGGGCAAGGTACTTATCTTTGCATATTTAGGAAAACTGCCTACGCAAAAAACAGGGAAGACTTTTGTCAATCACTAATATTGTGACTCTCTCTACAACTGAGAGGCAAAGTTTTCAAAAAAAGAAAAAACCTGTATCACGTAAGGACTCAAATTTGAGATGCTGAAGTTTCTTTTTGCCAGATCTTGCCATACACACTTACAGCAAGTATATTAACTAGACAATACTTTGATTTTCATACAGTTACTAATCACAGCCAGCTTTGAAAGTTTTTTTTTTTTACTTAGATATCCCTTCTGGCAAACTCATATCAAGATCTGATGGTCATACGTCAGACAAGTTAAATACGAAACCATATAATAACATTTGTATGTTGACAAACAAAATCTCTCTATTTGAAAAAGACAAAAAAATGAGACCTGCAGCTATTCAATAAGGCCACGAGGAAAGCAGATCTTAACTAACCCGTACGATGGTATTACACCATCAAAATAACAATTTAACTGCTGGTTATCTTTTCAGGTGTATAGGGTCACTCTAAATCAATTTAAGTATAAATACGCACCTTTCTAAAGGAAGCTTTTACATGATAGCCTTTACTCTGTCACATGCTGGGTTTCACATATACCACACATGTACACACATAGAGAGTGCTGAAAGAGTTGACATACATGGATGTATGCAGCCAAAAATTATTCTTCCATTTGTTATAATAAATACACTATAAGAAACATGTTTTATTTGTAACATGATTTCAGAAAGATTTAATGTTTGCAAGTATTAGCCTGCACTCCTACAAACTTAGACAATCCACATAAGCAAAGAGCTTTTTCCTAGCTATTGATTACAAATTATACATAAATCCCTAAATTATTTTCCCTATTTTTAATATACTTTCAGCTCATGTACTGTATACTACATTAAAAGAACTAACAATGACACTATGAAATTCTCCTCAACTATACCACCAAAATAATCCTGCTGTCTAGCATCTAAACTCGTCTCTAGATCTACTGAAAAAGCTTCAGCATTCTCCCTCGTGATGAGATACAAAGACAGTTAAAAGAAAACAATTAAAAATCTCAAATACATTAAAATTTTACAGTACCCTAATGTTGACTGGTTGCCCATGTGTGTATATGTATGGGGGGGGGGAACATCCACGACAACAATGATGCCTTTCAACAGTAAGTTTTTAGATTACAGTTTACAGACACATGTTAATCCATGTCACAGAAGAGAGCTACTCGTATAAAAAACAGTTATTATCCACTGCAATACACTGAACAGTTATGACAAGCCTCCTGTTATAAAAACCAGTCAGCCTGAGGAACGCGTCTGACTTCTATGCACCCCCAGCTGTCGGATGCATGCATACCACATATGCACCAAAAGCAACAAACCCATTTTGATAACTACTTCTTAAGGCCTGCAAAAGCCCCACGAGCCGGGAAGGGCACCTACATCCCCACAGGCCTCTCAACCTTAAGCCTGCTACGCGGCAAGTCACACGCTGCAGGCGGCCCGCACCCAGGGCAGGCCCGGCGCCGACAGGGCCCGTCCGCCGCGGCGAGAGCGGCAGCCGCCAGCCTCACAAGGCGCCGGCAGGTCCGGAGGCGAGAGGCTCTCCCAGTGCCTTGCTGCCAGCGGCACAGCCGACACCCCCACCCGCCCCAGCACCACGTACCCGAAAAGGCCGCCATCTTCGCACCACAAACACGGCCAACCGCCGCCAGCCACAGGGCGCAGGCGCTCAGCCCGTCCGCGGCTTTACGGCGCCGGGTGGGAGGCGGGAGGCGCCGCGCCGCACGTTCCGGCCCCGGCCTCGGCCCGCTCGTGCCCCCTTCGGGCCCAGGGAGGCGGGTTCAGACGGGGACCTAGGGGTAACGCACCAAGGGCAAAGTCGGAGGGGGAATTGTTTTTGTTTTGCTTGCGGATTTTTAGGGTACACTCAGGTCACCTGCTCACGATTTTCCCACTTTCCTGGAAGCCCGGTGTGTTTTGTTCCCCTGCAAATCAAAGCTCGGGTGCCGGGCGTCATAGCTGCAGCTTCACGGGGATGGTAAAGTCTCAAGAACTGACAGTCTGGTTTACACCCGGAGTAACTTACGTTTTAAACATAAAGTGTGTGTTTACAATGAGAATCTGCTTCACATTGCATACAGCACGGTAATCTTTTCATTTCGTTGGTGTAATTCATGTTTGCATAGTTTTCTACAAGAAACCTGCTTGGCAGAAAGTAATCTGGGTTTTATTTGAACAAAAGTACCTTCACACAAATTTATTTTTTGACGTACGTTAATGGGGATACATTCTTTTCCAGTTTTTACAGAAGTTTCCCCAAATTCTGCACAATCTCTTTCCAGGATAACTTCTAGTGAAGATAAAGGCAAGAATCTCTGGGGTGTTATTATAAAAAAAAAATTAGATTGCAAATGAAAAAACGCAGCTTCTACAGTTACACCACAAATCACTGGGGCATTTGTCCACTAAGTGGATGCAGAGCATAAAATACTACCTACCATTTTCAATCGTGAAACACTTCAATTTTTTCCAAGGCAGACCTCAGATATAGGCACATCTGGTTCAAAAGCCAAATAAAGGGCAGCGTCTCTGACAATGTAGTTCTCTTGACTACTGTGTTGCAACTGGAGTACCTGTTTTGTCCTGGAGGTCTATTTGAGGACCTTTTTTAAAACAGTCACTGAGCCCTACCGACTGTTAACTTATGCTGTAGAAACCAGGTGTCGTGTAGAGAAAAATACAGCAGGTATTTTATATCTTTAGTACCAGACTGTTTGCATCATGATGGCTTCTCATATATTAATAATTCCTTTGGGAGTATCTTCATTTGATATGCTTCCTTTCTTTCACTATGATTCACTGTATCTGTCAATCATCATTTTGATTGCTTTTGGATAAATGATTAATCCAATTATTTTTAAAGACATAGATATAGAGCTGGCATAGATCTTTAAGAACACTTTCCATAGACTGCAAGAGCTCTTGATCCCCAGGTGTAAGAAATCAGGAGAGGACGGCAAGAGACTGGCATGGCTGAGTCGAGACCTGCTGGTCAAACTAAAGGGTAAGAAGGAAATGGACAGGCAGTGGAAGCAGGGACAGGTATCCTGGGAAGAGAATAGGGACGTTGCACAGTTGTGTAGGGATGGGGTCAGGAAGGCCAAGGCGCGGCTGGAGCTTAACTTGGTAAGGGACGCAAAAAATAATGAAAAGGGCTTCTGTAAGTATGTCAGCCCGAAAAGGAAAGTCAAAGAAAGCGCACCTGCCTGATGAACATGACTGTCAAACTGGTAACAACAGATGAGGAGAAGGCTGAGGTACTCAACAACTTTTTTGCCTTGGTCTTCACTGGCAAACTCTCTTCCCACACCTCTCAAGTGAATGGACTCCAAGACAGGGATGGGGGGAGCAAAGTCCCTCCCACTGTAAGAGAAGATGAGGTTTGTGACAACCTGAGGAACCTGAACATACATAAGTCTACGGGACCTGATGAGATGCATCCCTGAGTCCTGAGGGAATTGACTGATGGAGTTGCCAAGCCACTCTCCATGAAATTTGAAAAGTCATGGCAGTCAGGTGAAGGCCCTGGTGACTGGAAAAAGGGAAACATTGCACCCATTTTTCAAAAGGGTAGAAAGGAGGACTCTGGGAACTACCGACCTGTCTGTACTTGGCAAGATCATGGAACAGATCCTCCTAGAAGCTATGCTAAGGCACATGGAGGACAGGAGGTGATTCAAGACAGCCAGCATGGCTTCACCAAGGGCAAGTCCTGCCTGACCAACCTAGCGGCCTTCTATGATGGAGTGACTACATCAGTGGATGAGGGACGAGCTACTGATGTCATCTCTCTAGACTTCTGTAAGGCCTTTGACATGGTTCCCCTCAACATCCCTCTCTCTAAATTGGAGATATATGGATTTGATGGGTGGACTGTTTGGTGGATGAGGAATTGGTTGGATGGTTGCATCCAGAGGGTAGTGGTCAACGTCTCAATGTCCAGATGGAGATCGGTGACAAGTGGTGTCCCTCAGGGGTCTGTACTGGGACCAGTACTGTTTAATATTTTCATCAGTGACATAGACAGTGGGGTCGAGTGCACCCTCAGCAAGTTTGCGGACGACACCAGGCTGAGCGGTGTGGTTGACACGCCTGAGGGACAAGATGCCATCCAGAGGGACCTGGACAAGCTTGAGAAGTGGGCCCTTGTGAACCTCATGAGGTTCAACAAGGCCAAGTGCAAGGTCCTGCATCTGGGTCAGGGCAACCCCCAGTATCAATACAAGCTGAGGGATGAAGTGATTGAGAGCAGCCCTGAGCAGAAGGACTTGGGGGTACTGGTGGATGAAAAGCTGGACATGAGCCAGCAATGTGCAGTCAGAGCCCAGAAGGCCAACCATATCCTGGGCTGCATCAAAAGAAGTGTGGCCAGCAGGTCCAGGGAGGTGATTCTGCCCCTCTGCTCTGCTCTGGTGAGACCCCACCTGCAGTACTGCGTCCAGCTCTGGGGTCAGCGGCACAGGAAAGACATGGACCTGTTGGAGTGGGTCCAAAGGAGGGCCACAAAAATGATCAGAGGGCTGAACACCTCTTCTGGGAAGAAAGGCTGAGAGAGTTGGGGTTGTTCAGCCTGGAGAAGAGAAGGCTCTGGGAAGACCTTATTGTGGCCTTTCAGTACTTAAAGGGGGCTTATAAGAAAGATGGAGTAAAACTTTTTTCTAGGGCCTGTTGCAATAAGACAAGGGGTAATGGTTTTAAACTAAAAGAGGGTAGATTTAAACTGGGTATAAGGAAGAAATGTTTTACAATGAGGTAACACTGGAGCAGGTTGCCCAGAGAGGTGGTAGATGCCCCATCCCTGGAAACATTCAAGGTCAGGTTGGACGGGGCTCTGAGCAACCTGATCTAGTTGAAGATGTCCCTGCTCATTGCAGGGGGGTTGGACTAGATGCCCTTTGGAGCTCCCTTCCGACCCAAACTATTCTATGATTCTATGATTCTATGATTTGAATAATCTGTTGATTCAATCATGATTCTGAGAAAACGTGTATGTAGGCCAACCTCGATATCAATACGTAGTGCTGCTTGTTGGCGTGGAACCCAGAGTGTAATTTACTATAAATCTCCCACAATTCTTTGAAAATAATGTTATACTATTTGTTATTGCTTTACAAGCTACCTTGTCAACTACAGCTAAAGAAATGTTATTAAGTAAAGAGACAGACAGAAAGCATTTTTTTCTCCGTAGTTGCTTCTTCCTGAAGTGTTTCCCAAGTATCCAACACAGCTTTTATATTGCCCTGAATCCCTAGTTTCAGAATTTACTTCTTAGTTTAACCTAATTCTATGCTGCACATTTGCCTACAAGACTAAGAGGCTACTAAATACAAGCTAAAATTAGAGTATAGGAGCAGAAGTGGCAGAGTGTGAGGTAGTTTTCTTTCAATTTTACGAATGCTTTACGAAGTCACAGGAAAAGAGGCTGAAACCTGTCCTTTCAGAATTTATAAGCAGGCTCATTTTTATGTGCTTGAGAGAGCTGAACCCTATGAGTGAAAATGTTTGTAGTAATGAAATATTTAGAAGTTCTACATAGCATCATTAAAGTTGGAAGAATAATTTGTGAGCAATAGATGACTTTTGCTTTTTTCTGTTTTTTTTCCTATTCAGTAAGAGTTTAATTAATACACTCAGGCTTTGCCTACATTAGGTGTTCCTTACCCTAAATGTTCTCACTATCAGCTTTCTGGACAGCCAACACCAGGCTGTAGCTGCACGTATTTCCCTGGACAGTCCCGTTGGGAATGTCTTGCTAGTGGGGCAGCCCTGACGGTGTCACCTTGGTGGTGGTGGTGCTGGATCAAAGGCCTCCAGGGATCCCTGGAGCAGCAGACAGGCAGGCTCACTTATATATACTCTCTATAGGTGGACATCGTATGATATATTGGGTAGCTGTCTCCTCGTTTCTTGCCCCAAAAGTGCATCCCACGCCTCATGGCTTAGAGGTACGAAGGTTGCGATCTTCCGAAGCTGCAGCTGCCGCCTTTTAAAGGAGCCGCTGAGGCAGTGAGGGGGTCTCGCTCCTTTGCCCTCAGCTTCGAGCTTCCCCCGGAGCAGATGCCCTTTCAGGGCTCCAAAGCCCCTCGGGCAGGGAAGGCAACGGCCTCTTTGCCCCGCGGCGAGGCGAGGAGCGGGGCGCGGCGCCCGGCGGGCTCGGCCGGCGGTAGCGCTGAAGGAATTGAAGGCCGCCCGCTCCGCGCAGCTGCCGGGCGTTACTGCTTTGGCCTGTGCCGGGCACCGTCGTCGCTGCTGTGGCGGTGGGTAGGTGGGCGGGGCGAGCATGGCCGCTGTCGGCGGGGAGGGCGGCGAACCGCCGCTGAGAGAGGAGGGGATGGCCGGTGCCGGCGAGGAGGGGGATGGGGAGGAGAATATCCTGTACGACCTGCTGGTTAACACCGAGTGGCCTCCGGAGACGGAGGTGCAGGTGCGTGTGGCCGCGGCATGGCCGGGGTGCGGGCGCGGGGGAGGGGACCGGCCACGTAGGCGCGAGCGGGGATGCGCCGCGCTGCCCCGGGGGCTGGGCGGCCCGGGGCGGGGGGAGGCCGCCGGCCCTGAGGGCCGTGGGGACGGGCTGTTGCTTCCAGGGAGGCTCACCGGGCTGCCCGCCGCGTTCCTGACGGAAACAAGAGCGGGGAGGTCAGCAGGGACAAGCACAAAACGTGTCCCTGCGGTCATCCTGCCCCTGTCATGGTCACTTAATTTCGGCGTTGTTACTCTTGCGTGTGCTGCCTGGGATGCCTTGAAGTCTTTCTTGCTCTTTACCTGTGAAGAATGTCTACCAGGTTTTACTGTTGAGCAGATTTGAGGGAAGCTGTGGTGAACTTCAGGTCTCATCTCCAGAAACAGCTGTGAGGAGAGCAATGGAAGCTGTCCTGGTGAAAAGGAGGCCTTTATTGAGCTTACCTTGCCTGAGGCAAGCTGGCTCCCTCCCTAGACTTCTATATCAGAATGGTTGCATCTGCATTTTCAGGAGTGGGTGAAAAGGGAGAATTATGTCACTTTGTGTCTGCAAGGCACACAAATAGATGTCAAAGCTTAAAAGATGGGAAAACATTGTTCTTGTAATACAAGTTTTTGCTTGCATTCTGTCTGTTCTTCTCCATGGGTCAGTAGAAAAGCTGAGATGCTCTTTCACCTTTGCTTTTTTCATCTTTTCCCCTGCAATGTGCTGAGCTAGTTGCCTCTGTCTCTGCTATTGTCTGATTTAGACAGAGAAGATGCAAGCAATGTGCTTCTGTTTGTTTCTTGTATTAGGCTTTTAAGTCCACTGCAGTTGTTAATGCATTTCTCACTAGAATTAGTTTATGCAGGTATTTGAACAAGGTTTTATTCCTAATGGGAACCTCTGAACAGAGAAGATGTAAAAACATCACAAGTGGAAGAGTGTATCTATTCATAATTACTAAAGCCATTCTCATAAAAATAGATTTTTGTTTGCCAGAAAGACATTTTTATTTGTTTCTCTTGACCTGTAAATCCTCAGTTGCAGCAACAGGTATGGGTGTTTGAAAAATATGATTGCAGTGTTACCAATTGATAACTTTATGGATTGTTCGTATAGGTGAGTAGACAGTTGCACCCATTTTTGTTTGTGTTTTAAGAGATGGTAAATAGTGTTTGTTTCTAGTGACACATGAAAGTGATTTACACGCCTGCAAACCGTCAGGAGGACTTAGGTGTGGTGGCATGTGAGACTGTGGTTCTACAATTGTCTTAAGGGGGCATGCTTCTGACAAGTATCCCTTCTCTTCTGCTGCTGTTAGTATTCTTGAAGTGGTACGGTAAATTGATTAAAGAACTGATTAGTCTGAGAAACAATCGTGTTGTTTCATCTTTTTTTTTTGGGTGGTTACCCCAGTACTCTTGATTGATTAAAGAACTGATTAGTCTGAGAAACAATTGTGTTGTTTCATCTTTTTTTGTTGGGTGGTCACCCCAGTACTCTTGTAGGTACCAAGGCTGAGTGAAGTATGAGACCTCCCTTTAATGGCAGTGTGTGGGTATGCCAATTTAAAGTGATCGTGGAACCACACTCTGAGGGGCCTCATCCACTCTGATTGTCACAATTTCTAAGCATTGTAGAATTCTGCTTGTCAACTTCAGCAAATGGTGCAGGCTATTTTAAACTTGGTATTTCTTGCCTATATACTTCATTTTCAAGATAATTCCCTTTTTGAAAGGCAGAAATAGAAGGGCTTGAAAATATTATGCTATGTAGTTTGTTTGGATTTATATCCTTCTTGAAGACTGTCAGTAGCCAAGGACACTTCTGGTATTCTTTCTGCAGTTTTAGTGGGAAATTGGTTTTACACTGACATACATAGGCAAACAAATTATTTTGTCAGCATGATTCAGTTTTTCCCTTAAGTTACCCTAACAGTGATATCATTTAGGTGGTTACGACTTTTCCTTTGGAATATCTGTCTTTTTTAGTCCTGGTTTATTCACACTTTTCAGAAAAAGGTCACAAAACGCTCCCTGCCTGACTTCTTGTAGACCTGAATGGTTTGGAATGAGTGAGGTGAGGGACAGGAGAAAGGGGAAGATAGTTGAATGCTGCACTGGGAAATCAAATTAAATGTCTTCCTATGCAGTCATCTAGGATACAAAGCAAGGCCTTAAAGCAAACTTTCCACAGGTCTCTACTGTTGTTGTTTTATTTTTCTGTTACCTCGTTTGGGATGATTCATTTTTCATTGCAGGGTGCTGAGCACTTACAACTGTAATTATGACTGTTGGAAGATGAATCCTGTGAAGAACACGTAAAGTCCTGAAAAAACTGGCATGGATTTCTTGAGTTAGAACCCCAAATTAGCTTTAATTTTTTTTCTTGTTAGTATTCTCATTCACCTGTATTGAATTTCCCAAGAATAATTTTTTTGGGGGGGAAAGAACAGATTTTTTTGTAAAGGATACATGCAAGGAACTGACAATGCCAGAGAAGACAGTGGTGTGGAAGTTGAGCAGTTGGTATTCAGTGTAGTGATGTGATTATATATATTGCACTGTTTGGGAAGCCCGGAGTATACAATGAGAATAAAAGGAATTACTGAGTAGCTGATCAGTGAAAATAGTGAACGAGGTAGTGGTTGTGGAGGAGGTTGCAGGGGAGGACTTCTGGAATTATTTGTGGAAATACAGGTAGACTGAACTTTTCCTTTTCTCCAGTAAACAAGTGCTGTCTGTCTTCTGAACTGTATCTAATGTATCTCTTGATTCTGTGGGGTTTTTTTTTCATTGCCATTTAATGTTCTGAGGTTTTCCTAACATCTTCCCCCGCCCCTCCCCCCGTAAGCTTGCTGGGTGTGCAACAAAATCCAAAACTTAAGTGGATGTCTTACCAGTGTGGAAGTTGCTTAGGTTTTATTTCTGGAATGCTCCAGTGAGGGAGAACTTGTTTTTCCAAATGCGAATGAATCAAAAAAGAAATATAGCAGATCTTGTAGCCATTGCTGTTGCTGAGGTGATAGGAATATATTATCATAAAAAGTAAAATTCAGGTCTTCAGAGTATAATAGTAAATCAGCTTTGTGAAGGGTTTAAGATGTGTGGAATAGGAGCCTGTAGTTTAGGCTCAGGAGTGGACACTAAGAATATTCTAAAGAGGTATAACCAATTTTTGGAAATTATTTTATTGGTAACTTCTCTTAATCCAAAAACTTTATCAGGCTCTGCTTTTAACCTTTCTAGGAAGTTGCAGCTCTCCCCGAGGTACGGTGATAGCTGTAAGAAATAATTTATCCTCTCACTTATATTACTGTAATGCCTTGTTATTTCCTGATTGATCAACCTGAATTTGGAATGTTATCTGTTAGTACCGCTGTGTTGGCTTCTTACATGCTGTGAGAAGACAGCCTGATTATTCGAAAGACTGTTTCTGGATTGCAAACTCTGCATAGAAAGCTGCTAATCTTTACTTCAATAACTTAAATTTGGGAGCCCAAATAGTGTGGGGGTTTTTTTTTTAAACATGGACATACTCTGGAATTTTGATCCATTTGCGTATCTTTCAGTATTTGCTGCTCTATAACTTGGAGTGAGACGTCTGAATATTTCAGTTAACAAGTAATTATCTGCTCTATGTGAAGAGAAGAGGAAATTCCCTACCTACTCTAATGCTCTCAGTTTGTGGTGCTCTAACATTGTCACTAGAAAAGTATAAGCATGACTGTTTATTTTGAAGATTTGTGATGCCTTCCTTATTAGTTATCTTTCTTGTCTTCTCAATTTAATCCCTTTTTCCTACTTCCTTGTTGGCAAATTGGCAAATAATTTTACCTCTTCTTATAGCTAACAATATACATCCTATGTTGTTTTGTATTTCTTTTTTCTGTGTTTGGAGAGTGCTTTCATTTATATAGTGAGTGTAGTATTTCACCCTCCCCCCGCCCCACCCTTAAGTAGAGCAGGACTGCTGGAAAGGCTGTAAGAGTAGAGGTTGGGTGATCTGAATGGCTGTGTTACCTAGTACAAATTGACATAAAAAGAATTTTACTTCAGAAATTTTTTGTTTATTTTTAATATTTCTGAAACTTTCATGAGCAGTCTTTATGTAGCTTAGCAGTTATATATTAGTGTAATATGTTGAACACTAATTGCTTCCACTTCTGGGCATTGCAGTTCAATCTGGCATTCATTTGGCATGGAAAGAATGATTTATAATACCTTACAGGAGAACACAGTCAGAAGCCAATGTCTTTTGTTACTACCCAAAGATCAAGGCAAAGGTGAATCAATAGACAATCTGTAGTATGTTTTGTTTATTACAGCTTGGTATAGCCTGTTTTAGCTTATGCAGTTAAATTACTTGCTATAAGAAGTTGCAAGTAATAGAAAATACATAAAGAACTCATAGGCTAGACGGCAACTTAAGTTTAATCAGTGAGTATATATATGAATGTTAAATTTAAGTTAAAATGTATAACATAGTGTTTGACCATTATTGTAATTGCAGCCAAGAGGCAACAGAAAACATGGTGCATCATTTATCATCACTAGAGCAATTACAGGTAAATATGACTTGTTCTTATGATGTTCATGACTCAGAATAATGATGTGTGGATTGCTTGTAAAATTTACAATTTCTGCTTTTTAGGGTGGCTAGTGTAATGGAAATAGAGTGCAGGATGTGTTTTCAGGAAGATGTTTTCTGATTATCAATATCACTGTGTTATTTTTATGTCATTTTTATGAGCTTTCTTGCCTCTACTAGCTTATTGGGACAAACTAATAAACCATACATCTAAGAAGTTTAGAAGCCCTGTTGTATTTTGGGAAATGTTGAGGTTTTCTTTTTCTCTAGCAGCTCTTGCATTGGTCTCTTTGCTAGTTAGAGAGTTCTACAAGGAAGCTTTACATTGTGGTCATATTACATTGCCATTCAGCACTTGGTTTACACAATAACTGAATTGCATTTTCATCCAGTAGGAATTTCTCTTAGAATTTCCAGAGATGTGTAGTGATTTTTTTTTTTTGATCTGCTATTTGCATTTACTCTAATGTAAGAATTCATTGGCCAAGGATAGAGAGTTTTTCCCTTAATACCTTTTTCTTTTGTGAGAATTTCTGAGATTCTGTGTGCAGCAAGCTGGAGTATGTTTTAGAACTGCTAGAGATGTGTTTTTTCCTCTTTTTCTGTTGTAGGTCCTGCATTGTTTTTGCTTCGGTACATCTGGTACAGGTAGGTTTGATGAAAATAGTGCTTAATCTTTTTACGTGGTAATATTTTTATACCTTTTTGATTTGATGGAAAGTTATTTTTTAATGACAGTAAAATTGAACACTTGTTTAGAATATTGTCCAAGCAATGCTTAGAATATTCTCTTTTCATAAGTTTAAGTTGTAACCACTTGAGTTGCAGCTGAAATTTATCTAGAATGAGCTGGTATATACTAGTTTGTCTTTTCACTTTTATCAGAATCTTAAGTAAACTTGCAGTTGGAACATCATCTTTCTCAAAACACATATTTGTCCTCCCCACTCCCAGCTGAGATATTGCAAGTGAAGCTGGTTTTAATTTAAGCCTCAGTGACAAGTATGATGGCATGTCAGGATTTGATTCCTTTGGAGTAATAATTTCGAATTTTTTTTTTTTTGAGTATTCAAACGGTCATACAAAAAGCTTGATAACTACTTGAGCAACACTCATGCCACTTATAAATTTATAACTTCTGATTCAAAAGGCACTTAAATGGTCCCAGATACGTATTGGGGACAGTATTCCTGGAGAATTTCAGCTCTATGGTTATACTACTCTGTTGATGCCCTTGACAGATTTGAAGATACCGGTTCTCCCTTTTTAGGGGTATTCTGTTGTTCCTGAGATATATGGAAAGGCACATTAATGTGGCTCGCTGTGAAACAATACTGTACTTGAATTCAAGCAATGCTGTTTTCCCTGTTGCTGGTGTTCTACTTTATTTTGCTCCCCTCCTTTTTTTTTTTTTTTTTTTGAGTGGCGTTTGTGGGCTTCATACTGTCATATAAGTCTGGTTGTAAGGATTCAGTTGCAGACAGAATTAACTTATTCCGCCACCCAGTAGTCATATTTAAAGTCTGATTTCTAGCTTTTATAATTGATTCTAGTTGCTATTTTAACCTATTTAATAAAAGTGGTTGGGAGTGAGCTCAGAGGCCTCTAGTTTAAAGTCCTGCTACAAGCAGGGAGAACATTGAATTTGGACTAGGTTCCTCAGGGCTCTGTCCAGCTGGGTCTTGAAAACCTTCAAGGATGCAGATCCGAAAGCCTCTCTGGGCAGCCTGTTTCAGTGCCTGACTGTCTTCACGGTGAAGAATTCTCTTCCTTATGTCAGCTTGGAACCTCCTCTTTTTTAGATTGATCACAGTTTCTTGTGCTCCTGCCATGCACCTCAGTGTCTCCCATCTTCTTGGTAACAGCCTAGGTGTCAGTGAACTACTGTTTGGTCCTCCTGAAGCCTTGCCTCCCTGTAGGGCAAGCAGTCCAGTCCCCTGACCATCTTGGTGGCCCTGTGGTTTATTGGTGTTGTTTTTGTAATAGTGGGGCTCAAAACTGACTGCAGACCTGAGTATAGAGAGTGATGAGTAAATAATCAGTTCCCTTAATATGTGGATATGATTCTTTTAATACAAACAAGGATGTTGTTAGCCTTCATCATTGGCAGGGTGCAGTGTTGATTCATGTTTAGTTGCTAAAACCTCCCAGGTGATTGATGGTTGCCTTAAAGCTAAGTTGTCTGGCATGTGTATCTCAGGTGTTCCTTTTGTTAGATGTATGTTCTGATTCAGCCAAATGTTTTTGTTATTGCAGCCCTGCAAAGTTTTCTCTGCCCACTGGACTGGTTCGTCTAGTTAGTAAGCAGATCAACTGGCACCTAGTACTGGCAAGGTAACCAGCTTACATGCTTTTCCATTTTTGGCAGCAGTGAATGTATTAATGCTTCCTCTCCTCCCCCCACCGTCCCCATTGGTAACAATGCTGAGTTAATATTGTCCTAAAGTCATGTTACTCTTTTTGGTCAAGAGAAATACTGGAGGCTTTCACAGGTAGTCTTGGGAAAGAAAGGTCAGTCTGGTACCTAGGGGCTTCCACACTGCTTCCCTTCATGTAATGCATCTCTCACTCAGGTCTGAACATCCTAGCTTTTGAGGCAAAGTGGCTTACAGTGCAGTCTTTCTATTGCGATCATATTCAGGACTTGAGTTTGATCAGTTAAAGACCTATAACTTGGCAGGATATGTAATATAAATTGCTTATTTTAAAATTAGCGGAAAGTGAATGCAACCCTGAAGACTTGCCTGCTATTGTATGTATAGAGGAGAAGTGAGAGTTCCAAGGCTAGAACCAGCTGTTCTGCAGTAATTTTAACAGCATCAGTGAGATCACTGGTTTTTAAAAATAAATATGTACAGAAAAATGGTTCAATGACATGAAGGTAGTATGGAATGGTTTAGTTCATTATGTATTATCGCTGAATATGATCAGTGGTTCAGCAAGAGCTCTGTCTGTTGAGAGAGATGGTGATTCTTTGAGGGAAGTGATGATCCCTTTTGATGCATAACATGCCAGTTACAATGTTCTATGTTAGGTACAAAGACAGGAGACCTGCTCCTAAGGAGATGACTTAACTTGCTTAAGTATGATAGTTGTTTATTCCAGCTAAAGCAATACATAGTTTTAGATATTGCTGTTATAAAATTATCCATAAGCAACATCTGATTCTGACCTTCCCTGCAGCAAGATTTTAGACATTGTTTCTGTTTTCTTAGTGCTACTAGAAAAGAATGACAGATACATTTCAGCAACGTGAAGGGAATCTTATTATAGCACTGATTTTTTTTTTTTGTATAAAAATTGATATTTCCCTATTTGTTTTGATTTATGAAAGAGGAAATTTGTAGCTACCCTTGCAGAAAAGCACCTAGAGCTCTGACGCACATTCCATAAGGACTGGACTTTAAATGAACTTTCACACCTTTTGTTTTTCTCTTTCAGCAATGGTAAATTGTTGGCAATTGTTCAAGACCAATGTGTAGAAATCAGGTAACTTAATATTATCTATTGCTTCATGACCACATTTGTGGAGTTCTGAGAAAGTGTTTCTAGTCAGTTACTAACCTTTCTTTTAAAGTTTTTCCTGTTTTTTTTTTTTTGGGGGAATGTTAAATATTGTGAAAGTAATCTATGGAATAATCTTAAAATATATTATCACTATGAAGCAGAAGCCTTCTGTTTCTTCTTATTTCTTGGCCATTCCCCACATAACACCCACCCCCCCCCCCCCATTTATTAATGTTATCAATAAATCTATATAAATATCTATCTGTATCTCTCTCTTGTTTCAAGATGTGAAAGAAAAAAATCAAGATGCTTCAAAATACTAAACCCAAATCATGGTCTTTCTAACCTTTGCCTTTCTGTTCTCCTTGGAAGTCATCATGAGAGAATAGAAATTCTCTCCTAATAAATGGGACAAGGAGCTAGTATTCTGCTTCTCTGTAGAGTAGTTGGTGTGTATGATACTTCACCTTATTTTACAAGTAATGTAGATTGCCGTAAAGACTGATGCTTTCCCTTTTTCTTCTGCTCTCTAACAATAAGCTCTACTTTGCCAGTTCAAGAACACATTTAGCTGTAGAACGGATCTTGATTGAGTATGTTTACTTGCTTCACAAAAATCCATTTACCAGAAGGTCAGACCTTCTATTTATATGTAAAAGAAGCTAGTGTATGAAAATTGTTCAATCAGAAGTGGTGTGAACACCATAAATGTCAGCTTATAGACTATAAAATAAATCTTGTGTTTTGACTGTATTAATGTAACTATATTCTTGCATTGTTTCTAAAATTGTAACCTAGAGAATACTGACTAGTTTTTTTTTCTAAAGTTACGTGCTGAAGTTCTGAAATGCTGCTATCCTATTTTGAACAGCATTACTACTAAATAAGGGATATTAGTATTTATGTGTTGGGAAGAGGGTTTCTAAAATAATTAGTTAGTTACTGTAGCTGCCTAAGGGTGAAGGCTACTATCTGTCTTCTTGAACAAGTAGTTAAATACATGCAGGTCTTTGAATTGTGCATTTAGAGTATTTTTATAGTGTTCTGTTTATTCTGGAAAATTGAATAGTGTTTTTTTTCTTATTTAAATCCATATGAGTCTTTTTCTGCAGGTCTGCAAAAGATGACTTTGGATCCATAGTTGGAAAATGTCAAGGTATACAATATGGCAACTCTACATCATTACTTAGTGTCATCATTGTTTATTATTCATGCATTGCTAAGTGCTGGTGTTGGTTTACTTTAAAGATGATGTTGTAACTTCTTAAAAGCATTGGGAAGAATCCCTTCATAATTTTGCTTTGTGAATAGCTTCATTACCCTCCCTCCCCCCTCTTCTTTTCATGATGATTAACATATGAATCCTGAATGTGAAATGACACGATAGTTAAAGTTAATGGGTTTAGGAGACATAGCAGGTGTTGGAAGTGGTGGGGTTTTTTTTCTCCTCCGAGATAAGCTTGTAATGATAGTAGGCACCCTGCATATTTTTTGATGCAGATGACTTTGTGTTTTGTTTAAGGGTTTATATTTATATCTCACTTATTAAGTACTTTATTCCTTTTTCATAGTGCCAAAGGATCCTAACCCCCAGTGGAGGCGAGTGGCATGGAGTCATGATTGTACGTTACTTGCTTACGCTGAAAGCGCTGGAACAGTGAGAGTGTTTGACCTAATGGGTAGCGAGCTTTTGGTCATTTCACCGGTAAGTGCTCTCTTAGATTAAATATGAATGTAGTAGAACCTTTTGTAAGGATAAACAGTAATTTCCACTCTTTGGCCTTTTTCTAATCACGGCTTACTTTGGTATAAAGGCTTACAGTATGAATACCATGCACAAATGTACCATGAATTGTTTATCATATGATAGGTATATTATAGTTAAACTTAAGTCATGTATAGCACATGCAAAGAATTTTTTTTTTTTGCTGTTGTATCCAGTCAGAAACTTCATCTTTCTTTTCTTTTTCTTAAAACTGTCGTAGATCTGCAGGTACATCAGCTTGTGAAAGTAAAGAATCACCTACTTAGTTTGTGTGCAAATAGTTAAAATTTGTAGTAGTAGATTACAAATCTGCAGTTTATATGCAGAGTCACTTACAAATCAAGAAATATTGCTGAAAGAGCAATATGAGGATTTTTTGGTTTTTGGTATGAGAACAGATAATTGCTGTTGGCTTACCCCACACAATGTATTTTATATTTTGCATATTCAAAGGTTGTATGAAACTAATTTGGGGAGGTGGCTCAAGTGTGTTTCCTTAGCATACTGTCTTTTTAGACTTTAGTAAGATTTCTTTAAAATCAAGATAAAAGGAAGTGTATTTTGTTATAATACAAACTATGAAACTTTATTGTTTGAATACATTTTTATACAATAAAGTAAATTTAATTTTCTAGTTCTTTCAGTAACCAAGACACTCTCTCCCTTTATTTTAATTTTTTTATTTTTAATCCCATTTCTCTCTCAATGTCCGTCTGCATTTTTGGGTAAAGACAGCAAGTTTTCCAGGAGATCTGAGTTATGCTATTGCTGGATTGATCTTTCTAGAATACAAAGCAAGTGCTCAATGGTCAGCTGAACTGCTTGTTGTTAATTATCGTGGAGAACTGAGAAGTTACCTTGTAAGGTAAGCATAAATTTTGACTTGCTTTGAGAAGGCACCGTGAACTTTAAAGGAATTCTTTCTACTCTTCAAAAAAAAAAAAGAAATCTGAAATAATATATGTATTTTTTTCCCCCTATACTTAGTGTTGGAACAAATCAAAGCTTTCAAGAAAGTCATAGTTTCAGTTTTAGCAGCCATTATCCCCATGGAATAACTACTGCCATTTATCATCCTGGTCACAGGTAAGTGTTCTGTTTGCTACCTGCCAATAATATGGAAGTGATGAACAAAAGTGGCAAAATAAACATTGACGTGTATTGCACCCAGAGAGGGAGAAAAAAAAAAAATCTATTTTAATACTGGTATTTAGTGAATTGGTAATAACAAGTCATATATCATTGTACCGATGAAAGAAGCCCTAGTTGGTGATCTCAACCTGATTTTGATTAACTGATCAGTAATGTCCTTTCCTGTTTGAGTACCTTGCATAAGCAACATTTTTTTAGAATGTTAGGAATAGTTTTAAAGGTCGTTTCTGAATTTGATGGGGGTAAGAGCTGGGGTATAGTTTGTTTTTTTTGTTTTTTTTTTTTTTTTTTTCTGCCTGGATTTGATTGCTGGACTCATTGGCCAGCCCATTTTCCTTAGTGTTCTGACTGGAACTGCCAGGCTTTGGTATTTGGAGTTGTCTTGTGATACGTTTTCTCTATTGGTAACGTGTTGGGTATAGGTACCAGACTTGAAAGAAGGACTAACTGACTACCTGTTCTTGAACTAGATGTAGCTGGAATAGGTGCTGGTTAGCAATGACTTATGTTAAAAATGTGTCTGCCTTTTTAATATCTAATTGTTATATAGCAAGGTAAACTCGGCGACTTATTTTTCTATTTCTCTTCAGTTGTAGGAACTAAACTTCCTTCTAGATATTTTTCTTCCATTGAATTTGTCAGTGCAATACATTGTATCACTGTATTGTTTTAAATGACAATTAGGCTTGGCTATAGAATACCAGAAGAAACTCACTGTTTAAAAACTTGTTCTCATTCTTCAATGTTAAGTGAGCTGTCTCCTATCTATCTTAGGAAAAAAAAAGGTTATTAATGAGAAGTAATGTTCTTCTAGCTTATTACTTTGAGAGATTAATTTTGAGTATGGTTTCTTCTTTCTACCTAGTTCATATCTAGTAATTCCACATAATTAATACTCGGCATACTAAATTTTGAGTTTTGAGGTAATAAGTGTGGGTTATGGAGCTTTGGTAGTGCTATCTTACCACACAACAGAACCTACTCAATCTTTCTTTGATCAGACCAGGGCTAATGGTTCTTGACACTTGTTTCCAAAGTTACCTTTTCTTCTAATATTAGGAAGTAGATTGTTTATAATAGTGAGTGTTGCAAAGAATATCGGCTAATAGTCAAAGTATGGTCAAATAATTATTCTGACAATTATAATAGACGGATGTGCTTGCTTTTAATTTTTGGTGTCTTCTGAGCAAATGATGTCAGAGCTGTTAAACTCTTACAGTGGATGAACCCATTAGTAAGAAAATACATAGGAAATAAGCTAGAGTAGTTGTCAACCAAATAGTATGGGTGTTGCTTTATATGTGTTAATGGCAACTTATTGCCATGGAGGTTTAAAAGAGAAGGGGGGGAAAAAGAAGGCAAAAATTTCAAGTTTTGTTTTCCTTCTTTCCTTCTACCTCTAAGAGAAGTAATAGCTTTGACGTTCCTGCTATTCTTATAAGGTCTTAGGTTAATGTTTTTAAAACTTGATATTAGTGTGAAGTAAAAGAGCAGGAGACAATGCTGGTTTTGTGCTTAGAACAGTTTATTCAGAATATTAGTAATTAAAGTTATTTTTTATGGAAGCTTATGGCTGGCATATTTTTTCTTTTTTTTTTGCTGTTGTTGTCTGTATTACATACTTTCTAGGAAGAGAAATATCCTTTACTTACATGAAAAGATGTGCTGCTGAAGTAATAAGTTTGTGTAATGCGTGTGGCATACACATTCAGGAATCACTTGTTTTTACCATGAAGTATTTTGATTCCTTCCACGAAAATAAAAATAGTCAGGTGGACTCTCCTGTGATTGTAGTGTCTCCTGCTATGTGCAGTCTGTTGGCTTGCTTAGTAAAGTTGAAAAATTGATACTGGATGGAATGAGTGGAAAGCAAAAAAAAAAAAAGGATGTTTTGCCTTTCATGTAGGCAAGTCTTTTCTCTTCTGTTTTGAATTTACTCTGTGGTAGAAAACTACTAAATTTGACATCAAAGAACTCTAAATCCATAACCAGAGTCTCCTGCGGAAATTGTCTTGTTATCCAAAAAAAATCCAGAAGGAGTTGAAATGAGGTAATTTTCTTAAATTATTCATTTAAAAAAAAGTGTAGATACATATGAACACTTCAAAGTTTTCACTTTCAAAATTCATAGAATCATAGAATCATTTAGGTTGGAAAAGACCTTTAAGATCACAAAGTCCAACTGTAAACCTAACCCTGCTAAGCCCACCACTAAACCATATCCCTAAGCACCTCATCCACATGTCTTCTAAATACCTCCAGGGATGGTGACTCAACCACCTCCCTGGGCAGCCTGTTCCAGTGTCTGACAACCCTTTCAGTGAAGAAATTTTTCCTAATATCCAGTCTAAACCTCCCGTGGCGCAGCTTGTGGTCATTTCCTCTTGTCCTATCACTTGTCACTTGGGAGAAGAGATCAGCACCCACCTCTCTGCAACCCCCTTTCAGGTAGTCGTAGAGAGTGATAAGGTCTCCCCTGAGCCTCCAGCTCTTCTCCAGGCTAAACAACCCCAGCTCTCTCAACCGCTCCTCCTAGGACTTATGGTCCAGATGCCTCACCAGCTTTGTCGCCCTTCTCTGGACACGCTCCGGCACCTCAATGTCCTTCTTGCAGTGAGGGTGCCAAAACTGAACACAGAATTTGAGGTGTGGCCTCACTGATGTTGAGTACAGGGGGACAGTCACTTCCCTACTCCTGCTGGCCACACTATTTCTGATGCAAGCCAGGATGCCGTTGGCCTTCTTGGCCACCTGGGCACACTGCTGGCACATATTCAGCCAGCTGTCAATCAACAACCCCAGGTCCTTTTCTGCAGGGGAGCTTTCCGGTCACTCATCCCCAAGCCTGTGTTGTTGCATGGGTTTGTTGTGGCCAAAGTGCAGGACCCGGCACTTGGCCTTATTGAACTTCATCCGGTTGGCCTCAGCCCATCGATCCAGCCTGTCCAGATCCCTCTGCAGAGCCTTCCGACCCTCGAGCAGATCAACACTCCCTCCCAACTTGGTGTTGTCTGCAAACTTACTGAGGGAGCACTCTATCCCCTCATCCAGATCAGCGATAAAGATATTAAACAAGACTGGTCCTGGTACCGAGCCCTGGGGAACACCACTTGTGACCGGCCGCCAACTGGGTTTAACTCCATTTACCACAAACCTTTGGGCCCGGCCATCTAGCCACTTTTTTACCGAGCCAAGAATGTGCCCATCCAAGCCATGAGCTGCCAGTTTCTCCAGCAGAATGCTGTGGGAAACGGTGTCAAAGGCTTTGCTAAAGTTTAGGTAGACTATATAATGTGAACTTTGATCACTTAACATAAGTTCAACTTTGTCTCTTTGTGCTTTCTTGCATTTCATTTAGTTTCAGATGGTGAATACTAGTCTATTTCCACGCTTAAGCCTTGACTTACTACACTCAGTATTGCTGTGTATTTGCTCGTTACCTATTACAGTGCAATTAAATAGTGCTTAAGAACTTAATATGCTCAATTTTTCCAACTAGATGTATGATAATTGCAAAGAGAATATTTCAGTAGGGAATCTATGTGAATCTCTAGGAAAACTTGAAACAATAGCTTTGGGAAAGTCTAATAATGAGTTTCACTGCTGTTGAAAAGTGTTGTATGCCTTTATTTTAGATGCCTAATGTTGGTGTTCTCATGTGATCCAGTCTTCATCTATGACAGAATTTACGGTGCACTTTAGTTGACTGTAGTCGAAATCTGTGATGGCTATAGGAGATGAAGCGTTTTAGATTCAGTTGGAATTTGCTTGTTGTATACCAAAATTGATGAGTGAAGAATTGCAGAAAAGTCTCAAGGTTCTTCTTGGATGCCTCAATTGAAGTTCCTGTTCTTGAGACTGGTATTATACTAGCTATCTTCAGCCCAACTTTGTAGAAACCTTTGAAATAGAGTACAGTTGAGGAACTGCAACGGCAGCCACTTTCTTGAGACTGGATGAACCTCTGGAGATCATCTAATCCATTCTCCTTCACTGCAGGGTCAACTGGAGCAGGTTGCTTGGAGCCATGTCCCTGCAGTCCAAGACCTCCTCCCTTAGGAGCGTGATCTGAGTCAAGGCCTCCGATGCCAAGGCTCCAGTGGGTGCTGGGGATCGAGCCTGGCGGTGCATCACCACAATTGCTGAGAACATGTACAAAGAGCGTTTCTGGCCATCATTTTGTGCAAACTGCTGCACAAAATGCTGCATCTGTTGGCTATGCTCTAGGCCTGGCACTTACATAGGTCTTTTTCTAGGACTTAGTAGGGGTCAGGAACCCTTTCAGTAATGAGGAGTCAGCTGGAACAAAAGCTCAAGGCACCCTTTGATGAGGAACAGCTGGCAGTCCTTGTTAAAAGCTTCTAGAGCTTGCTAGCTAGCTCTTCCTTGTGATGGCAAGCATTGTGAAGTTCCTCCAAGGCTTCCCAGGAGTCCTTTGATGATCCCAGAAGTATGTAGTTGATTAAGAAGAACTAGACATGGAGGCCAGAAACTGCTGCACAAACTGCTGCGTGCTAGCTGTGCTCTGTGTAGAAAACACATGCAAAAATAAACATTTTTTAAGACTTTAACATTTTAAGTACTAAAGGATGTTGCATTGATCTTGATGTCCATAACAGCATGATAGACAAAACTTTCCCTTTTAGGCAGTTACTATTAAGTGTCATACATTAAGTTAACATTGCTTTGTGACCCATCCGGTGTGGCATAAAACTACAGCTTATATGATGTCGTTTAAGAACCCAAGTATTTGACCAGGAAAAGTAGTTTTTAACATTACTGGGACAAAAAAAGTTGTTGGCATGGTATCTTCTTCTTCAGACTGAGACTAACTTAAAAAAAATAGTAAACAGGAAAAAAGTCTCTCCTGTTGCTGTTCCCAGTCTACCTGTCAGCTTGCTATTTTGGAGTCATCTCCTGTCTAGTCCTGAAAAAATAATTGGTAAACAAGGCCAGATCTTTGCTGAGGCTCTCAGGAGTACCTTTCATTTTCTTTTGATGCCGGTTGTGTTATTTATTTTAATAGTTTCTGTTCTTGCTGTTGCATTTTGGTCTCTGAAAAGCTTTTTAAAATTTTAAGTACATGCTGCCATGATGAATTTCTCTGCAGTCCTCGGAGAAGGCTTTTTGTCTTGAGGTTGTGTGTTTTGTGTGTGTCTAAACTGAAATGATGTCTTCATTCCAGCTGTCATTGAATTTCATTTATCCTAAAAGATACTTCTGAATTACAAATATGTTGCACTGTATGTGACAGTTTTCCAAAATTTCTTTGAAAATATTTATCTTGATGGAGTTTTTGAGCACTCATTTAGGCAGTTTTGAAGCTACTGCTGTCACTGTTATTGACGATTCTTTTCTTGGTCTTTGTGTGGAGCAGGGAGTTGGACTCGATGTTCCTTATGGGTCCCTTCCAACTTGAGATACTCTATGATTTCTATTTGTCTCTTTGTCACCCCTGGCACAGTGCAGTCAATTGTAATAGAGTTCTAGTCACTGCTGCTGTTGAAATTTTTAACTCAGTGGCATGTTGCAATGGAAGCTGGAGCTTATGGAAGAATTTAGGTGCCTATGGAGGGAACAGACTATAGATGAATTAATCTTCTGGAAGATTATGCCTGCTGTCTCTTGATTATTAGGAACTGACAGCTGCGTTGTACCGATTTAATGAAGTTCTTGTTTACTGGTTTTTAATTTTATATTTTTAAAGCTTTCCTTGTGGTCAGGCTGTGAAAGAGACACATGTGAAACTTGCTTTCTGTGCTAAAAAAAGGTTAGGAAATTCATCATAATGGAAAAAAGTTAGGAAATTCAGCATAATGGTTAACCTTGCTGACATCTTTCAGAATTTTAAGATGCGATTTCATGTTCACTGATATAAGGCTGTGTGCTCAGATGTGAGTACCCTAACATGTTTGTTCTTGACTAGCTAAAATGGACATAAACTGCATCATGTGCAACAGGATAGGTAAGTATTTTGCTCTAAACCTACTTGAGCTGTTACAAGGAATTTGATGTGGTGTGCTATGTCTCTGCTGAAAGCTCATTTGTTTGGTAGAGGTATGTGCTGCAAGATATTTGAAAACTTGTTACATCCTTGTTTTTAAATGAAGTTCCTCAGAAGAACTATGTAACGTGTCTGAAAGATGGCTTTTGTATGAATTGGGGGCAGCTCTTAGGTATGTTCTTTGATCAGTGGCAGCATCTCAAGCTTCTCCGATAGAGCAATCGTAGGCAGAGGAAAGTTGCAGAATGGAAACATCCAGGAGAAGGAGATGAAAAAATATGCAGAAAGGAAACAAACAAATGGATTATTAAGTGTATGACATTTAATCTGTGAAATTTTTCTCTTCCGAAGTGCACTTTTCCTCAGTAATCAGTAGAAAGTTTAATATTAAAATATTTTGTGTAGTTTTGAGAACTGTGTTGTGTATCGGTGGCTGTACCTCATGTGTTATTGTTTTCCATGTTCCTGAAGGACTGATGTTCTTCTCTCCAAGCCTTCCTCAGTTTAAGTCACTTTCTTCATGACAGAATAACAAACTGTTCAAGTAGTTTCTAGTATTTGATGTCCCAAAGTCAAATGAAATTAAACTTGCTGTGTTGCCCTGCTCATTGCTTCTGATTTCCTCAGTTGCTTTAGTATGTAATTGCTTAAATATTCTGGTTTTCAATGTCTGCCTTTCATTATTGTTATTTTTAACCAACCCGTATCGTCTTTGAGAGTCCTGGTATCAGAGACGTCCTCAGATAGAGCTCGTGCTTAGCATGACTTACAGAACAAAGTACTCTTACTAGTGTTTTGGGTTAAAGTGGTGTCTTGGTAAGTTCCTCTTGAGTTCCTGTCCAAGTATTTACTTGAAAACACTCTAACCAATTGACCAGAATGAACAACCAGTATCAAAACCAAACAGTTGGTGTTGATTTGAAACTGTTAAAACGTAAAGCAACTTGGGTTCATTTAAGATGTAGTTTGTTGCACAAAAGGCCTAATGCAGTCTTACATTACTAGCTTGTTCAGAAAAGAGGAATGCACTGTAGGAGTTCTTCGGTATTTCAACACTGGGATTGCTGTGTTCACTGAGCAACAGTCATATTCTCTGTTTAACAAGTAGTATTTATGGTGAAGTTTCTTCTGTGATCTACATAATGCTGAAGTACAGTCCTCCCTTGCTGCTGTCTGTGTTGGGGTTCTCTCACGGGTTGTCTGATACCATGCTTTGCTAATTGTTGTCATCTTCATAACCCAATTGCTTTGCTAAGTATCTACAGGAAAGCTATGATAAGTGAATTTTATGTCTGCTTTTTTCCTATGTTATTGCTACAAAAAATGTATGCTAGTTACTCAAGAAGTATGTTTGTTTCCACATGCTATTCAGGTTACTAGTTTTAAGGAGTCTGAAATATGATCTTTGCTACTCATGCTAGACTTTCTTGGCTCTGATAGGAATCTGTTTGTTCCTTAAATGATAACATGGTTTCTTCTTGGTATACTGCAGCAAGAAACCACTGCATCGTGGATGCTCAGTCAGAAACTTTACATATTCTAAAGTTAAACAGCACCTCCTTAAGGGAGAAGTAATTCCTTTTAGCTGTACTGTGCTTTACTTTCTGATCATAAGAACAGTGCAAAATTACCCGTTTTCCTCTTAATTATGATGGTAGACTGGAAGTCTTTTATTGCTGTTTTTGTGGAAAATGGTGGAAGTGATTTCTGTTTTGCTGTCTTAAGCAACTCTTTATACCACAAAATAACTAAAACTCTTAAGAACCTTAACAGACTGTAAGCATCCATGGTAGAAGTCAGCTTGCTGTATGTTTGTGAATAGCATGGGACCTGGGAATGTTAAGTAAATTTTACTGACCTCTTAAAGAGGATTAAACAGGGAAGGAAATTTTTTTTTCCTCCCCTTCTTTTTTCTTTTGGTTGACTCTTGCAAGACATGTTTTGAAATGCTCTCAGCTGTGATTTGAGTGTTACATGAGCGTCAGCCACTAGGTGGTAGAGCATTTCAAGTGTAATGCAGACTTTGAAAATTGGTAAAGGAGTGTTCTCAGGGCTGAACTGACTTTTCCAATCTGTGCCTTTTTTGCCGATACTTTACTTTTTGATGGGTTGTTCACTAAAATGATGCTTCCAAACAAGTTTAGACATTTGTTCTCAAAGTTTTTATCAAAGTAATCATCAGTTAAATATAAAACTGCTTGTTAATAAGGTGAAAGGGCTTCAAGGGAAAATATTTTGATACGTTTTAGTGGTAATCAGCAATAACTGTAAGAATTCCCTCAAAGTTTTAAAAATATCATCCACTGTGTAATGAAATTATTGCATGCCTGTTTATAATTGGTAGAGTGGCTTTAGAAGACAAAATTGAAAAACCTTGACGCATTCAGTTCCTCAATAAAAGTGAAGTGGCTTTTGTACCACATCTGAATAAATGGAAACCTAATACTTAAACAGAATGACCAGAACTTTTCATAGGCTTAAGCTTATGAAATTATTATAATTCTTTGAGGGTAGGGGAGAAATTCAATTGTAGCCAGACATGTTTTCTTTTAAATGTTGGGAATTACGCCTTATTTGGAAAGCTACAGATGACAATGGATAGGGATAAATGCCACAAATAACAGATGTTATTCAAGTAATATTTAAGTCCTTTTCTGTGAATAAACACTGAAATTTAAAGTTTATTTGGGCTGTTAGGTGTCTTAATACACTTAATCTTTTTGTTACTGCAAGCGAACTGCTATAGTTTTGACTTAAGACAACTAAAGAAACCATTTATGTGGCAGTATGTGAAACCATAATAAGCCTTTATATATTTTACAGGCTTCTCCTTGTAGGAGGCTGTGAAACAGATGAAGATGGAGTATCTAAAGCAACTGGTTGTGGGATATCTGCTTGGAGAGTCCTGTCAGGCTCTCCCCATTATAAACAGGTCACTAGTTACGAAGATGACATTAGAACAGTAAGTATGTTTCCTCATTTTATTGGATGAATATTGTCACCGGCAGAATTATCTAGCTGGAAGTTCAATATGAATCACTTTTTGAAAGAAGAATTTAATGCAGTGTTTTTCTATTTTGTAAGCTGTGATGTGAACTTCTAATAAGTTATCTCTTCCCCCCAGGGTCTGTCTATTTTTGCTTTTTCTGTAGTATGATTTGAACTTTTAAGTTCTTGATTATCACTTGTGGTTTAAAAAAAACACACAAAACAACCCCAAAACAATGAGAAACAACAACGACAAAAAAATGTAGCATGAACATATACAAACTCCTTAGTTGTGTACTGGGATATGTTACCTGTCTTTGCTGGAAAAATTCCAGTTATTTTTGTCTTTTTATTACTTCATAACAAAAGGCAGGATACCAGAAACAAATGTTTCAGACTAAGTCTGACTCTTGATTTCTTTTGCTTCTAGTAGAAATAAATGTTTGATTTGGTAACAACTACTGTGTGGATATACTGAAATCAATTTACAGTATACTAGGATAAATTCCAGTATTTACTCTTACATAGGTATTGCTTCATATTAAAAGCAAGCTGTTAATTTCATTGCAAATGAGTACTGCTTTTCTGTGGCATGATATATAACTAATGAAATGGGCCAAGTTACACAAATTGCTTTGTATTATCCTTGCGTTATCTTAAAATAGGCAGTCCTAGGGAAGTTTAAAGAATCCCGCAGAGTTGTTTTAGTACTTTAGATCTGACAGTTTTTGGTGCATAAAACAATGTATGAGATTGTCTTTCATTGTATGATATGTTTCTGTTCTTACAGGCACAGAGAAGAGGATTATTAAGGATTATGAATATAAGATTTTACAGCAGGCGGGGAACAGAACAGGTATTAAGGTCTAGGTCTACCTCGGAAGTGTATTTTACTGACATAATTGTCCATTAATGACTGTCTGAGAGACTGATGGAAAGTAGTTTTTAATTTCTGCAACTTAAGTTTTCTATAAAAGTTAATTCTTATCAAAAGTAATAAGCTTTTAGCGTTAAATGGAGTAGCTTGCCATTTATTTGGCTTTTTTAAAAATCCAATTAGTTCATCTGCTGAAGCTTGAATCTTGGGTTTTCAGCATACTGATAGGAACAGGTCTGGAGGTGTAGAGTTCAATATTAAATGTGAACTCATATTCAAAAAGGAACGAGTAAAAAGCCACCTAGTTATTTGTTAATGAGTGTAATGATCATAGCATGTTAGGTTTGTTATATATTCTACAAGAAGAGAGTAGATTGTGACAATATTTGTCAAGTATACGCTGGAGAGAGACAAAAGAGGAACTCCAAAACACAGCCTTCTGCACTACCCCACTCACACTAGAAAACAAACAAAAAACCCATCACCATATAGCCTGAAATTTTCATACAATGCAGAGAAGAAAGAAAATGAGTGGATTCAAACTAATCAGTCATGGCTTAAATAGGGTAGACATAAAGACTTTATAGTCTTCAAAGCTTTATTATGGGTCAAACTTCTACTACCAGGACACATGTAAACCTAATGAAACTGCTGATCAGAATCAACTTGTTCTTAAAAAATACTGGGTATGGGTCTTGTACTCGCCTCTCCTATGAATGAGTGAGTGTTAAATTTTGAGTGTCATAGAATCATTTAGGTTGGAAAAGACCTTTAAGATCACAAAGTCCAACCGTAAACCTAACCCTGCTCAGCCCACCACTAAACCATATCCCTAAGCACCTCATCCACATGTCTTCTAAATACCTCTCCAGGGATGGTGACTCAACCACCTCCCTGGGCAGCCTGTTCCAGTGTCTGACAACCCTTTCAGTGAAGAAATTTTTCCTAATATCCAGTCTAAACCTCCCGTGGTGCAGCTTGTGGTCATTTCCTCTTGTCCTATCACTTGTCACTTGGGAGAAGAGACCAGCACCCACCTCTCTGCAACCTCCTTTCCGGTAGTCATAGAGAGTGATAAGGTCTCCCCTGGGCCTCCTGTTCTCCAGGCTAAACAACCCCAGATCCCTCAGCCACTCCTCCTAGGACTTGTGCTCCAGACCCCTCACCAGCTTCGTTGTCCTTCTCTGGACATGCTCCAGCACCTCAATGTCCTTCTTCCAGTGAGGGGCCCAAAACTGAACACAGTATTTGAGGTGTGGCCTCACTAGTGTTGAGTACAGGGGGACAGTCACTTCCCTACTCCTGCTGGCCACACTGTTTCTGATGCAAATCAGGATGTCGTTGGCCTTGGCCACCTGGGCACACTGCTGGCTCATATTCAGCCGGGTGTCGATCAACACCCCCAGGTCCTTTTCTGCAGGGCAGCTTTCCAGCCACTTGTCCCCAAGCCTGTGTTGTTGCATGGGTTTGTTGTGACCCAAGTGCAGGACCCGGCACTTGGCCTTGTTGAACCTCATGCAGTTGGCCTCGGCCTGTCCAGATCCCTCTGCAGAGCCTTCCTACCCTCGAGCAGATCAACACTCCACCCAACTTGGTGTCATCTGCAAACTTACTGAGGGTGCACTCAATCCCCTCATCCAGATCAGCGGTAAAGATATTAAACAAGACTGGTCCTGGTACCGAGCCCTGGGGAACACCACTTGTGACCGGCCGCCAACTGGGTTTAACTCCATTCTGACATGCTGAGGTGTAGGTGTGTGCTTTCTATATTTATAAGGCTTTGCACCCAGTGCTCGTGGCTTTCTTCTACATGTCTTAAGAGCTACCCATGCAGTACTGCACCACTGTCTCTTGTCTACTAGTTGTGTGTAGCCTTTGAGTCCTTTTTTTATCCTTCTTCCTCTCCTTGTGAAAAATTTGTTTTCCCTTTTTTTTGCTTTACAAGGAAAGAACGGTAAAGAATGTGTCTACCAACCTCACTGTGTCCTCCTGAGAGGAAGAAAGGCTGGTCTGAAGTTATATGGGCCTTTGAAATTACCTTAATAGATTTTTGGGATGTTTAGGATACTGGTTAAAAGAAGAAATTCCATGCTTAATTGGAAGGGGAAAATAAATCTTTCTGAAACTCTCTCAAGGGTGGAATGGAGAGTTTTTATTTCCTTCACTGAAAACATAAGAGAAGGCTGAAGTAGACATTTTTAACTGGAAGGCTAGTACTGAGTGTACCTGTAGTAAACTTCAATTTCATTGCACTTGCCAGTACTAAATTCACAAAGAAAAGCAGAGATTGTTATTCATCCTTGAATGTTTTAATCCAATTTCAGAGATTATGGTTTAAATATGTAAGGTATAGATTAAGTATAGTTTAGATTCTTAGTGGGGAATTGGCAACAGTGTTAAGGTATGACAGACACAGCAGCTAGAGGACTTCTGTATTAGAACTAGCTATGTTGGGATTTGATTCTTACTGTTGCTAACTTAGATGTTACTTATAAAATGTGAAGTGCCAACCTGTTGAGGTTTTCAGTATCTTCTTCTGCAGTTCCCTTAAGTTGACAAGCTGTTTACTGAGGCAGCATTGCTTGCTTTGCCAAAGGACTGATTAATCTCTAGATATAACAGCGCTCAGTTGGTAAACTTGAATGTGTTAATGGCCACCCAACATCTAAATTTAACAGCAACAGAATTATTACTGACTACTGAGTAAATGTTTAACCCTTGTTAAGATCTGTGATGTATACCACAGACCATTTATCTTAATGGGCTATATGTTTTAGCTATACGTTTCTAAGTCCTTTAAGAGTCTTTTGTTCTTTGTCCTCTGTGCATGCAACTTGATTTGTAAAGTGAGAATTGCCATTAGTAGGTATGTAGAATTCCTTGGCAAACTATAGTAGAAGTTGCAGTACTCTAGCTGCTTATGAATATAATCAGAGAATACTTAAGAATTATTTATATTAGAAAAAAATCATCATTTAAAAAAACGTTAATAATGCTCTCCTTTTTAATTAAAAACACATTTTAAGCTTGGATTTAAGCAGTGCTTTCAACAGCTGCAAAACACTCTGCAACAGTGAGCAGATTACTTGATCATCGTTGTTTCTGTGGTGTAGCTGGAACTTAAAACAGAAGAAATAAAATAAACACAATAAACCCAAACAAACAAACCAACCCTAAAAGAATATTCTTATCTTCAAATGATACTTACCACTAATGTGCTGTAGAAACGCCGTTAAAACTTCTTAGTCGTATGGATGTCTAATAACTTGTCTGTACTTCATTTATGTTGGGGTGTTTGCCAAGAGGGGGGGCGCTGGCTTAAAAATTGATTAGCTGCACACTTGGACAGTTCTAACATTACTGTAGTATGAATCTTTATTAGGAAGTTTTTAAAAAGTGAACTGCACTAACAAAATGGGATTTTACAAACAGTATAAATATTGGGAATCTACATTCTGCTGTCTTTCAGTGAAGACTAGACTTTCTGAGAAACTAATGATCTTTCTGCGAACATGGTAGTTGTGTTGGGGGCAGGGGGAATAAATGTAAATTGGATTTTCAGAAATTGTTATGCATTGCTAGTGGCACTAAGTTTGACTTAAATTTTTAAGTGTATATTTAGAGGCTCTTGTCTCATGGAAATAGTGTATAGATCTGGTTGTAATTGCGTGGGATTTTCTGAATCCTTAAGGAGATATTTTGTTTGAAGTATATTTTGCCTCTTAAGATATCCAGAGCTGAAGGAAAACTTAATTCAGGAGAATTTTTGTAGCCTTGATGAAGTTCACTTACAGATGTTGAATTATTTCATCTGTATGTACTTAATCTGATGTTTGCTATATTGCTGCTTAGTCTATTGTTACCCGAGAGATTCTTAAATTCAGATTCAGTGTCCTGAAATGAACAATGTGCTTGTCTAAGATCTTTTCATCTATGTATCTCTTGTATCATCCCTGCCCCCCCCCCTTTAAATTTTTTTTTTTTAATTGTAATAATGCTCACCCAAAAGTTTGCTCCCAGGGAGGAAGAGCCATACTGAGCTGTGTTTGGGTAACAGTCTTCCTTGGGTGGGCCTGAGAGGCATGACAGTAGAAAACTGAGGTTGCTCAATGTTTTCTCGGAACAGATGATTTGAGAAGAACCTGCAGTTTTTCATACAAGTAGCTCTGTATTGCTGTCTGTGGCCTTCTCCTAGGAATGCCACACTTCTAGATTTTATTTGCTGTGTGACAATGTGATACAGAAGTTGACATTCCTAAAGATTTTTTTAGTGTTATTCTAAGTGTTCTTTATACAGGTTGCTTTTATTCTTCTGTGCTACAATTGAGATTTTACCTTTATTCTGACTTTTAGCATAGTGGTTTTCTCTCTCTCTCTCTCTTTTGTAGTGTTTGTTTTGTTTTTTTTTTTAAATTTAAAGCATGTTAAATTTTCTGGATGGAAGATTGTACAATTTTCTTTTTTCCTAAAATATAAAAAATAGTTTGGGCTTTTTTGGGAGGTCTTTTTGTTATGCCTTGATGTGTGTGGAGATTTGTTTGGTTTTTTTTTTTACTTTGGTGACATATTTGGCAGGATGGAGTTTTCAAGATGAATCTTTCTCCTGATGGAGCTCTTCTGGCAGCTATTCATTTCTCAGGAAAACTGTCAATCTGGTCTATTCCATCTCTCAGACAACAAGGAGAATGGGACCAAACTAATCAGGTAAGAAGGATGTAGATGTTTAGAAATTTGCAGTGTATGTTTTAATCCTCTGGAGACATGTTTTCCTAGGAGATGAGAGTAGTTCAGATAACTGTGCTTTAGCTACATACTGTTTTCCAAGCCAAGTCCTTATTTTTCAAGAGCCCTATATTTACTTTTACAATAGCCTTTCTGTGTTTTAACTATAACCCTTAAACTTTAAAAATTAAGTAAAAGAACCAGTTGTGTGGTAATGGAAAAATTGAAAAATGAGGCATTTTGGTGCCAGGTGGATAACACTGGTAGAGGGTAGACTGAAATGCTATTTTAAAATATAAGTGGAGGCCAACACACATAACTTACTTTGAATGGTTGAAACAAAATTCTGCTGGATGTTTCATGTGCTCTTCTGTTCCTCCCTCAAAATTTACCTTACCTTCTGCCAGATAGCACTCCAGAAAAGTTTGTTCATCAGATTGGTATTAGTAAGTCACATGCTTTCTACAGGAATTGTTTGCAAAACTGAGTAGGGGAATGTAAGTTAGGAATGGCCCAGACACTGGCAAACTATTACATGACTAGTGTAAATTTAAACACTGGGAATTGAAAACCAATTAGTTTAAAAAAAAAAATCCAAATAACTAATACACTGTCTGGATAAAGATTACACTTCATTTTAATGAGGAAAATATATCTACATTTTGAAAAGTGACGAATCTGAAATGATGCACACTAATGTGTGAAGTATCCAGGTTTTACTCCCATGAATTTCTTGACTAATAGTCGTGGAAAGGCTTTTCACCTGAAGTACCATGTTATGTTGTAAACTTAGAATACATGAACTGACATCAAGTGCAAACAGGATAACCAGTCAAATCGGATCTTTGGTCACTAGACATAGATGGCACAATTTACCACCAGTATTTCCTACACAGTATTGATCTCAGGTGGTTTTGTTGTACATAAGTGTGTTTCTTATTAGAAAATTATTGTAGGATAAAACATTTGCTGTTTACTACTAAACAATTAATTTTTTAGTGCATGTGCTGATTAATAAATTCATATGTTCTCAAGAAATACTTGCAGTTTCTGATTCTTCTCTGTAGTTTCCTTTTGCATGGTAAATCTTTGTACAGTGTATTGATTGCTTTAGAAATTCCAATACAAAAATATTTCTTCCCATTTTTGTAGCATGTTTTAAATTCAAGTTTATGTATTCATATGAAACACAGACAGCTTTTTCCCCACACTGTAATAAACTTCTCCTCGGTCTATGCATTGCACAGTAGGCAGCATAAGGTCCACAACGAAACACTACCTGACATTACATATGGGCACAGGTTTCTATAATGAGGAAGAGGACAAAATGAAGGCAGACATCTTCCTTTGGGTATCATAATGACAATGAGGTTAAATGAATGTTTTCTGGAAAAATTACAGAAAAAGATAGGCCAAAATCTTTTACTATAGTAAAGACAAGTCAATAAATACTTGTAGAGATAATGGTATGTTGCCATCCTGAACACCGCTGGTTTGCTGTTACCTTTTTGTTCTGACTGCAAGACTTGGAAATGTGGCTGTGTTGTTGTGTAGTGTAAGTTTTGGTTCTTGAGGTTGGTTCTTGGTTCTGACAGGTAAGCAGTCAGATCTGGTTAGGCTGTATCGACTCTGAAATTGTACTGGGTCTGGCAGGGATGGAGTTCACTTTCTTCATAGCAGCCTGTATGGTGTTAGGTTTTGGATTTGTGACGAAAACAATGTTGATGACACCTCAGTGTTTCAGCTATTGCTCGACAGTGTTTCCACAGCTTCAAAGCTTTCTCTGTTTCTCACTGTCGTCCCCCAATGAGTAGTTTGGGGGTGCACAGCAATCTGGGAGGGGACACAGCCTGGACAGCTGACCCCAGCTGACCAAAGGGATTTTCGATGCCATGTAATGCCATGCTCAGCAATAAAAATGGAGCAGGGGGAGGTTTTAGGGAGGTAGGCATGGCTCAGAGACTGGGTGGGCATCCATCTGCTTGTGGGAGGTGGTGAATGATTGCCTTTGCATCACTTGTGGGGTTTTTTTATTTGGCTCTCCTTTGCTTATTAAACTATCTGTATCTTGATTCATGATTGTTCTGCTTTTGCTCTTCCTACACTCTCCCCTGTCCCACTAGGGAGGGGAATTAGCAAGTGGCTGTGTGGTGCTTAGCTGTTGGCTGGGGTCAAACCATCACAGAAACGTAGTTCCAAGTTTATTTAGCAAAGTAGTTTTAAAAAACAAACAAAAAATCCGGCTCCAGTGTTGGCAAAAGTGTTGTGTGTATATATGTTTGTATATGTGTGTATATATGCATATCCGTCTATATCCATCTCCATATATATCTGTATTTTTAACATACATTTCAGATTTTTGTGAGAATACAGATTTTGCTCAATGTTTATGGTGAATTGTTTTATTTTTTCTTTGTTTTTAACGATAGTGAAGATATATTCTGAAGCAGTTTTCAGGACTTTATCCTGAAAGGGAGGGTGATACAAAGGAGTATTACAGTACTTGACTGTTCTCAAAATGATTTTTATAGGTGAAATTGGTGTTCAAGTAAAATGGATATCTTAATAACATGTGCAGTTCCTACTTGACTGTCACCCAGACATATTTATTAAGTTAAAGTGGCCTCATGTTTACTTTTAATTAGTAGACTCCTCTCTTTCTACTAAAAAAATTAAGCCTGAAAATCACCTTTTGTATGACCCAAAACTGCTTTGCTTGTCTGAGCTGTATAATCTTACCTGCAGCTAGTGGCAGAATTGCTGTCATCTATGTTTGTGTAGTTCCAGTGTATTCTAACGTTACCAAATAAAGTTTAAAAAAACACCACAGCAACAGTTTACTAATTCTAAATGCTGCAGTGCATCATTAAATGATGCTGGTTCCCTTGCTGCACTAGTCTTGAAAGGGGCTTTATATTTATGAAAATAACCAGAGTAAATACATATAGCAGTGTATTAGGCTGGTGCTCAGGAGCACTACACAGAGCAAACAGGAGGACTGTTTTGGAGATTCTTCTTGTATGTGTTTGCAGTCCTATGTATAGACATGAAAAACAAATACTTGGTGGGATTCTGAGTGCTGGAGAGCCTTTATTTCAGGAATTTGTTTAATGCTGACTAGGCCAGGTCTGATGGTATTCTTGTTTTCTAATACGGTGTTTTAGGAATCCAGCAGTTTATTTTGCTATGTTTTTGTTTTAATTTAACTATTTAGAGAAGAGTACAATGTTAATACAGCAGTTGTATGTTTTATGTTCAGGAAAAGTTTGAATTTGTGTGGGAGCATTTTCACTGACAAATGAGTGGGTCAGCAATAGAGTAAATACACAGATTGTCTGTGTTGCAAAGACTTACTTGCATAGAATCCTTTTATTCCTCTTGCGCTATTTTTTTTTTTTTTTTAGCCAGGTTATGATGAGATCAACCCAGACTGGAGACTCTCTAGTGAAAAAAGAAAGAAAATAAAAGGTATGTCGTTCAGTTAAATCATTATTTTATATCACTTTGTAGTTAAAAGTATTTACACAAATATACGAAGATCTGAAGTGGCTTCATTAAATCTCGGAATAGTTGCCAAAATTGTATGTATGATTTGAATTTGTAGCATGGCATAGCTAAATGAGTGTAACAATAGGTTTGTGTTGTGGTTTTGGGTTTTTTTTTTTTTTAAATCCTCTCTCAGGAATTCTTTTGTAGCCATAACCATAAATAAGAGGATATTTCAGTTAGTACAGGACTTCATTTATTATTAATCATACGGCTATGACTCTGTGGAATGTTGAATATTCAGCAGACGTCTCAGCTTGTATCAGAAGCTGCTATATCATAATATTGTAGGTAACACATTATTAGAGTCCACAGTCTAAAAAACTGAACTTTTCTTTCTGTGAATGTCTAGTAAATACTGAAAGCTAATGTACTTTTAAGAGATTAGGTTAAAATTCTGAAACAAAAGGGCTTTCTTTCCTCTGACTGGTTTTGCCTCATGTCAGTCTCTCCATTCTTTTCCCAAAATTCAGGCCACCACACGCAGCCATTTATCACCTGGTTATTGCATCGCTCTTCGAAGAGTGCAGAGACCAATAGCTGTTCCTCGATCCATTCGCTACTGCTTGTATACATCTATATTGTTAAAAAATCCCTGTTTCGTTGTACTATTTTTCTTGTGATTCTGTGTTTGGGTTAAGGCATCTGTACTGGTTTTGGCTGGGATAGAGTTAATTTTCTTCATAGTAGAATCATAGAATCATTTAGGTTGGAAAAGACCTTTAAGATCATCAAGTCCAACGATAAACCTAACACTGCCAAGTCCACCACGAAACCATGTCCCTAAGCGCCTCATCCACAAGTCTTTTAAATACCTCCAGGGATGGTGACTCAACCACCTCCCTGGGCAGCCTGTTCCAGTGTCTGACAACCCTTTCAGTGAAGAAATTTTTCCTAATATCCAATCTAAACCTCCCCTGGCACATCTTGAGGTCATTTCCTCTTGTCCTATCTCTTGTCACCTGGGAGGAGAGACCCACCTCTCTGCAACCCCCTTTCAGGTAGTCGTAGAGAGTGATAAGGTCTCCCCTGAGCCTCCAGCTCTTCTCCAGGCTAAACAACCCCAGCTCTCAACCGCTCCTCCTAGGACTTATGGTCCAGACCCCTCACCAGCTTTGTCGCCCTTCTCTGGACACGCTCCGGAACCTCAATGTCCTTCTTGCAGTGAGGGTGCCAAAACTGAACACAGAATTTGAGGTGTGGCCTCACTAGTGTTGAGTACAGGGGGACAGTCACTTCCCTACTCCTGCTGGCCACACTGTTTCTGATATAAGCCAGGATGCCATTGGCCATTTGTCACCTGGTTATTGCATGGCTCTTCCATCAGTGTAGAGATCAATAGCTGTTCCATGATCCATTCACTACTGCTTGTATACATCTATATTGTTAAAAAATCCCTGTTTCTTTGTACTGTTTTTCTTGTGATTCTGTCTTTGGGTTAACGCATCTGACCTTCATAGGTGCTGACTAAGCACTGAAGTGGCAGAAAAGTAATAAGCTGATCTGTTTCTCAGTGCTGTTTGGGGAAAGGTAGCTTTCATCACAGAGGTGGTAAATGACAGTGTCATGAACAAAGTGAGCTAATCCTCTGGTGAACGTTTTGCCCCAAGATCCAGTTACCGTAATCAAAATAATCTTAGAAATGACAGAGCTACCATCTTCAGTTGCAGTGACTTTTTTTTTTTTGTTTAATCTTCTTAACAATCTCATCTTGTAGGCTGTTTCAGAAGCTTTGTTCATGGTTGTCGCTTGTCCTCAAAAGCAGTGTAACCTTTTCTGATTTTTGTCACTATTATGTTTGGTAGCCAGGGAGACTTGCTTAAGGATGGCCTGGGAAGTATTGAAGCAGATTTTTATCAAATACCTAAAATTTGTATATACTTGTATATTTGTATATAGTATATTTGTATACTACGAATTCTTTTACCAAATAATATTAAAAAAAAATTAAGTCTAAAATTAAGTGTTTTTCCCCTCAACAGCTTTAGTTAATGCAGAACTGATTTAGTAAAACATAATTGATCTAAAATACAAACTTAGTGAACCAAAGATGCATATACAATAATAAATGTTTGTTAAATTGGGCCATCAGATAAAATCTCTTAATAATTGAAGTCACTTTTGTTCTTATCTGGTGTTTAAAGTTATATTTCTTTGTATGGTGCTTTCTTTTGTATTTATTTTAGATAAAGAATCCTATTACCCATTGATAGATGTAAATTGGTGGGCAGATAATTCTGTCATCCTGGCTCGCTGCTCTGGTGCATTGACTGTGTCATCAGTCAAGACGTTAAGGAACTTGCTGGGAAAGTCATGTGAATGGTTTGAGAGTTCTCCTCAGGTCACTTCAGCTCATGATGGAGGATTTCTAAGTCTGGAGGTGAGGAATGTGCACAGGCAGATATCATTCTGGAATGCTGCAGAAACAGTTGGCTTTTCTATATGTAATCCTAAGGGTGTTACATGTGTGTGTGTGTGTGTCGTATGGTTTAAAAAACCATAAATTATTATTACTAATAGGAAAAGTGGTTCTGTTTCCTTACCTCTAGGTATGTATGGCAGGGAAGTTCTGAACTTGCTGCAATTCAACTGTCTTAATAAAAACTTAATTGTCAAATAACTTCTAGAGAGTAGGTGCAAAACTCCTAGAAGTCTGAGTCTTAATGAGAGGAATCTTGCTGCAGGAAACAGTGTGTGTCGACAGTTTTCACTGCTTTGTAGGTTAGTGCATTTGAAGAATACTGTAAGCATCCCTTCTCCCATTTTGAAACAGATGCCTCTTACAGAAGGAGTATACTTAAGAAAATGAGGAATGCATTCAAATTAAGACCAAGCCATGTAAGAGACCTATTTTTGTTCATCTTTAATAGGATTCCAGGAAGGAGTAGAACATAATTTTGGTTAAGAAGTTAACCAGGAATTTTCTTTGAAACGAAGAAAATTATTGTTTCCTAAGGCTTAGACTGAAATAGGTCTTAAATACTTTAAACAGAAGTTTAAAATAATATCAGAATATCTCAATATGTACCAAAGCTTGCATGTATGTTTTTTGGAGTGATTTGTATTCTGGAAATCAGATCTAGCTAGTGGCTGGCATACAGAAAACCTTGCTTTGGATAGCTAGGAGTTGAAAACATTGCTGTATACTGCACTAAGCTATATGACATTGTACTAAGATGTCTCTATAGTTCTGTGTTGTCCAGGGTGGTGTAGGACATTTAGTGTGATAGTGGGTTGCTATTAAGAAGCCTTCACCCTTGTTTCAGTAGGTAAGGGATGAAGCCTCAGATCTAGGAGACAGACCCAGTCAGGGTTCGTGGAATATATTAAGCAAGCAGAGAAATAAAGGGTTTAAAGGGGAAGGGGAGGAAGGATGTTGGTTCTGAAATTTGAAGTGCTGCAGTGGACATGTACTCAATCCTCACCAAACTAGTTGAAATGTAATAGGTGGATGCTTCGTATTCTACCCTTAAGAATTGTTTTCTGTGCAGTGTGAGATAAAACTCGTTCCAAAAAGATTACGCTTGGAGAGCAGGCCTGGTGATGAAGATGAGGGAGAAGATGACTCTGACTCAGATGATGAAACTTCTGCTAAGGACAGATACTTCAGCTACCTAAAGCAAGGCCTGTACTTTGTGACAGAAATGGAACGATTTGCTCCTCCACGGAAACGTCCACGTACTATTACAAAGAATTTCCGCCTTGTCAGTTTGAGATCCACGACTCCAGAGGAACTGTACCAGAGAAAAGTAAGTATAGAAAGAAAGGTCCTATCTCTCATTATCAGTTTTATTTAGAAAAAACTTTTTATTTTTCTTTTAATTCTTGCTACGTTAACAGAAGGATTTAGGCACATATTTCTAAGGGTCTCCTAGTTGACAGTGTACTGTGTTACCTAATCGAAGGGATCGTTGTTTAAAACTAGCATTATAATAATTGAAATGAGATTATGTTTGCAGGTCACTGAGGAGACACTGTGCATCATTAGCTTGGCCAGACTTGTAAGTGTACTCATGTGAGTGTTTACAAATAATGAAAGACCTGGCAAATATATTGAATGAAATAATTTGAGCTTGTTATTGGCCAGGGAATGGGTTAACTTATACTCTGATGTGAATGTAATTTACTTGCATGGTTTTTTTAGGCATACATACAAATTAGGCCTGTGACTCATTCTTGCTGAAGAACAGATACTTCATTTTTACATGCCTAGTCTAGGCAGTACTTTGTCTAGGCCATTTCAATTGTTCTGATGGTAAACCGGCCCACTCTATAGCTGTTAGAGTTTCCAGGGAGTGCTGATGTCATATTGGTTACCTAAATAACTTCTTCCTTTTTCTAGAGGTGTCCATCAGATCTGAGTCTTACTAATCTGTATCTTGAGCCATTCTGTTTACTACCTGCTTAAGCATACCCACAGTAATTATCACACTACCTGTTTTGACACATGGAATTAATAATCCATTGTTTAATATGGCAATCAGATGACTTCCATTTTCATGTGTTTGCTTTTTAGATTGATAATGAAGAATATGGGGAAGCTTTGTCTTTGGCTCAAGCATATGGTCTTGATTCTGATCTTGTGTATCAAAGACAGTGGAGGAAGTCAGCTGTTAATGTTGCTTCAATTCAAGACTACTTGGTGGGTTTGGCTTTTGTGACTTTTAGGCTTTCTTATCAGAATGCCTGCATTATCTTTATAGAAATTGAATTCTCAATTGTGTTCTAATTTATACAACATAAATTGGTGGCAGTTTGGAGAGCTGTTCTGCAAATTCCATTTCATGTCATGTGGAAGAGAGTGATCTTGTTAAATTAACTAAAGGCCTGATCCGGAGACCCTGGAAGTTAATGGAAATCTTTCATTTCAAGTGCTTCTAATTTCTGTTAATAGCAGCTTGCTTTCTCTGGTATAATCTCTCCCCCACATGCAGAAGTGGATTGCTGCCTGGCAAATGAATAATAATAATTGGAAATATAAAGCATTTAAATAACTTCCGAGTATTTTAGAAAATTAAATGAGGTGAAGTTGGTATCAGTAGCTATATAGCAAAGTTTGAATAACAAAATTTACAGTGAACTCTGCTACCTCTAACTGGAGCTTTTCAGTAGAATCCAACATGGGGTTGTTTGGCTTGGAAGAAAGACTTCAAACTCAGCAGACAAACATTGTCAAAGATGCACAATCTAATGGTCTTCCAAAGGATTTAGAAAAATATAATTTTTTTGTTTTTTTCAAGTCAGATATTAATTGAATGTCAAAATAAGATTTTTTACAAGTAGACATTCTCCATGTGCTATGTAATCTCAACTGAAGATCAGCAGATAAGGCCAATAGTATTTTGTGATCCTGGTGTGTCCTTCCTGTCACAGAATCCTATTGGCATGTGAAGAGGTTGATACTCAAAATGACTCCAGTGCTATTGTGGAATACACTTGGTTTATAGCAACTACATTTTAGCCCAAAATATATATTTTTTTTTTTTTTAGCATAAGGAGGAGTGGTACTAATTAGGGAATACACGTAATAACTTCTGTTCCAGTTGTTGTGAAAGTTCTGCTAAATCATTTGGCATTTCTGTGCCCTTTTCTGCCACATATACTCTGAGGGAATTGTATTTTTTTTCGTTCTCACCTTGTTTGTTCGTTCACATTGTCAGTCTTGAGGTTAAGTTAACATTTTTTTAAGCGGAAGAAACACATTAGAAGATTTTAACATCTCCAGTTTCATTGCTTTGAATTGAAGCATATAACATTGCATCTGTGCTCTTGTTCTTGGACAGAGCAAAATTAAGAAGCGCGCATGGGTTCTTCACGAGTGCTTGGAAAGAGTTCCAGATAATGTGGATGCTGCTAAGAAGCTGCTTCAGTATGGCTTGAAAGGCACAGACTTGGAGGCTTTTGTGGCCATAGGAAGAGGAGAAGATGGCGGCAGGTTTGGGAAGAGTGTTTCTTTTTGTTTGTTTTCTTTTTAAAGAATGGTGTATGAAGTCTTTTCTAATGATTTGGTACAACTTTATCAACCACTAATGAAAATGTTAAGATGCTTTTGCAGGACATAAAGAAAGGTAATGCTTTGAATCAAACTATTCTAAAGATATCCACAAGGTACCTATTCTCATTTTACTTTTTACAAAGGTAAAATCACTGTTGATTTGGTACTGCATTTTCCACCTTCTCTGGATGCCCTTTTATTTTCTTCATCATAGAGAACTTCTGATGTCACTATTTTTCTATGAGAATCTGTTTCTGTTGCATCTTCTGGAAGCTGCCACTACCTGTATAAATGTGTTTTGTTGTATGTCTTAATTGTTATAATGATCTTCTGTTGTTCAGGTGGGGAGGGGAACAAAGAAAAACACAGTGGGTCAGTGGGGAAATATGTGCAGAGACAATTCTCTTCACTGTTTAGTTCCTGGTGGTAGAAATAGAAAAGGCTGTTCTTTCTTCGTGTAGTCATCTCTTACCATTGTGTGCTGTAGAGCTGCTGCCAATCCCAGTGCTACCTATGGAATTTAGAAACTTTTATCAACCATCATAGCTGTGTGGTTGGTGGTTTGGTTTTTTCGGTTTGTTTTAGGGAGGGGGTGGAAACAAGAGATGATTCCTCTTGTTGGCTTGTGGTGAGTGCCTGCTGCTGTTACAACAGCAAAACTCAGTATTACAGTTTTCTACAAAAGTTTTGATTTTAGTCAAGACATAAATAGAAAGCTGTGTTAGTATGTTTATTCAAAAATTAGTTTGTCATATCTTTTTGTTGTTTTTTTAATCAACATTGATTACATTGTTGGTTTTGTCTTCCAGATTTATCTTACCAGGGGAGGTGGACATTGAAATTCCCTATGAAGACTTTTTGTCACCAGATGAAGAAGTGGATACTAGAAACGAAAAAGAGGCCAAGAAGCTTCAAGAACTGCTCTTATCAGTAAACTTCTCCAAGTAAATGAAATGTTAGGCCATGTTTTATTCAGAGTAATAGGTTTGTTATAACTACACAGTTGCAATAACTTAATTACTCACATATACGTTATTCCTAATAGGAAAGTGGTTTAAATTTTAATTGGCATTATGTTGTGTCAAAGTTCTTGGTTTACTTAGTTTCTTGATGTATTCCAGTGCATAAAGTCATTAAAATGTGTAACCGTTGTCTTCATATGCACGTGATGTACAATATCAATTGCAAGCATAAAAATTCCTGTTTTGAACACAGGCTGACACTGGAACAAAAAGAACTGTGCCGTAGCAGGCTGAAGCTGTTAACTTATCTTGATCGCCTTGAAACCTATGAGGTGAGGACACTTGGTAACTGGCTACAGTTCTTTTGAGTTCTCATTCCATAGGTATTCCTGTAACTTATTTGTCACATCATCATATCTTTTTTGTTAATATATTGTAGTATTTATGTTTGTAGTCTTCTTGAAATGCTACTGTCTCTCACTTGAGAAAAGTAAGGTGTTTTCTGCTCAAGCTACCGTGTTTCTCCTGCTTCACTGTTGCACGTGGCCGGCTTCTAGTTGGGCAGAAGCCTGCTTTGAACATACTGTGTCTGCAGGGAGTTAAGCTATGCAACAACACGGGATGTGGAGTTGGTGCAGGAATACTATTATTTCCCTCTGTCAGTCTAATTAGCAAATTCTAGTCAGATTCTCTGATGAATCTTTTTCTTCCATGAGCTTACTGAAGTGAAAGTTTTTGGAATGTCAGGATGTATTTTGCTTAGTTTTTTTATCTTTGCAGTTGGCACTCACTAGTCATGTAATGACTTACCACATCTCTTTGTAACTAATGTTGTCTAAACCCTAATTAAAATATGACAGAGAATTGTCTTAGCTTATCAATCAAAAATGCTTCTTTTTTTTTTTCATTTGGAAACAAATAAAAAACAACAGCATGCTTTTCCACATATATCTCATACTTACTCATCCTAAGATAAAGAAACTTGTAGGCTTTTTGATGCTTTTGTAGATCTTGCATAAAACCCAATCTTTTATAAGTGTGTTTTTTTTTTTTTTTAAAGGAAATCCTTGGAGGGCCTCATGCAGCTGAACAGCACTACGATGGCGAATTCTTCAAGAAGTTCAGAAATCAGAATATTGTACTTTCAGCAAGAACTTATGCTCGGGTATTAATATTTATTTTGCTAGAATGTAATTTTGTTTTGGTATTGCTGTTTTCTCTTAAGTGCATTCTTTTCCCCCCTTTGAACTTGCTTGTGTCTCAGTGGGAATTTAAGAGGTGGGGGGGGTGTTTGTTTGATTGTAAATAAATATATGCAGTGACCCTGAGCTGATTTTCTTTATTGCTAAAGAAGATTTTTAAATTAAATGTTTGTTGCATGACCTAAGCTTACATTCTTTGCTCATTTTCAGTCTAAATCAGTCTTAGGCTAGTTTTGCAACTTAATGTTTTGGTCTTTAGGAAAGCAATGTCAGAGCCCTGGAAATTTTGTTCACTTTCCATGGATCAGCTTTACTTCCACACAGACAGGCGATTCTCTCCAATTTTCCAGAGACTACTTCACCACATGAATATGCTTTCTTGTTGCCTGAAGCTTGGTAAGGATGCATCAATAGATATCAACTAAAAAAAAGATTTTTAGGTTAATACTTAATTTTTTTTCCATATATGGCAATCTGCTGTTGGTTATTACCTGGAATCAAGAGAGCGGCTTTGCCTTTATGTACTTGACCAGTCTTCATTTTCTGCTTTACTTTGTGCCATTCATGGAAGCTTTTTGGTCTCTTTTGGTTATGATCAGGAAAGTAGGGACTTTAAATCTTCTTGCCTCTGCTACACGTAAGAGGAAGCATGGCCTTGCAGGGCCTTTTCTGACCTGAAACTGCCCAGATTTTCACAGGTGTAAATACAAGTCTGTAATTGGTTTGTAATAACAGCCAGCATTAGGTAATTAATAATACAAGTGTTTAGCTCCCTGGAAGCAATTATGTTTTTATGGATTTGTTTGGAAATGTAATTTAACACTTTAGCAGTCAGTAACTTCAAAATCATTAATCTCTTGTTACTGAGTCTTACGCAGCTTGCTAAGGTAGAATTATGAAAAGCTTTAAATACAGACTTTCCTACTCTTTCATTTCAGTGTAAAAAGTTAGTTTGCTGCCAATTTCAGATACGTTTTCATAAGAGTCTTCCTTGAACATCATAATAATGTTCTGTGTATTAATTAAAAGAATTTTTTGCTTCTATAGTGTTTCTTTCAAACACTTCAGTTAAGAAATTAGTTTTGAAGCATATTGTTCAGTGCCCATAAAGAAATAGGGAGATTTCATTATTTAATATTTTACAATAGGACTTTGAAGCCTTACTTCAGAGGGATAGTTTTTGGAGTAGCTAATAATTTTTTTCTTTTTTTTGTAGTCTTCCAGCATGATAGTTAAGTTTTTTCCTTCAAAGTTTTAACAGTCCCATTTGGATAATTCTCCACGTAGAAGAGGTTTTTTTAATTCGAGTTATTCCCCTGACATTTTTCCTAGCTTATAATACTTACCACTTTTATCCTTTCTGAGTAGAAGTTAGTCTTTATTTCATGATATCTGATACTTACCCCAGTGCCTTTTTTATTGTGTTGGTAGTATTAGGAACACATGTAGTTATTTAGTTATGGTGTGAAAACACTTGGTTTTTATCCTTTTCTTTAAGGTAACGGTTAGGACCATGAAGAGAAATTATTGCAGTGTTTATAAAATTGGTAAAATATATTCCAATTTTTCTCTTTTGTTTTGATAAGATTTATAATGTGAGAGGGAGGGAAAAAGGGTCGTCTTAAATGTGGTTATAATATGTTGGTGTTCATAAACAGGTTCCCCTTTTTTCTGAAGGGTTGTTTGTTCTTGGTTTTGTTTTTTTATTTTGTTGTTGTGGTTGGTTGGTTTGTTTAAGAAACTGACTTGTGTGCCAAGAGGCAAAATGACAGTTAAAATAAAACATTTCACCAGTGATCTAGTAGTAAAGATGTGAAGTTAAGGGTTAAGAACTTAGTTTTGTCTGCTGTTGAAAAATGGAAATATAGAGTTTGAATCTTTATTCCCGTTGCAGACAGAACTTTCCAGTGCTACGATCAGGCAGGTGCAGTTTCACACCTTTTTTTTTTTTCCCCAGGTTGCAAAGCAGATAATACTGTATGTCTTTGGAATGTTTGTCTTTGGACAACTACAAAATGGGGATGAGAGCAAATCCTATATACACAAATCCCATATACTTAAAATATACAGTATATTTGATCTAAGCTTTTTCTAAAACTGTTTCCCTGTTACAAAATTGATTACTCACATAGTATTGCTAAATACACTCCCTAGAACTCTATTTTATTAATGTAATAGAATTAAATATGTGTTGATGAAAATATCTATTAATGAGAACAATATAAGAATGAAATAGTCTTAAGCTGTACAAAGTAGTTGTGTGTTTTTTTTTTTTTTTTTTAAATGGGATGAGTCTCTCCCCCCCCCTAGTCCAAATAGCTTCAGCTTCTGGCAATTCTTGTTTCATGTGAGTCAAAGAGAATTGAACTTCTTGGTCATTTAAAGTGAGTTTATTGGGCCTTTCACATCTAACATATATTTTTTAAATGAGTTATTAGTATGAATAGAATTGCTGGCATTCTGTAGGTACATAGCTGTTGTTATGAAATCCAGTTTAAATGAATGTGCTATCTAGTTTACTTCTCTATAGAACACAGCATGTAGACATAATTTGCCTTAAATGATTGAACAAGATTATGATACAACTTACGGAACTATTTCATTGCCACATAATAGTAAAAAGTTGCAAGTACTGACTGTAATTAATAAACTTCTGAACAAAAGGAAAACATTGCAAAAATATAACCCCCAATGTTTTAATTGGTAGAAAAAATGCCTGTAGCATCACGACTTACTGTCTCTTCAGCTTCTGCGGCTTGTAATTACAGTGGCCTTGGGATGAAGGGTGAGAGTGATTCAATCTGTCCTCATGAACTTCTACTTTAAACAAATCTTTTAAAGAATTCTGAGTCAGGAAATAACTTAAGTCTGGTTTTCCTCTTTAAATTTCACTCTGTTGCAGTTATGAAATAGGGTGTATGCTGGATATCAGAAGGATTTTCTACTTTCAGCTGCAAAAAAGACAGATCTGTCTTGTGATTTCTTTTAGCTCATTGTTTTTCTGAAAAGTCAAGGCCATAACTGTCTGTACCAAGAGATTCCAATAGGGTAATTGGTTGCTGTGATGCATGTCATGAGACCACTAACATGGAACAACTGCATGATAGTGCCCATGTTAAAAATGCAGCCTGCCCTGGTGGCCTTGCTTAAAGAATGCCTTGTTCTTGCCTTGCTGATGGCTTCGCTGCTCAGCCTCCTGCAGTGTGCAGCTCAGGAGGCAGAGAAGATCTTCGTGGAAGAAAAAAATACTGTAGTTTGTCTTCTAGGTCTTCATATATGGCCCTCTGTGTGTGTAGGATGAGGTACTGCTGTGAATTAACCATATTGTGTCTGTGTATATGGAGCACTTTAAACAATAAAAGGGTTGGTTCCCAGCTGGAGCTCTCTGAGGTGGTATCTATCCTTATGGAAATTCACCATATTGCTCTGTGTTCCCTTTGTTCCTCCAGCTATAGGAGAATGTGGCTGAGGAAAAACTTGAGATTGTATAGCAGGTGCTGCCTTGTTTGTGCATGAAACGGGTGAGGTGGGACAAATAATCACCTCTAGCCATTGCCAAGGGAAAAGCATTGAAACAAAATTGCTTGCTGTACACCACCATCAACATTGGATGCACATAGAAATGCTATCTCTGAAGAATTTCATTACCTATGAGAAATATTTTTGTAAAGGTTGCATTATAACTGCCATTTCCTTTCATCTGGAGCTTCCAGTTCAGCTGCAAGTAGTAAATTCTACGTACTTAGTGAAAGAAAGGCTTGTTTTGCTAGTGCATTTTATAGGCATAAAGCAGTTGTTTTTCTTGTTACCGGCACATGTCATTTACATTAGTATGGCATTTAGAGGCTGTTGTCACAAAAATTTTAAGGTCTTAACAGTCCAGGAAGAGTTGGCATAACAAATGGGGGGAAAAAAGTTAGAATAATTTCATTTTTTCTGTCTTCTGGGCCAAGTTGTTAGGAAGTATATGCATATGTTTTTTTCTGTATCTACTTGTAAAAAGTCTCAAGTGGTAGATATCCTTTTGTTTCTTGTTTTTGGCACATGTTTTGTAGCTTAGCATCTTTAGGGGTTGCTGTCAGAACTGTTCAGGAGGAGGCTTGTAATGTCTGAACAGAGGATTTATGTCTTCATGAGACTCTTGAAAAGGACTGTGAGTTGTATAAGCTCAACAGCTTCTGGAGTTGAGAAGGAATCTGAAATACTAAGACACATTGGGGGCTCTACGTGCCTGTTGGCTTCAAATTGGTATTGTGATAGACTGACATTACTCAGTAATGTGTTTTTGCAGAATTGTGATTGTAATGTTTTCCTACTTCTTTTTGTATTGTTTCTCAGCTTCTTTTATAATGATGGCTCCTGAATCTCTGCTGTCTCTTACTCATTGGGATTCATACTCCTTCTCAAAGATCCATCAGATGCACAGACTTCATCTGTTAAGACAACTAAAGTGCAGGTGGTAGAAGTTTTTAGGTATTCAAAGGAGATGATAGCTCTTTCTAATCTCTATTTTAATAGCTACAGCTAGCATTCTTAGTCTATAGTTAAGACTGTTGCCCTCAGGTTTTTAAAGGTGATCTCAGAGGAAAATAATACTTTACCACCATTATAAATACATAAACACAGTATTTTTCCTTTTCTTTTAATTCTCTTATGCTTTTTACTACATTTAACTGCTATATTACAACATTACCGCTCACATTTTAAACTCACAGAAGTTGGGAAATTGAAATTTATGGTTCCCTCAACAGCCATAAGTCTGCTATATTGCACATTACACTACTAGTAAAAATCTTCCCTCTAAGATAGCAACTTTTTGCATGTTTCTGCTTTTTTTTACTCCTTAACTTCCTCAAATACTGGTTTTCAGTTGTGGCTTAAAGTGAATTTTTACTGGATGAACTCCATTTGCCTGATGAACTAGGGTAGGAGTGGAAATATCTTCTAAAAACTTAGTGAAGCTTTTAAAATCTGAAAATTTCCACATACTAGACTCTCATCTATAAATAGATAAATACTACACAATTAAACTAAGAGGTTCATAAGCAGTTAACTTTGCCTTTCCATAATGATATCTTCTCCTGAACTAGGTTTTTAGTTATTGCCTGCGACACTGCAGTTTTGATAAAGCTCTTACAGCTTCATCTCTCCTTAGTATGTGTATGTAAATAGGTTTGATGACTGACTGAATGTCTGCAGAACTGTCTAATACACGGTCCTCGTTTTTGCATGTTAGTTTTTCTTCTCTTCTGAAGCTGAACTGCTTTTGTTTTTAGTGTAGTTCAGAAGTGTTCATGTTAAAAGAATTAATCCCATGAACAGTTCTGTTTGTTTGAATTCATTTGTATAGTGCTACAGTGAAATAAATAAGAAGGGCATAAGTTTTATATGCTCTTCTTTTCCTTTGCACTACAGGAAAGGAGAAAAAGAGTTTAGAGGTAGAGGGATCGATGTAGTTAATACTATTTCAAGGATGTGTTTGGAACAGAAAATATATTTTAAAAAAAAAAAATCTCAGATCTTACCATCCCCTATGAAGTAGAAAAAGTAACTGTTGAGGGAAAGATGAACTTGTCATGATGGCACTCCTGTTCCTGTCTGGATTGACTTCTGGTAGGAATGGGGAAGGTTCTTGTGGTCCATGTAAAAGTTACAGCAGTGGTTTGGAGGAAGAGAAGCTCTTCTGCAAACTGGCCTATGTGGGGATCTGGGAAAGCAGCAGGAGCAGCTCACTGCAGCCAGAAGGCTGCTGCAGAAAGTCAGCTGGCAAAAGTACCATAGGTACTATGAGGGAGCCGTGGAGAGCATGAGCTGTCACCAAGGAAGGAGGGAAATTTCACAGGAACTGCTATGCTGGAGCTGAGCTGCCATTCAGAGGGACCTAGACAGGCTGGAGGAATGGGCCAGCAAGAGCCTTGGGGAGTTCAAGAAGGATGAATGCTAAGTTCCGTTCCTGCAGCTGAAGAAACTCTTGCAACAATAAAGGCTGGAGACTGACTGTCTGGGAAGCAGCTCTGCTGAAAAGGACCTGGAGGTCCTGATGGCACAGGCAAGACACAGGCCAGCAGCATGCTGTGCTGCATCAACAGAAGCACAGCCAGGAGACTGAGCAATCAGACTACCGCGCTCGTTCAACTGCATCTAGAATACTGGCCGCCAGTACAGGAGAGACATCAGTAAACTGGAGCAAGCTCAGCAGAGGGCCACCAAGGTGACTGGGGACTGGAGCACTTGAAGGCTGAGAGAGGTCCTTGTGTGCAGCATGGAGAAGGTTTCAGGTGGGCCAGTAGCAGCCTTTGCATACCTTCCTCTAGCTTGTGAGCTGGGCTCTGCCTGTGCTGTTTATCCACACAGCATTAACAGAGTTTTCTTTTATTTGTGGCTTGTTCAACCCTGACTTGTCCTGTTTTCATCCACCATGTGTGTCTTCTGTGTGTGTAGTCCTGAACTGTACCTTGGCTTGCCTTCCCCAGTCTTTTGATGAAAGTATATTGCTGCCATTCTCTTACCTGTTTGTCACCTTTTTACAGGGTTTAGAACAAAATTTATTCCATGAACATTCACTATGCTTTATCAATGCACAGTTCTGAAGGAGTATTTTCACTATATGGTGGCAGACAGCTTTGATCTTACTTGAAGTTCAGCTGTGTCTTTAAAATAGCCCATCTTGATATTTGTGAAAGCTATTGCCTCACAATTTTAGTTGTATACATCGAGGAAAAAAACACAGTGAGCTTCTAAACTGCAGTTATGTAGTGTTGGTTGACTCTTTTGATGTTTAAATTATTCAGTCTAGGTTGTTCTGGGAGGGGAAAAAAAGAAGTTCCCCTCTCCCCACATCACTAAAACATAGCTTGATTTGTTTATACAAAATCAGATATAACTTCTGTCCTCTGGTGGCAGAGTTGCTTCGAAAGACCTATCATTGCAATGTGCACGGCAGGAATTCTGACCGGTAGTTAACTGTGGCAGCCAAAAGCAGCTGGGATACCTTTTCCACTAGTTCATGTGGATTAGTTTTCCCAAAATGTGTGGTGTTTCTGGCACTCTGTTTTAGGCACCAGCTGTACTTCAGTCTTGATAAATTTGTCATGTCCTGTGGATATTCCTGGAAAATGAAGAGCTGCTCTCTCTGCCAACCACTTCTGTATCACATAGTATGTTGAATAGTTGGAAACCTAAAAATACATGTAATCAGTTATATAGTTGCAATTACAAATTCACTACTAAACTACTATAATGGTAGAAAAGAATGTTTTCATACAATATGAAAAATGCCATACATATCATAGCTGTTTAAGGCTATATATCTGGGATGCATTTCTTCTCATATTTCAATCTTGGTTATAGAATAATTGTGACATAATAAAACTGTTTCAGAGCCATAAGAATTGCAGAGCAACAGAAACTGTCATTGATTTCCCCATTGCTGTCTGCGAAGATACAGGCTTTAGACAAATGAGCTTCTGAATTAAATTAAAAAAGAATATTTTATAAAACTTCCCTTGCAGATCCTGCATTATGTACAACTATATTATATATAGCCTCCTTCTAATGCTTCCGTATCTGTATGTAGGGGGGATTATGGAAGTGCTAATTTGAATGTGAAGTCTAAAATAATTTACAGTGTACCTACAGTAAAAAATATGGAAAACAAAAATTCTGGTAAGTGTACAAGTGTCAGCAGGGGGAAAAGAGTATTTGAAGTTTCAGGATTTTACATTACTTTTATCACAAAACATAAATCTGAGATAATTTAAAAAATAAATACAATAAAATCTGAATCAAGCACAATTCTTAAAAACGTTTTGAGTGGATAACAAAATCATTTGATGGAAACACTGCCTTATTTTTATAGTTCAGTATCTTTCATATATAGCTTTCTCACGTCTAGCAGGTCAATACTGGGTTTCTTACTTAAATGCATTATGTTCAGAACTATTCCAGTATGTAACATACAGGCTTTGAAATGCAGGATTAGTATTTATAACATTATTTTTTCAGACAATGAGACACGATTTAAAAAAAACAAAGAAAAGAAAAAGCAAAGATTAATCTACTCCCAAAATATTTTTTAGAAAAAACCCCAAACCTACTCTTAAAAATGTGCATGTCTTTCAGCAGAAAGATATTGTTTTATAAATGTGTTGGAGTGAATTGCCTTTTGCCTTGGAATCTGGATTCGATACGCACAAGTTGAGAAATTTTTTTTAAAATCTTTTCCCTTGTAATCCTCAACTAGATGAGTCTCGGAGACAGGCCTGCTGTATGAAATGCTTGAAGGGGAAAAAAAAAAACTGCACAGTTGCTATTGGCAATAGAAAGAATTGGACTCTGACCTTAAAACTGAATTAGACCCTCCTCTTTTGAAAGCCTGTCCTTGGAGAGAAAATAATCTGCAGGTTTGAATAAATGCAGTTGGTAGGATACAGAAACTACAATAGCATGGACTTTTGCGAAAGAGAAGAATGGGAAGACTTGCCAAGCCAATGTAAACAATAGAGTGAAAAGAGCAATACAGGTAAAGTCAGCTCTTTTTGAAGAAATAGAGTTGAATACCTCTGTAATCTGTCAGTTTACTGGGCTCCAATCATATTTATTCTACTGTTGAAAAGAAAAGAGAGAAGGGTAAAGGGTGAGGGGCAAGCAGTGGCTCAGAAAAAAAATAAAAACCCCATGCTAATATTTGTGTAGAGTTATGGTCTGGCACAGCTGATAGTGGTTTTGTTTTTTTTTTTTATTTGGAAAAGAAGGCCACCTGCCTTAGTGACTACAGTGATCTGTCCCCATATCTGGAATTTCGGCTGAGTGCCCTCCAAATAGGAACCTGCCCATGTCTCTGACCTCTGGGATTTCAGTGTCTAGAACAAAACTGCAAAACTGCGTAGCATAAGCAGAGACACTAATGAATTCTGGATGCAGTAGCAGACAGTGTATGTTGCACATACGGCAAGCTACCTGTGCATGCTACATTTACCACTTCCAGCCCAGTTAGGCGTATGTAATGTGCACAGGGTGTACACGGTGGTTCTGATGTGCCCCAGTTCAGCTGGATTTGCTGCACATGTGTTGTAAGCAAAAGCATGGTAGAAGAACGGAAGCCCTACCTCTTTGCATATATGTGTTCATGTCTGTATCTCTTTTTTCTTCTCTGTCTCATCTACATTTATGTTTTTGAGTTTTCAGACTGCAGTGGTGTTTTGATGCCTGAAATCTTTTGCAGCTGACTTGCTTCAATTTTAACAGAGTTTTGTTGCTCTCTGTTTATGCATGAGTCACTGGAGTTACTGATAATGGAAATATGAGGGGAAAAAAAATCTGTGCTAAAACATAACTATCAGTTAAGAAAAAACCTTGTGATAAATGTTGAAATAAACACAGCGTTTTAATAATTTCTTTGCCTTTATAAAGGAATCGGGTACAGGGATTTCCCATTCTTTGCTAGTGCCGAGACTGTTTTATTCCATTCCTTGTGTTTGAATTCAAATATGAAGAGTTTTTCTAAACTCTTCAGAATGAGGAGAGAAAGTAAGGACAGTTGGATGTAGTCATGTAGGGGGCAGGAGGAAGTTACGGATTTTATTTTTTTTAGGGTTGTTGAGAAGGTGAATGAAGTTAGCAGTCAGCTCTGAGTGGTGTGGGTTTTGCTGTGGTTTTTTTTGTGAACTTAGCTCAGCAAGAAACGTATCTGTTAAAACTGACTTTCCATAGTTGCTGATTTCTACTAGGATGAGATATTTTGCAGTTGTTCTCTTTAAGCATTTAGAGGAGATAGTTACTGAGTGCTGCTTGACTCTTGCCGAGAGCTTTAAAAATCTAAAATTCCTTTTCCAACTTATTCCGATGGTAAACCTGAATACTTTTAAAATGGCAAATTGACCCAGAGCAGAAAATACTTTTAAAAGAATTTTCCATGGCTTATTCATAAACCTAACTTAAAGTATTTAACTCTAACTTTCTCTGCTGTGAGAAGGGAAAAAAGATGGAGTAGATGTTTTCCAGTCAAGATTGCACTGCATGACAGTTCTTTCCCATGAACTGAAAAGTCTTCTCCTCTTTAGTATTTCATGGTGAGGTCTGTTAATAAACTTTTCAGAAAAAACTCTTGAAGTATGCTTATAGTACTTCTTGAATTGATGTGTCTGGACAACTGTAGGTTTCATTCCTGCAAAACCTTGTGCTGAAACATGAGATTGGTCTTGGTAGATTTGGCCAGAAGGCAAATGACCCACAACAGTTGCCAAGGGGAAAAAAAACAGGTACAGGCAAGCACATGGCAACATTTAGCTGATGTTTCTCAAGTGTCTATAATACGTGGCTGAAATATTCCTGAACTAGATATTTTCTAGACATAGTAGACTTTCAGGATACTTAATTATAAGAATTCTTTCTATTTTTGAACCCAAATACACGGTGCTTTATCTTCTGTGTTATGCAGTGAGTAGTTAACAGCTTAGCTGCATGTGGTGTAAAACAGTATCTGCTGTTGTTTATTTTAAATGAGACCCTGCTAGTCTTATCAGTGCTTACAGTGTTGTAAGAAGTAAACCCAGCAAAATATCATTTCCTGTTTAAGTGAGATGAAAAAATGAACAATGTTATATCAGTCTTAGCATATTGGTTGTTTTCTTTCTTCTAGGATTCTTCAGTCTGCTCTGGCTTTCACAGAAGGGATGATCACACACTTATTACCTTTGGTCATTCACATTGTTTGTCTCTGTACTTTCCAACTTTGTTCTATTGTACCCTGTTGAGTAAGGTAGGGAAAGGGAGGCAGAGTTGCACATTGCTTCCTCATTTGATGGATTTTGGAGGTGAGGGGAAAGGGAAGTAAAGCAATTGTCAAACACAGAGAGCAAAGTCTGAGAACTCGAATCGAGTGAGATCTTTCTCAGCAAGCATTTTTTTTAAGCAATAAGCTTTCAACTTTAGTTGAAACTATAAGCCATAGTGGAGTGTTGGAGAAGTTATTTTGAATGGAGTCTGTACTTAACCCATTACTTCTGTTAATTGGAAAGGATTCTATTTTAAAATGTATTTTTAAAAAATATTTGAATCCGTTGGAATTTAAAGGTGAACCCAGGTGCGTTTTGTGTTACAGGAATAGGGAAGAAAATACTTACTTTTAGATGGGGAGAGGGAAATACAGATTATTTTCTGAAATGAGTTGGGGAGAAGGGCCGGATAGGCGATTGCATCAGTCTGTGAGAAGTGTTTTCTAGTAACTTTTGATTTTAGGCTGGGTGGATAACTCTTGCTTGCATGAAAATTAAACTGTCTGGTCTCTAATATTGTTTATCAGGGTCAGGAAAGTGACTCAACTATGTTAAGAATAATTGAAGGGAAGAAACATACAATTCATCCTGATATTCAGGTCAGTTAAGAAAATTTGCAAATTTTGCCAATTTCATTTACAAACCTTTTGTGCTACAATTTCTTAACTGGAGCTGTGATCCCAGAATGTAACTTTGCCACGTCTATGGCAAGTATGCAGGATGTGGCAGCTTAATTAAGAATGTGTTCACTGTAGTGTTTGGCAGTACAGGCTTGGATCAGTAATTTTTTTTTTTTTTTTTTTCCTTCAGGCCTCGTACTGAGGGATAGTAGCATTAGGAGCGTGCATGTGAGTTTTGGAATGTCTTGGTTCCTTGTCAGTCTGATCCCGTATTTATGCATGGGTAGCTTTAAATTTGTGTTCTAAACTTCTGTCTTTTGCTTATTTCTAGTGATTTTCTTTTTTAATAACTTGTTAGCCAAAAGAGGAAAATTTTGAAATTTAAATATCTATTAAATGTGTGCACCTCTTTCCTTACTATTTTGCATAACTTCTTTATCTCAGTAACAACAAAAGCAACCAGTGAAACAACAGCCAAACCAAAGCAACTTTCTTAAGTTTCTCCTGGGGCTCTGAGATTATATGGGAAGACTTAGGCGGATGGAATGCTCTTACTTGAAAGAGCTGTGAACCGTCTGCAAGTGACTACCTGGAACAGGAATTTGCTTTCAGAGTAAATACAATAAACGGTGTCTGCTGCAGTTCTCTAATGGAGCTTGATGTAATTATTTACTTGTCATGTGTCCCCCCTGTTGCTCCTCCATCAGTTAAGTGTTTCAGAGACTCATGCAAAAGCCAGTATTTGGAAGAGGGGGGTAGGGGCACAGTTTGTGTTCTCTTTAATAGAATCATAGAATCATTTAGGTTGGAAAAGATCACAGAGTCCAGCTGTAAACCTAACACTGCCAAGTCCACCATTAAGCCTTGTCCCTAAGCGCCAGGTCTACACAACTTTTAAATACCTCCAGGGATGGTGGCTCAACCAATATGTTGTCTTAATAAGGGGTGGGTGAGAGAGACACTGACAGAGAAGGGGTGACTTTGTTTTACAGGTTGCCCAGTACTATTCATGCTATTCTTAGTGGAGCTATGGGAAGGAGACTAAGGGAAGGGCAAGATGTGGTGTGAGAGCTCCTCTCAGCTTGGCTTTGTGATTCTTCTGCTTCTGAAACTGCCCAAGTCCTCAGGCTCCTTTGAGAGCTTCCACTGCTAACTGGTCCTTGCCAATGACTAAATCTTTTTTTACACCTGACGTTTATGAATAAAAGATTAAAATGATTTGATTTGGTGTAGTCAAGTCTTACAGGCCCACACTATATCTGAGATTTTTTTTTATTTTTTATAATACAGTAAAATAACAAAATCTTAGCATTACCATTCTCGGAGGCAGAACACTAGATAAGGTATTGGTATGTGTAGCTAATGTTGGGGGGAAAAAAGCTGTCTGTAATGTGAAGTCGGAGTTGTTACCTGAAAATATCCTCTTACTGTTACTCTCTTGTGGTAGTTCTGCTACAATTTTGCAGACATGATTTGAAACAGCTTCTAAAATGAAACCCTTGTCTGTCCTCTGCTGTATAAAAGCTCTTGTTTTCTCTTTTTAACAAAACAAAACCCAAACAAACCAACCAATCCCCCCTGAAATGTCATCTAAGCCTACTGGGAAGTGAACGGGGAAATTTTACTATGAAAAGAAATTGTCTTGAGCAATAAAATTTTGTCCAGTTTTCTTTTATGTTTAATAAAATATAGAAAAGGAGAGCATTATTGATTGTAACATAAAGACCTGCTTATACTGTCTTGATTGTATATTTTGGAGGGGAGTCTTAATCACACTTCGGCTTTTCTGTTATTTGACATTTCAACTGATAAAGAGAGCTTTTTCACTACAAACTGGGCCTTTCATAAGAACATTCTCATGTATGACATTTGAAATATAACCTTATTAATTTAGTTTATGAACCCAGTTTTAAACATGAATATTTAAAATTATTTGATAAATTGTTATCTAAGACTTAAACAACAGCCCCTCCCAATCCCCAAAAAACATGGACTGATGATGAATCTTTCCAGAATCAGAAAGTGACTTTATTCCCGGTGCTTTATACCATAAATGTTAATTTGGAGTTTTCTTTATTAGTTATTTTTCAGTGATGTTGCTACATGGTGCCTAATTATAAAAATAATTGTGGAGCGTTTTGTCCAACTGAACTGGAACTGAATGCCGATGTTACTATAGCTGAGACACAGGAATTAATCAGTTTTCCATCTTCTCCCCTCCTTTCTTATGACTTTTATAGCCTGCAAATCTGTCTCTGCCAGTTTATTGCTGGATTTCTACTGCATGTTTCATTTGGAGGGTTGGAATTACTACAGATAAAACACAGGGCATTATTGTTAGTGCATAGAGGAGGGAAAGAAAGAGTGGCTGACCTTCTGGGAGAAATGAGTGTGCGTACAGGGCAGGGCAGTTAGTATGGACATACCTTGCTTTGTTAAGTGTATTTAATGGCTGTTGCTAAATGAGATGGAGTTACTGATTTTTAGTTTGTTATTTTCACTCTTACTATATTGTGAAATTGACCTGTTTGTTGGAATTGTGTTTCTTTTTAAGCTACTGAGTTATGGTGCTGCTCTTCAAGGGATGCGAAGATTGTGTCAGTTGTTAATTTATAGATAGGGATTGTCCATGTAGTATTGCTGTTGCTGTTTATTATCAGGCTCAGGAGAAAATCAATGAGATTTAAAATAGCTTATTGCTTCAGTATGCTGAAACTTTAATGTCTTTACTTTGTACATGGTTTGTTTCTTATTTCTACAAATGCTAGAACCTATATGGCTCTTCTCTTCCCCTTTAGTTTATGTTCTTCATAGTTTGACCTGGTTTTCTCAAGTTTTATGCTGCTTAAACAACTAGTCTACAACAGTGAGCCATAAGTAATCATTCTAGTAATAACCTGTAGTGTTCTTAAACTGCATTTTAAACAGATGCTGTTTTTTTTTCCTTCACCCTCAATATTTAGAGAATGTTTCACTGTGGAAGCTTGTAGTGAGAAAACCACATTAAATTTAATTGAGAAGATCAGTACAGCAGGGCATATCTTGTTTCGGTTCAGTACAAGGATTTGCGCTAAAATTTGAAGAATTATTTTTTTCTTTAAGCTGTGAAGATCAGAGGTTTTTGCTTATTTCAGTCTTCCATGATGGCATATGAAGTCAGAATACTTACTGTGGCTTTTTTTTTTTTAAAGGCAGGTCAGTAAGAAAATAATTTTTTATTTTTAGTGGATGTTCAATAGTATAGGTTGTGTTTCTACAGATATCATACAGGCAAAATCACACTTGTATAGCTTCATTAAGGAAGTGATCAAGAATTGATACTGTAATTGAATTATGTGCTTATTATGAATTCACTGAAATGCTTGCATATAAGTTGTATTCCATTAATTGAATGCCACCACAATTTAAAAAAAACAAAACAAACCAACATTGTGTAAAGTTTCCCCTTTTCTGTTAAACCAGTTACAAGCAGGGGACATTGAAAATTCTTCCTTGGAATGAGCAGAAACATCGTGAAGAAGACTGGTGTGAAAAAGCAGAATGCAGGTAAGTACACAGAAAAAGCAAAATGTTTTTTCTATATTTATGTACATCTCAGATAAAGAATTTACTTATTAGTTCTTAAAATGTTCTCACCCAGTAAGACTCACTTCTTATTTTTGTGCACACTAATTTGTGTTTTCAGCTTTCTTAGTGAGACTGACTGAGCAAACCACTCTTTCCTGTTACAGCATTATGTTCAGTGTGACTATGAGATGAGTAACTTTTGCAAGTGCATGTGAGCAGGGGGGAGGTTACTGGTGGGAATCCTGATGTATTTGTGGTTTGTTTTTTCCTTCTGCTCTGTTACTTGTCAACCATGACATTATCGTAGAAGCATTAATGGATCACAAAGCTGCCTTTCGCTGTGTGAGGAACAGATGGAAAGCATACCTGTGTCTTTAGTAGACAGGATTCTTTCTTTCATGATCTATCTCATGTTTGGAATCTCTTACTAGTTACTTTGCTGACAAAAATTAACACTTCCTGCAATTAGCATTTGAGTCTCTTCAAATTATTGGTGTAATGGTAGGTTGATTGTATCATGTTCTTTCAGAACAACCAGAAGTTTTAGGAAAAAGACTGATGTGAAAAAAAGTAAGCAAATGTATACTTAAACATATACTTACTTTTTTTTTTTCCTTCAAAAGGATGATTGTTGAACCAGCTTTACAAGATGAAGGCGAATTTCTGTATGAAACGCAACCTGAGTTACTGAAGTATAGGACTACTGACCTTTCAGTAGATCTTGTTACCGATTGGTATTTGAGCAGAGCACAGGAAATTGAAAAATATGCAATGCAGGTAAGAATAGCAGTGAGGAAATGATGACGGCTGTCTTGGGCTGATCAGCCTTCTTTGACAGAATCCTGTCTTAATGTGTATTGATGGGACGCTTTTCCCTCAGTAATATACACTGTGTCTCAATCTTCATTATGGCTTTTGAAGTACTCGTTTTTTCTTTTGCAGTGTACTTACACTTGCTCTGAAGTTTACTCAGCCAAATAATTGATCCATAAGAATGAACAGGAAGCCAGTAGACTCCTGTTTACTTCGCTTACCATAGCAGATAGTATCACTTTCGTAGTCCATGAAAAATGTTTACCATTGCGTTTTATGTTTGTAACTGAGGGAGGGAATGTTGTGCACAGGGTATCAGGAAACATGTTTTATTATCTGTCATATAATACTGTGCCATATATATCGAGATGTGGCAGTCACACATGTCACTGGTATACCAATATGTAGTACTGTCATGGTTTCTTCCTGGCAGGTTTATTGTGTGTCTGTGGGACTACCATGCAGCTTATTTTTGGTTTCTTTTCTTCATATTTTAAAAATGTTTGAAGCTCTATGTGGTAAAGATAAGCATTGCAAGTAAGAATAGAGCTCATCACTGACATGCTCCAGTATTTTATTGCTTCTCAAGCCAATTTAGCTGCATGAAAAGGCTGGAAGTATCACTATGAGTTAGTTTTGATGGGCGAGTTGTTTTATTCTTCAACTTTGCAGTTCTCCAAGGCTCTTTAATCATAGTTCCCTGTGATCTTAACAGCCTATCAGTAGGTATGGAAATAAAAGCAACTTCCAAGGATCAATTAAATTACTAGCATATAAATTAAATTGCGTTCTGCTCTTCCAGACTTATGTCTGCTTACTGAGTATGTACAGCCAATATTGTGTACTTTGAAATCGAAACAGAATCTTTCATATAAAGGTATTTTCAGTCACCAGGGAAAAAGACTGTCATTATCTTCCATGAAATAAAATGCAACAATTAAAACTATTAATTCATGGTCAGCTAGAAAGTCATGTTACATGCAGAGGTATGCATAACTTCAGTCAGTTAACTGATTATCTTAGCTTAAAACAATCCTTCGTATTCCATGCAGTGAGATGAGGTGACGCATCTCTGTGTGTGATCTCCGGAAGGAAATAGTATTCTCTTAATTTGCATCTATCAGTAGGATGCATCTGGGTCAAAGCCTATAATGACATTATCCACTAAGATTAAGCATTTTATAGCATTATTTGATAGCATTATATTATAAAGTTGAGAAGAGCAATACATTTAGGAATATACAATCCACAAAAACTTCTAGGAACTTAGAATTGCCTATTAAGCAAAAGGAACAGGGGAAGAAAATAGACACACAAACAGGACGCAGATTGGACTTGAAGTTGTTTTTTGGCAAACAGTTGTACAGCAGGGATTTTTAATTATTTTTCAGGTGGACTGTGCTCTGTCCCTTGTTCGTCTTGGCATGGAGAGGAATATTCCTGGCCTGCAGGTGCTTTGTGACAATCTGATCACTCTTGAGACAGTAGTTTATGAGACCGATGGTGATCGAACCTTAACTTTGAAGGAACTTGTAGAGATGAAAGACATTGAAAAGCTGAGACTGTTGATGAAGAATGTAAGTATTTTGAATAAATCAGTAAGTATACCTTGATTTCCAGTAATTCAGGTTACCCTAGATCCTATGCATGTAGAAATGCTGGTAGTGGCTGACATTTTTCTGATGAACCTCCACCTTTAATTCAAAAAGAATTCAACAATTTTACTGTTCCTTTTTTGTTGTGGTGGGTTTTTTTCTTTCTTTATTTGTTTTTAACAAAAGCTAAAATGGCTCAGTTTTCTCAAAGACCTGTTTCTTTGTCCTAGGCTCAGGACTAAGCTTTAATAAATCCCGTCTTTCGAAAGCTGTAAATTGCTTTTTCACTGACCCTTTCTAAAGGATCTTCAGTGTAGCTGTTGATGATGCTGGAGATACAACAACATTGAATGTTTTCCTTGGATTTTTTTTGGTGACTTTAAATATTGGCAAAAAATCTTAATATTAGCCCCTCTGGCATATGTGTGTTTTTCATCTTCTCTGTGTTTAGCCTGTGCATGGCATTTCAGAATAGAAAAAGACGTTTTGGAAAGGTTGAAAAATACCTAGAGATTGAACAGGGCTCAGTCGAAGAATAGGTAAGCACCAGAGGAGAATACTCATGCACTTGAAGCTCCTCAGAATTTTCAAAAATTTTGCTAGGGTTTATGTAACAACTCATCATTTTTTTTTTCTGTTTTGCATTCTTGCATACTGAAAGTAATGCTACTCGGACATGAATGCAAGCTGATCTTTCACACATTCTGAAATTGCAGGAGGAAGACAGCTAGGTTTTCCTCATGTAATGGGCTTTACTGTTGTACTGCCTGGTTTCCCCAAGCCATTGGGTAGCAGAAAGATGATGGATTGTTTCAGTGCTTCCTGATGTACTGATCCGTGCAGTAGTGGTGAATATCAGGCTTCAGCTGTTGTTTGTGATAGGTGAAGATACTGTTTCTTTTATATTGATCAAAATATGTTCTTTTTGGTTTTTGGTTTTCGTGTTTGTTTTGGACAATGAAGCTGAACTTGTTCTTTTTTTCCTCTCTGTAACTCATGGCGCTTTCCAGTCCTCTGATGAAAAATATGTGAAGAATGTTTATCAGTGGATGATCCCATTTCTCCACCGCTGTGAAAATCAGTCCCCTGGTCTTGCAAATTCACTTTTTAAAGAATATTTAGTAACATTAGCAAAGACAGACCTGACTCTACCTCTGAAGATATTTCAGAATTCAAAACCTGCTGTAAGTATAAAGCCCTGATGATTCTACTGGTTTCTTTGGAAATTCTTGTCTTGAAGAGGTGAAATCTTAAATAGGGTTAGTTCATCTTCTAAATCAGATTGCCTCTGATCTTTCCCTTCTTCTTGGACCCAGAATTTGTTATATTTTAGAAAACATTAATTAAAAGGTATTATAGCATAAGTTATGATGCAGCTAAACTGTCCTTGATGAGATTATCAAACTAATGTAATTATGATCTTGACCTAGTAAAACAAAAATTATTGTAAAGATTCTTCTTTGAATTAATTTTATGGTGACATGTTTAAGGTGAATTCCTGGCATATTTGCTTTTTAAAAAATGGATATGAAAGAGTTTGATCTCACCAATATTTGTTTCCTGAGGAATTTACTAGCAGTAGATTTCAAAATTCAAAAAAGATAGGGGTATCCCCCCCGCCCTTTACACAACAAGTGTAAAGAATAAAATGGGCGCCATTGGGATGGAGCCAAAAGTTCAATGAGTAAGGGTTGAAGTTACCTTGCATGTGAGTATTTCAGGCTCCTTCTACAGTTTAAATAATTATTCTAGGACACATAAGCACATTTTTGCGTAGTATTGAATGTTATAAGTGTAGGGACAGAAATCAACCAGTTAAGGAAAAACACAGCTACTTTATATATATTGATACTGTTGTACATATTAAATAAATCTGACAAATGTTTGCAGCAGTTGCCTTCCTCTGCCCTGCACCCTCTCCACCTCTCAATTTCTTAGAAAGGCTATAATGGCGTAGCACTGTTCTTTCCAGTGTCTGCGGTGTAGGAAACTATCTGAGTTATGTTTCAGGTTGTAAATTCAAAAGGTACTTCACTAAGTTGTTAGCAAGAGAACTTGTAATTACAGCTAAAGACAATTTATTTACTTGGAGTACACATCTTTTTAAAATTCAGAAGAAACTTAACTGTTGAATTAGAAACAGAAAACTAAAAATTATGTGCTTTCTTTTCTTGTTAGTGTCAGCAAAAAATTATTCCTGACCAAGACCAGCTTATGATTACGGCATTGGAATGTATTTATAGTTGTGAACGAGATGACCAGCTCTCTCTCTGTTACGATATTTTGGAATGCCTTCCACAAAGAGGATATGGGTAAACATTTTCAGCTAGTTATTTGTAAATATTTTAGATATGTTAAATATAGTTGTAAATTAATGCTTTAAAAATGGTTGTTAAGTCACTAAAGGGTAGGTAATATTACTGGAATATTCTGTTCCTATCTGAGTTGCTGTGGTCATATGTACGCTTGTGCTGTATATATGCGCTTGTGCTGTATATGTACTCTACCAAATAATGCAACAAAACATGATTTAAAGTAGCAGCCTAGACCGGGGCTTCTGCATTAGTTTCTTAGAGTTCTATATATCCTGGTGAATTGACACCAAGTGTCAGTGCTATCTCACTGGTCTTGTTGGTCTTGTTACAGTTACTGGTGTCTTGCACTTAGCTTATAAGCAGCAATATGGCCTTGTGAGACAGAATCACAGAATCACTAAGGTTGGAAAAGACCTGTAAGATCATAAAGTCCAGCCATCAACTAACACCACCATGCCTATGAAACCATGTCCCACAAAGGTCTCTATATGGAAGACCTATATGAAGGACAAGTAATTCTCGAAAGTGAAAGCATGAGGAGGAGATGTAAACTATTCTCCCAATATCTTTTACATGTCGGAAGGAGAGAGCCTGAGAAAAGTGTGAGGAAGAAGGAAAAGCTCTGTTCTTGGGAGACTGAGGGACCCTCTCAATTTTAGCTATCCTTCCAGTAAGAGGCGAACAGTTTTGATCTTTTCAAGCAACATATATTTGATTTTCATCCAACTGCTTTCAAACTGCTTATCTTTGTGTAATATGAATTATATGAAGACATTGCAAGAAGTATGGAGATATATATTTAGTATTAATTGTATAATATCTTTGCAGGCCTGAAACAGATAAAACTAACACTCTTCATGATGAAGTAGATGAACTGGAACAAATTCTTAGGTATTTAATTTTGCTAAAATAAGTAATGTATTCTTAAAGAAGTCACTAGGCATAGTCAAGAACTTTTTTATGACAAGAAAGCAGCAAGAATATTTGTCTTGTAAATAGCACTAAAACCAAGATAATCTGTAAAATATCAGCAAGATATTTTCCTTGGAATGAAAGTGTTTTGGTTTTTTGGGGTTTTTTTTGGTATGTGGTGGGTTTTGGTGGTGTGGTGGTTTGTGGGTGGTGTTTTTTGGTTTGTTTGTTTGTTTTGGTTTTTTTTTCTGAGAGGGAAGAAGGTTACTTCTGAAATATCCAGGGAATTTGTTTTGATCTTGATACTCTGTAACGCTTTGGGTGATCAAAAACTAAAAGCTGTGAAGATATGTCGTCAGGTTATTGGTGATATGCATTTACCCTACAGTATTAATTTTTTTTTTTTGAGTAAATAATGTTACTCTGGCTAATCCATACTGTTATAGACTTTATGGAGACTGTTTGCATTTGCAGTACGTTGTCTGAGACATCTTTAAGACTGCTGTAGCAGAGGTACTTGTACAACTGTGCAGAATTAAAAAATGTTGACTATTCATTTACAGTGTGTCAGAGCTGTTGGAGAAACATGGACTTCAGAAACCTGTTTCCTTTGTGAAAGACACAAAGGACAATGCGGAGGAGGCACGGAAACTGATGATTAGGCTGACGAGGCACACAAGTCGCAAGTTAGTATTCAAAGGGGAATGGGAGATGAGGGGGAAAGGACAATAAGTTAATAGTACTTATTGTCAGAGAGCGTGCCTGCCTGTTTTGTTGTAGTAGGGAACCGTAGTGTTCAAACTGAACACAGTGTACATAAAACCATGTCTGTTAAACTGATAATTAACATGATTAGTGTTTTGGTTGCATTCTCCACATTCAAACAACTTTGTCTTGCTTCAAACCTGTTTCAGTATGTTTGTGTTCAAGTAAACAAGCCTAAAAGGCCTACTGGCTGCAAAATACTGCAAGATGATGAACAGTAAAAGTTAACATATTGTAAACGAGGTCCTTTAAGACCTATTTAATTTTATTGAGAGTGTAGGATTTGTAAAATAATGCTTTCTTTTCTTTTTGGCATGTTTTCTTAGGAGCTCTTGTAATAGGGTAATTTATTGCTTTTACATATTGATTCTACCTCTTATATTTCCGGTATAATTTTTCGATTTTTCTATTTAAGAACTACTTCATTTAATTTGCCTTCCAACTGTAGATGAATTATTACACAGCTCTTGGCATAAGCAGATAAATGATTGAACCCTGGGAAAAACAGCCATCACTGCGGGTTGTTTTTTTTCTTATTTAGAGTAAACATGCACAACAGTTTATTGGTGATGGTAGGATAGTATTTTGCTTGGACATGCTGAAAGCTTTTTGACTTCTAAAAACCTTTCTTTAGAAAGATCAGGTCAATGCCTCTGTAGGAAAAATGTTGATTTTTCACTTTTTGTAGAGACCCTTTGCTTTTGCCAAAATGAAAGCTAATGTTACGACATGAGAAAATCACTATTAGCTGGACTAGCTTGTGTAGCTTAAAGTCTTTTTTAATCTGAAAGGCTCAATATAATGTCAAAAAACCTTCATAGTGTTTTTACTAACAAAAGTCTTGATAGAGCACCTGAAGTTGTATAGGAAGCTTTATGGGTAAACAGAGATCCATGGATCCAGAGGGTCAAGAATCTGAATACTATTCCAATTTAAGGAACAGAGTAAACTTGCAGCTCTATTCGCCTGTGATTCCATGCAATTGATTAGTCCTTTGAGATTGCCTACAATGAATAGCATTTTAATGATCCTCAGTTGCTGTTACAAACTTGTTTTTACCCAGCTGTTCTTGGATCAGCAGGAAGATAGCACTTCCAACTTTCTGATGTACTATCGGAAGTTATCAAAACCTCCTTGGGGGATCTTGATAAAGATTGCTTAAATCCCTGTCTTATCCCACAGAAAACAAACAGGAAAACCACTTTGGGTACTGCATTGTTGTCAAACAATTTTTATCCCACAGACACTGCTTTAATGTCAATTAATATTAAAAGCATTCTGTTTTTAAATCACTTCTGGTTAAAAGTCCAATTAAAGATTGAAATAGCGTTTGAGAGAACTCATCTTTTTGGTGATGGAACTGTAGTGTTATCTACTGCTTTTCTTTAAATTGGTTGAGGAAGAGAATATTTAATTTTAAAAATGTTTGTAGGCAACCATCAGTCAGTGAGACACGCTGGAAGGAATTGCTCCAGGATATGTTAGGCATGCAGCAGAAAGTATATACATGCTTACATTCAGATACTTGCTATGAGGTGAGTTTTATGTTTCCTTACTGATTTATGTGCCAAGTAAGCTACAAATTCTCATTTCGTATTGTTGCTCACAAATGTAAATACATTTTCATGTGTTATGTTACTTGGTTGTCTACTGGCTCTTTTACGGTATTATCATTCAAACCAGAAACTTCCTGGGTTAATTAATTTCATCAAAAGCCCTCTAATAAATATCCTGTATATCATTTACTAGAATTCAACTTTTTTTTAAATTGAGTCAACTTCTTGAGACCTCATAATTCTGTGTACAAATGTGTGTAGTAATAAACACTTAAAACTAATGACAATAAAAAATCCTTTAGCTAAATGTTATCTTCAGCCAAGCATTTCTTAAATATGAAGTTCTGGTTTGATAATATTATCCAAGATCATTATAGGATTATGGACTTTCTACTGCTTGCAGTTGAAGTAAAATAATGTGAGATGAGAAATCTGATTTCATTGAAGGATAAAAAACCCCTGCATGTGCATAAAGCCCAAATCTATGGCATTAATATTTGCCAAGGACAGCTATTACACTGGTGTAGAATTTGCTGTGACGTGTATTGTTTATCTAGATTTTCACTTCAATATACTGCAGTATATTACAGAAACAGTTCTGTGTCCACTATAATTAGTGTTTAAATAGTCACATCTTTTAAAAGCTTAAGAGTGTCTTAGTACAGTTTGAAGATTTAATGGCTTATGGCTACCAATCTGATTAGCTCTTGGGAGAAGTTTTGAAAGCAAGTTAGAAAAAAAAAAAAACCTGAAGGGAAAAAGCAATGCTATTCAACTTATACATAAAAAAGTCACTCTTTCTCTATAGTTGTACAGTTTGAAGTAGCTCAAAAAGAACTGCTATGTATTTAATGATGATGGTTTTGTGATAGGCTAAGGCTTAGTGTACTTGGATTTTTTTTTTTTCAAACTACATTTAAAAAAGTTATAGTACCGGAGTACTGTGGTGGGTTGACCCTAGCTGGATGCCAGGTGCCCACCAAAGCCACTCTCTCACTCACCTCCTCAGATGGACAGGGGAGAGGAAATACAATGAAACACTCACAGCTTGAGATAAGGACAGGGAGATCCCTCGCTCATTACTGTAAAGGGCAAAACAGACTTGACGCAGGGAAATTAGCTTAATTTATTATCAATCAATTCAGAGTACAATAATGGGAAAATAAAACCAAATCTTAAAAACACCTCACCGCTCCCTTCTTCTGGGCTCAACTTCACTCCTGATTTTCTCTACCCCTTCCCCTCGAGCGGCACAGGGGGACAAGGAATGGGGATTGCTGTCAGTTCATCACACGCTGTTTCTGCCGCTCCTTCCTCCTCAGGGGGAGTACTCCTCACGCTCTTCCCCTGCTCCAGCGTGGGGTCCCTCCCATGGGAGACAGTCCTCCATGAACTTCTCCAACGTGGGTCCTTCCCACGGGCTGCAGTTCTTCATGAACTGCTCCAGCGTGGACCCTTTCCATGGGATGCAATTCTTAAAGAACAGACTGCTTCAGCGTGTGTCCCCCGCGAGGTCACAAGTCCTGCCAGCAAACTTGCACCAGTGTGGGCTCCTCTCTCCACAGGTCCTGCCAGGAGCCTGCTCCAGTGCAGGCTTCCCATGGGGTCACAGCCTTCTTTGGGTGCATCCACCTGCTCCGGTGTGGGGTCCTCCATGGGCTGCAGGGGCACAGCCTGCTCTTCACCAGGGGCTGCAGGGGAATCTTTGCTCCCGTGCCTGGAGCGCCTCCTCCCCCTCCTTCTTCACTGACCTTGCTGTCTGCAGAGTTGTTTCTCTCATGTATTCTCACTCCTGTCTTCGGCTGCAGTAGCGCAGCCTTTTTCATCCCTTCTTAATTACGTTATCCCAGAGGCACTACCACCGTTGCTGATGGGCTCAGCCTTGGCTAGCCACGGGTTTGTCTTGGAGCTGGCTGGCATTGGCTCTATCGGACACAGGGGAAGCTTCTAGCAGCTTCTCACAGAAGCCAGCCTTGTAGCCCCCCCGCTACCAAAACCTTGCCATGTAAACCCAATACAAGCACTCTGAAAATTCTATTACTTAAATAAATTGTGGGAATACTCTTCTTGGTAGAAGTTACATTTTCTGCTGAATATAGTTTTTTGACTTCAAAGATCCTTTTATTCAAAGGGGTTGGTTCCATACAGTGCAGATAAGGTTACTGGAAACTGCTGCTGCAGATTATTAAATTATTGTTCTTTCTTTCAGATATTCACAGAAAGTCTTTTATGCTCAAGCAGTATAGACAATATCCACTTGGCTGGGCAAATGATGCATTGCAGTGTTTGGTCAGTGGATCTGCCAAGTTCATCAAAAGGGAAGCCACAGTACCGAGTCAGCTATGCAAAAAGTATCGAACTGGTTTTGGCTGCTGGCAGAGAATATTTCAATTCTTCAACGAGTTTGACCGATAGTTGTATGGATTTGGCCAGGTATATTTACAATTATCATATAATTAAATATATATTGCTCTTTTAATTGAAACTTGAATTTTGTTTTCCCTTTAGAGGGGGGAAATCTTACGTGCGTTTATTTCTCTTTATGTAAAATTACGTGGTAAATGGAAACAATATCTTTGGCTTCTGTAAGATTTTTTTGTTTGTTTGTTTTTTGTATTTTTCCCCCCTCGCCTTGCTTTGTGTGTGGTTACACCGCTGCGGTCCCTGGTTGCGGGAATGATCTGTTACAGAACTCAGGCTGAAGAGGAAGAAGAAACATGCAAGTCTTTCTCTGGGGATAAGAAGCTTCGTGTGTGTGTCATTTGAACCTTTTCCATGTCGTAGCATTGAACCACAATTGTGGCCCCCAGTTACTATCACAATAGAAAATAGCATTTTGCTGATTCTTTCATTTCATTTCATTTCTTACTTTGGTAGTTCCCAATTCTGAGAGTTCATTTGAGGCCACCTGTCTCTCTGCTACATTAGGAAATAAGCCAAATAATTCTTCAGAAAGGAATTCAGCCATAGAGCAGCCTTGGAGGTTGCAGTGTGGGTGTTCGTTCTTGTATAGATTTAGGTATGGAAGTATTTTCTTTCACCGTTTAGATGCAGATAGGTAAAACAATTGAGTATTACCTATGTAGAAGTTTGATGCCTTGGCTTACCTTGAATATTTAAAATAGAGGCATGTCTTTATTTCTAGCCTTTCCCTTTTATTCTAAGAATTTGCTGTTTCATTGGTATTGTTGTTATGTGTTACTCTAAATGAGTTTTCCTTTTTCCTTAAGGCACTTATTAAAACAAAAACCAAACCACAAACCAAATGACAAAAAACCAAAACAAAATCCCATAACCAAACAAAAAAACTTGTTTCAACTACAAAGGAAGATATGTCTTTATAAAGTACTACTTTCACTTGGACATGAGTACACTTACCTACTAATCACAATAAAAAGATTAAATTATTTTTCTTCCCCTCAATATACAAATTCATCTTGACCCATAATGGTATGTACATACATGTTACCAGGTGTTTTTGAGTACTGACTATAGTAATACAGTCATTAGTTATTCTTCAAGTTCAGAAGTTTTCCTCAATAAGATATTGTTACTATAAAGTTTTATGGATTTACAAATCATATATTTTCCTTTAGGGATTAAAGGAAAAATTTTTGCAGTTTGCCTTGAGATATGGTTACATTCTCCATAACTTAACTAGAAAATGACTAAAAAAGCATTGGTTTTTTTCTCCCTAATCATTCACAGCTTGTTCCTCGCTCCCATCCCAAATCCACACGCACACAAATATATATGATGAGGGATTTTTTCATTATTTTTGTGGGGTTTTGTTGTTTGTTTTTGCATTATTGCCTTAGGTCAAAGTTGGAAAACAGTCATTTTTACAGTATTAATTATATAATGCTAGCTCTATTTCTGCCTTTTTATTTAAAACACAGTTTATTGACTTGTCATTACTGCTTATAAGCACTCTAGGTAAATACTTGCTTTGGAGGCCTAAAAGGCCCGAGAGTCACTGGCTTTTTTAAATATAACTTTATTTTAAATATATGAGTATTTATATGAATATAATTTATTGGGTTTTTTTTTAAATCAATTGAGCCTTTTTACATTTTGGACACCAGTGCTACTAGATACACTGTGCAAAAGTTGCCATCACAATGAAGCAGGTGCATACACGGTTATAATATCCAAATTACAATTGAATTTTATCTGTATGCATATAATTGGCCCAGATAAAAATCTCTCTATTTGCTACCTAATTGTATGGGGAGAGGATACTGTAGTGGTGGGATTTCCTCTATGCATAGGAGCGAAGACCTCCTCTGGGCTAAGCCAGGAGGCAGAGAGGTTGTTTGGTTTTCACAGGTGATTGGCTTCATTTTGGAGCAGCAGGAACAAAATACAGTTATTTGGAACAGACCTTTTGGTTCAGCAGTCCAGTCCTTTGCTGTTGCATGTGGCACTGTAATATGATGTAGCCTCACCTCTGTGCCTGGGGAGGCCATGGAACAGATCCTCCTAGAAGCTATGCTAAGGCACATGGAGGACAGGGAGGTGACTGGAGACAGCCAGCATGGCTTCACCAAGGGCAAGTCCTGCCTGACCAACCTAGCGGCCTTCTATGATGGAGTGACTACATCAGTGGATGAGGGACGAGCTACTGATGTCATCTCTCTAGACTTCTGTAAGGCCTTTGACATGGTTCCCCTCAACATCCCTCTCTCTAAATTGGAGATATATGGATTTGATGGGTGGACTGTTTGGTGGATGAGGAATTGGTTGGATGGTTGCATCCAGAGGGTAGTGGTCAACGTCTCAATGTCCAGATGGAGATCGGTGACAAGTGGTGTCCCTCAGGGGTCTGTACTGGGACCAGTACTGTTTAATATTTTCATCAGTGACATAGACAGTGGGGTCGAGTGCACCCTCAGCAAGTTTGCGGATGACGCCAGGCTGAGTGGTGTGGTTGACATGCCTGAGGGACAGGATGCCATCCAGAGGGACCTGGACAAGCTTGAGAAGTGGGCCCTTGTGAACCTCATGAGGTTCAACAAGGCCAAGTGCAAGGTCCTGCATCTGGGTCAGGGCAACCCCCAGTATCAATACAAGCTGAGGGATTGTCGCGTTAAAGGGCAAGGCAATTTGGCAGAAAATAAACCCCCTTGTGTTCCAGCTTGTCCTCAGATATCAGAGGGGCTGGGGGTGGCTAGGCTTAGATTCTGAGTGATGCCCAATTTTTCTGTGTTACAAGTCCGGTCGCGTTCAATGTATTGAACTCTCACGATTACGGATACACTCGTAACACCGTCAGGATGTTACAAGCCCGGTCGCCTTCAATGTATAGAACTCTCACGATTACGGATACACTCGTAACGCTGTACACTTTCAGTCTAGTCGCGTTCCATGAACTAGCACGGCCACACTTAAGGGATTTGGTGGCGTTCAATGAGAACTCTCATGCCTAGATTAGTGAATAGTGCAGTTTATTGAAGCAACAGATACACAAGTTCTTTTGGATTGCCGGTGATAAAATTACTGCTTGCAAAGCATGTGCAAATACCAAGAATACGAGTAATATATCCTGGCTACAAACGCGTTAAGTTATAAAGCAACTCTATAGAGATTTCTAAGTTTCCCGGGGAAGCACTCTGTATAACCAAGTGTTTGAATCTTACCCAAAGGCATCCCTGTGGGGGGGAAGAGAGGCTCAGCCCGTCAACTGATCCCAGGTGTCAGAGGTGGTCTGCGATGGTATCTTCCCTGGCATCCTTCCTCTCTTAAGCCATTTTATATTATTTGTCCTTACAGGTCATACATACCTCTATTGTAATTGGTGTAAAAGTTTCTCGTTTACTTTTAAAGGTATAGACTAAGAAAAATTCAGAGCGCAAGCTCAGTGAGGGGTGGTCGCACCTTGGAGGTGGGGAGCCTTGGGATGGAGGTGTGTTTTCTGGTATTATAATGAGATTATAATGAGCAAAGTTCACCCAAAGGATAGTATTTTGTCAAAAAATGACAGACTGTTGGCTCAGGGTGGTAAATATGCAGCTCAGGGTAGTAAATATGCAGCTTGTCAGTTCCATAGTACCTTCAAGTTCCCGTCTTATCACAGAGCCTGGCCACGGTGTCTCCACTCCGCTCCACCCTCCGTGTAGTTTCTCTTAGAGTCAGCACACCAAGCTCCCCTGGTGTTGCCAACATCTAAGGTTGCCTAGGGAACTTCTGTGGGATGGATTCCTTGCATATTCGCCACACTCCACCCTGAAGATTTCTTCAATGCTGTATCTTTAATATAAATTTAATTCCTAAATTACCTCCAGCAATTATTCTACAGGGCTGAAGGGATTGAGAGCAGCCCTGAGTAGAAGGACTTGGGGGTACTGGTGGATGAAAAGCTGGATGTGAGCCAGCGATGCGCAATCACAGCCCAGGAGGCCAACCATATCCTGGGCTGCATCAAAAGAAGCGTGGCCAGCAGGTCAAGGGAGGTGATTCTGCCTGAGGAAAGGCTGAGAGAGTTGGGCTTCTTCAGCCTGGAGAAGGGAGGGCTCCAGGGAGACCTTATTGCAACCTTCCAGTTTGTACGTTGGGTGTTTGGTGTGGTGTTTTTTTGTTTGATTTTTTTTTTTTTTTTTTTTACTCCCAGGTGAACTTTTCCCAGGAATTTAACTTTGAATTTATTCAGCTTTTTTTGGAAAAATTTGTTTCCTTCCTATTTAGGTGCTGTCTACAACTTATTGTAGATTGTCCGAGTGCTATTCAGGAGGAGCTAGATCTCATTCGTGCTCTCGGCTACCTTGAAGAATTTGGTGTGAAAATATTACCGTTACAAGGTACTGCATATTTTTATTCTTTATATGATTACTTGAATCACAGGCATAAATATGTATGACAAATAATTTACTATTGCATGAGTGTTGCGTGAGTAAACTAAAGGGTCCCTTCCTTGCCTCCAAACAGCTTACAGGCATATACCAAAAAATTACTTTTTTGAAAGCATTTTTCAGTTGATGTGAGATAAGAAAGATGTCTGCATATGTGTTTTGGAACATATGTGTTTTGGATCTGTGTTTTGGAACTTATTTTTAGCAGGACTTTTTAATAGTTAGAGTACTGACTATCTGAAGCTCCTAGTGACTTCAGCAGAAATAGTTTGAGCTCACCTTTTATTTGGAAAATAATCTGCACTTGCTCATGTGCTGATGAGCTTTAAAATAATGGGTGGGAGAGAGGTACTTTCTGTCTTCACTTGGCTGTTTCATTTCGAAGTATATAAAACCCAATGACAAAGGAAGTGAACTTCTACAAGGTATTTCTTCTGATGACTTTTTTAAAACTTTTAAAATCTGTTTTGGAGCTCTGACTCCAATGGTATGGAAAGCTGTTGGACAGAAGTGGGAAAGAAAGGATGATTATGGACAATGAGGTAAAGGGGAAGATGGAATATATTGCAGTATATTTTATTGCTTATAGATTGTGCCAGACTAACAAAATTCATTGCTTTATGTGGTGGGTTGACCCTGGCTGGATGCCAGGTGCCCACCAGGTGCCAGAAAACGTGCTCCAGTGTGGGCTTCTCTCTCCACGGGTCCACAGGTCCTGCTGGGACCCTGCTCCAGCGCGGGATTCCCATGGGGTCACAGCCTTCCTTGGGTGCATCTACCTGCTCCGGCGTGGGGTCCTCCACGGGCTGCAGGTGGATATCTGCTCCACCGTGGACCTCCATGGGCTGCAGGGGCACAGCCTGCCTCACCATGGTCTTCACCAGGGGCTGCAGGGGAACCTCTGCTCTGGCATCTGGAGCCTCTCCTCCCCCTCCTTCTTCACTGACTTGGGTGTCTGCAGAGTTGTTTCTCTTACATATTCTCACTCCTGTCTTGGGCTGCAGTAGCGCAGCTTCTTTTTCCCCCCTTTTTAAATATGTTATCCGAGAGGTGCTACCACTGTTGCTGATGGGCCTGGCCTTGGCTAACTATGGGTTTGTCTTGGAGCCGGCTGATACTGGCTCTATCACAGTGGAAGCTTCTAGCAGCTTCTAACAGAAGCCACCCTTGTAGCCGCCTCCGCCCCCCCCCCCCCCAAACCCTTGCCTCACAGACCCAATATTAGCAAACCCCCCACGTTAAGTGAAAGAAATGCAAGAGAGCTCATCTACCTGGCTTTCAGTGGCACTTGAATGTACGTTATGTGGGCAACTATGTAAAACTGCATTAACGCTGGAATTGAAAGCACTTTAAAAGACCTGACTGAGAAGAGCACTGAGTACCAATGAAATGTGCTGATGGTAGTGTTTTACTTCTGGCACTCTGCAGGGAAATACTGGGATTTATGGAAAGCACTTGTGGATCTGTGGAAAATGAAGCGGGTATTCTTAGTGGCTGTTGTTACTTAACTTTGGTGTTCTTTTTGTACTCTTTTTTTACCAAGTATTCCTTCACAGTGAGCTGATGCTTCATATGGTATATTCAGAAATCTTACCATTTCTGAACTGAGAATAAGTCTGGTTTCTAGATCTTGCAATATTGCGCTGTTGACTTCTAGAGCGGAATTATTTTTTAGTCAGTTCGTTCAGGCTGTGGAAAAGTACACGTATATTTTCTTGATCTTTTTCGGTGTGGACATGAATGTATAATTTTAAAAAAATTGGCAACATAATACTGCATTAACAGTATGTGTAATACAACTGATCTACATTAATTAGAATATGTGAAATCATGTCTGTAATTTCATTAATGATCCTGGCTTATCCTTTCTTCACTATCTTTCATGTAAATCAAATTAATAAGATTAAAATTATGTTTTAAAGTTGTAATGAAAGCCTTTAAATGGCCAGTTACTTTGATAGAATGTCATTAAAATAACATTAAAGATCGGTTATTCCCACAGTAAGAATTAGCAATAGACTTTTATTTGCACTTTTATGTTTAGTTTTCTGTAGAGCTTCCCCGCTGACTTGTATTTTTAGCAAACTCAGCAGTTAAGGTTGCGAACTACTATTACGATGTATTTCAATAAAATCTGGTTTGGAGACTCCTTATTAATGTAAAAGGTGACGAAAAGTCCATCTTTAATTAAAGTGTTTGACCCATGGTATTATTTCAGGTTACTTTCAGTTATGTTAGATACTACAAGAAGTCTTGCTTATACAATCAGTGAATGAAAACGTTTTACTGCTGTATACTAATATATGCGTGTGATAGAATATTAAAAATGAAACTAAAAGTGTAATTGTTTCCTGTTCCTCCATTCTTAATTTGTTTTAGTCTAATTTGATTTCCAGAATTTACTAACAGAGTTTTCATTATGCATGTGCTTGTTTGGTCTTATTGGGAAGCCTAATGGTATCATATGTTTTAAGCCCAATATGCTATTGCAGAGTTTATCCCTCATGCAGATATTAATGTCTCACTGAGCGTTAAGTGGAAGATTTGCATGCTTGACCTCTGTGTTCTGAGAACTTGCATGGTATGAAAACATGTTTTTAAAGCTGCAGACTTAAGTTAGCTAATATATACTATTAAGGCCAATATATATACTATTAAGCCAACCACTATTCAGCTAAAAAGAGCGCTGAAATAGGTTCATGATACTAAATTATACTATTAAGGTAACTGTTTAATTCTTAGTAAAATATTTTTTGAAACACAGTACTAGTTATAAGCTTTTCAGGGTATGGTTAACATAACCTGGTGATCTGCAGGCTATCCCTCCACTTGCTCAGAAAATATTTATGTAAATTAAATTGAAACAGCCTGAAGATTTTGCCTATGACAGTTCTTTCAGTCTGTGTGATGTATCCTGTCCACCCTAAAATAAGATGTAGCATGAAATATTAGTTATTTACAACATTCTGAATGAAAGTTAATGTCTGTTTTGGCAGTCTTTCTGAGAATGTTGCACAAATGATATTTAAAAAAAATTGTAGAAAGGCATATGGTTAGTCATATAAATTTAAAAACATTGAGTCTGAAAACCTGAAACAAAAAAAAGTTTTCATTCAGGTCAGTCTCCCTCTTCTTCCTCCCTTCCCAGCCTGACTTGCTAGTGATTTGGGCTGATATATTGTTGTGTTATTTTTAACTTTCTGTTTATAGGTATGATTGAGGTTCTGTATGCAAGTAACTTTGGGCTGGTTTTCAGATTGCGTTTGCATTCTTATACTCCCTAGTGCTCTTTCTGCACCTACGTTGTTTAACCAGAAATACAGCAGTAAGGTTCATTTGGACAGCCTCTAATACCAGTTCTTTCAACAGTGCGTTTATGTTCGGATCGACTTAGTCTCATCAAGGACTGTCTTGCTCAGTTGCCAACAAACTATAAGCAGTCTGCTAAGCTCCTGGGACTTGCAAATTTGCTAAGGGTTGCAGGTAAGCTGTGTTAATAAGACACTGAATTGCAATGCATATGCATTTGTGTTATGCTTTAGGACATTTGTGTTGATCATTAGAATGTGTGTTCAAGGATATCACTAAAAAGTCATCTGGAAGAGTAGTCATTGGGGAGGAATGAAATACTTTACATGAATGAAATATTTTATCTGTAAAACAGCTGATATTGTCAGCTGCTCTGACATTCCACTAATACCTAAAATAAAAACAGCCTTGTCTAATCTGGATTTTGAGTAAAAGCTCATTTCAGATTGGAGGAGTTGTGGCTGAGAATATTTTATCTTACAGTTAATTGGTAGTACTAAAATTCCAGTAAATCTTACTGTCTCTGTCTGTAGTTTGATTTAATAATAGTCCCATTTAAGTTAGAGGGGAAAAAAGTAATCTGTAATGCATAAACTTCAGCTGTTAGACTTTTGTCTATGCTTTGTGTATCTCCTTTGTGCACTAAAAATAATGTGTTAGGTTGAGTATTCATTTGAGGAGCTGAACACCTTCAGTAATTGAATCCTAAGGGTATTAGACTTTTTTTTTTTTTAGGTAACCTACCTAAAGTGTCTGGCAGACCTTTTGATTTTTGAAAAATACTTCATTGATGCAACTGCTAATACAGTACTGCTATATTTTTATGATGTAGAAATAGAATATAGAAAAATAAAATATAAATTTCTATTTCATGCAGCATGGTATATAAAATCAATGCATTCTGGCTTTGTCACTGATGCATGCCTGGCTAGTTCCTTTCTCTCTCTATTTGTTAAATCATGTAAGAAATTTTTTTTTTATGTTTTCAGGAAGTCTAGTATTGGCAATTTTTGCATAGTAGTATATGGAGGGAGGGAGGTATTTGAGGGGGTTGAGTAAGGTTATGAACAGAGGTACAGAAGTTAGGTTGTTAACCTCCTTAGATGCCTAGGTCCTAAAGAAAGAAATCACTGGAAATGTCGTGACTCTAGTAAGCTCAGTGCTCCTGTTACATAGTGCTGCTACTTGAAAAATGGCAGAGGGGAGGGGGTGGCACCATGTTAGGTAGCTGGATCCAGTCTATATATTTTGTTCATTTCACATGTAATCTCCTGTTCTGTAGAAAAACTAGAATGACAGTCGTAACTACTCTTTTTTTTCTTTGCTTGCAAGACTTTTGGAAAAGAGTATCTCCATGTTTGTTCATAAAACAAGATTGCTGTACAGCTCTTTCCCTCTCCTCTCTGCTTTCTCTCACATCAAATTAAGATTTGTCATTTTTTCTTAATATTCTGGGTTCTTTAGGCTAATGGTGCTGATTTTTGTTTTACCTTCTTTTTGAATCTAAATGGTTCTCTTAGTATGAGAGAAGGAAAAGCAAAATCCACAGTGACTATATGAAGGTTAAAAACACCAAGTATTTTGTCCAATAGTGTTATCCTAGTGCCTTAGTTGTGGATCAGCATTTACAGTGCCCTGGTACATACCTTTGAACAGGGAACAAACTCCTGGCTCCTATCTCCAGAGACAGAAAGATGAGAGGCAACGTGTATTAGGTAGAGAACTTTGGGTAATTCATATAGAGCTCATTGATACGGTAATGTCTGTGTGCTGGTGTTATAATCACAGTGGCACTTCCTGAGACACCACTGAAAAGAGAGATTTAAAAGAGGTATTTAAAGCTAGATGATGAAATAGCCTCTTGATTTTTCTCTTCCATGTGACTACTTGGCTGGAGAAAACCAGAAGATGAATGTGTGAGCTGGTTAATTTTGAAGCAGCTGAATGGTTTAAAAGCTAGTACTTACACTACAAATTATGTATTTATTCTAAGAGTGTTGGGCTCTCTGATTTTAATGGTTAACCTTGGAAATAACGGTAATGGTTGTTCCTGTGATAAGTATGGAGTTTCAGTAGTGAAAGTATATTTCAAGAATGAATCTTGGTAAAGAATACACTACTTAAACACTTGATTTTTCTTGTCTCTTATGCTAAATAAACAAATAACTCAGTCACTTTCAAAGTTATCGTTTGGTGATAGAATAACATCTATTTGAAAGGAAGGAATAGCAAGAAAACATTTTCAGTAGTGACTTCCTGTGGTGGCAGATGTGGATGTGGTGGGGTTTATTTGTGTTTTTGTTTTAATTTAAATAAGTAGTTTTAAGCTTTTGTGATTAAAACTCATTTCACTGTCACTGAGGGATGACTAGTCATATTACTTAAATAGAAATACTATTTTCTGTACAGGATATTCATTTATAAGCAAGATATGGATTAAGTATGAGAATGCCGTAGTTGTGAATTTTATCTAAACTTGTTTGTTGTAGGAGATGGGCTATGGAAAACAGGTTTCTTTCATTTTAAGGAACTCAGTATTTCTTTAATAATTTTTAGTTTTTCTGGACCTGAAAGCTGTAAACAGCATAGCACTATTACTGCAGATTTTTTGTGCCTGACAGTCCATCCCATTGAAAAGTATCCAGAAGAGTATCCAAAAGCATACAAAGGAAACATGATTGTCATCGCTATTTTAAGTCATGCATGCAAATACAATATTTTTCCAACTGATTAAAGAAAGTCTGTAGAGCTTCACTCTTTAGTCCTCAATTACTGCTGTATGTACTTCCAGTGAGTGCTGGAATAGGTAACCTTACACTGAATTTAAAGTTGCGTATGGTTTTAATAGCCAGGTTAATAATACCTTCAAAAACAAATTTTAAGTGGAATGCTGGCATAGCCTTAATCATAGTCTGTAAATGAAAAGTCTTGTAAAATTTAATAGTAGGTATAAAAAAAAAAATTAAAACAAGACATGTAGAAATGGTATTTCTACATCTTTTGACCCATAATTTAAGTTATTGAGTTACAATTAATTATTAACATGATGAAGAGTTCTTTTAGGAGTTGGTACTCATAAAAATGATAACAAACGTTAATATTCCACAAATTAGTTTGTAGCCAAAGGGGCAGCTCATGTATACAGATTTTAAGATTTGTGTATAAGTATATTTTATTTTAAACTGAATATTAGAAAAGGAAAACCTTCCTTACAGTTTTAGCACAGATAGTCTTTGTTAGCAGGTTTAAAACTACTGGGAAAGGGTAACTTGATTTCTAACGGCTTACAATGAAAGGGGATAGTTTTATGGAGATATATTGGGATGAATCTGGATATTGAAAAAGAATCTAGGGATTGAACTTTATGGACTTGCTTAATGAAGAATTAGAGAAAGCGCTGCTGGAAGAAAGAATTGGTTTTCGTCCCTAATTGGTTTTCACTACTTATACAATTATCCTGATTAATGAGCCACCTTTGCTGTGAAAGAAGTTCTGATTTTGTCTTGTGGAACATACTTACCGGTATTGGTTATGCATGCTCAAATTTTCAGTCCCTTCCGTTCCCAATCCGCTGTGTGTATCTACCAATAGAGTGCTTTCTTGTGCTTTAGCTGCTAACGGGAGGAATTTGTTTCAGCATTTCCCCCTCTTTGCTCCCCCTGCCACCCCACCCAGTATGATTACTGATTGTGAAAGACCTGTTTGCTACATCTATCCGTACTTATATTAATTTTATACATATGTGTATATATACAGTATATAGTATATGGTATGTTATACTATATATAATACATAGCCTATAAAATACTATGAGCATATATTAATTTTAATACTGAAAGAATGCATTTGCTATGCACACAAGGGTAGAGTGCACATGGTCATCCTCAAGGAGCTTCAGAAGCTGTGTTCTCTGAATACAGTTTATTTAGAGAGCAGCAGTGAGAGTGAGTAATAGAATTTATATTTGTACTTATCAAAGCTAAAATATTGGTTAGATAATGACATATCAGCTAGCTTCCTAATTTCTTTAAAGTATTTGATTAATGACGGTAAACTCTACTTAAGCCTCATATCACTACCTCTGTAAAGGAAGCATAGAAGTGTTATCTTAATTTCATAGATGGACAAAGTGACTGAAGGAGAATGGGCTCAGCATGACAGCCAGAAAACCTGCACCTGCTCAGGGAGCTGGAGCTGCTCTACATCTCACGAAGCTCACTTAATCCACACTCTCGGTTAAGAAAGGGTGTGAAAGAATGTAATTATTTGCTTACTAAACAGAGGAGCAAAAAAAGAGTAAAAAATGGTTATGTATCAGAAATTATAAGAGCATCTTAGAATCATAGAATCATTTAGGTTGGAAAAGACCTTTAAGATCATCAAGTCCAACTGTAAACCTAACCCTGCGAAGTCCACCACTAAACCATGTCCCTAAACCCCAGGTCTACAGGTCTTCTAAATACCTCCAGGGATGGTGACTCAACCACCTCCCTGGACAGCTTGTTCCAGTATCAGACAACTCTTTCAGTGGAGAAGTTTTTCCTAATACCCAGTCTAAACCTCCCCTGGTGCAATTTGAGGCCATTTTCTCTCATCCTAACATTTGTCACTTGGGAGAAGAGACCAACACCCACCTCTCTGCAACCCCCTTTCAGGTAGTTGTAGAGAGCGATGAGGTCTCCCCTCAGCCTCCTCTTCTCCAGACTGAACAACCCCAGTTCCCTCAGCTGCTCATCATCAGACTTGTGCTCCAGACCCCTCACCAGCTTCATCGCCCTTCTCTGGACACGCTCCAGCACCTCAATGTCCTTCTGGTAGTGAGGGGCCCAAAACTGAACACAGTAGTTGAGGTGCGGCCTCACCAGTGCCGAGTACAGGGGCACGATCACCTCCCTACTCCTGTTGGCCACACTCTTTCTGATACAGGCCAGGATGCCATTGGCCTTCTTGGCCACCTGGGCACACTGCTGGCTCATCTTCAGCCGGCTGTCAACCAACACCCCCAGGTCCTTTTCTGTGGGGCAGCTTTCCAGCCACTCTTCCCCAAGCCTGTATTGTTGCCTGGGGTTGTTGTGACCCAAGTGCAGGACCCGGCACTTGGCCTTGTTGAACCTCATACAATTGGCCTCGGCCCATCGATCCAGCCTGTCCAGATCCCTCTGCAGAGCCTTCCGACCCTCGAGCAGATCAACACACCCGCCCAACTTGGTGTCATCCACAAACTTACTGAGGGTGCACTCGATCCCCTCATCCAGATCATTGATAAAGATATTAAACAAGACTGGTCCCAGTACCGAGCCCTGGGGAACACCACTTGTGACCGGCCACCAACTGGATTTAACTCCATTCACCACAACCCTTTGGGCCCGGCCATTCAGCCAGTTTCTTACCCAGCAAAGAGTCTCTACTGCTACTTCGTATCAAAAAGATCTAGTGAGCATTGCCTTTTATTTCTTGAGTCAGGCTCTCTAGAAATGTTTTCTGTTCGTTATTCTCTTTTCTCACAACTTTCTGTTGTAATTTAGTTAATTTTAATATCCATAAGCTAATTCTAGTAACTTTAAGCTTGGCTCACATTACTAAGTCAAAGCTTATTTTTGAAATCCACCTTTCTCAGCACTGACTTTCTTGCTTAACACGTGTGGAAGTAACCATACAGATGGTTTCTGATTTCCTAAATGTAGGTGATATGGAATTTCTGGAGTATACATACAATGTTGGTACCATTTGACTTTTAAGTGTTTATGACAGGGTTTCACACAGGATAATGTTGTTTCATCCAATCACCAACACAGCATGCATCTTACTCAAAGTGTTTCAATAAGTTTGCTTTTTTCTTTGTGTGACCCAAATTGGATCCAAATCTTAAAAAAGTATTTGAACATCCTTTATTTTTCAAGAAAAAAATGATTTTCTATTATTTCTGAGCTTCCATATTTTTCCTCTCATCATTTGTAATAGTGTCATTTAGGTTGAAAAAGACCTTTAAGATTGAGTCCAGCTGTTAACACTGCCAAGTCCACCACTAAACCATGTCCCTAAGCCCCAGGTTTACAGGTCTTTTAAATATCTTCAGGGATGGTGACTCAACCACTTCCCTGGGCAGCCTGTTCCAGTGCTTGAAAACCCTTTCAGTGAAGAAATTTTTCCTAATATCTGATCTAAACCTCCTCTGGTGCAACTTGAGGCAGTTTCCTCTTGTCCTGTCACTTGCTACTTGGGAGAAGAGACTGACACGCAACTTGCTACAGCCTCCATTCAGGTATAATGCCATATCTGCTTGTATCAACTTCTATCTGAATGCTAAACATCCTAACAAGAGGATACAGAAAGAACTTTGGAGACTTAAAACTTACTGAGTGGAGTAACCCTTAGAATATGAATCTATTTTTCTTATGATGTAAGGAGGCAATAGTCTGAAGGAGCTGAACACGCACAAACTTTCAGAAATAATAAAAGGGAAATCAAAGCTAAGATACCCTTTCCAGTTTCACAACTTAATTTGTTTGAGTCTGGATGTCAGACATTAACATTAAGGTTTAATGCAGAATTACTATATAACATAGTAAGGTCACCATTTCAATGTTTTTTCTCATTGAACCTTTCTTGGTTTTAAATCTTGGATGTCTGTCAGAATGGCAAGGGGAACAATTTAGAATTCAAAACTTCCACTTCTATAGGACTTTATTATTAAAAATGCCTTTAAATGAGGCGTCACAAAGCTGAAGCAGTGAATTTTTTTCATGTTTGAGTAGAAGAACAAGACTGTGCTGCTAATCTGTAGCGGGTTGTATTTTAAGTGACTGCACTGTTGAGGTAATGAAAGCCGCGTGAAAAAGGGCTCAGACTGTGCATTGCAGGGGATTCACTAGTCATGTCGGAGCCAATGGTTGTTCGGTGGCATAACAGCGTGTGTCAAGATAATGGAAGTTTAAATGAGTGAACAGGGGAGATAAGATGAACAAGTATAGCCATGGATTGGAAGGAAAACGATCCTTATGTTTTATGCTTGCACTGTTGTAAAACATGCAGAGATGTATCCTACTGCATCAAAACTAATTACCTAAAACATTGGGGATAGGGGACTTGTCAGCATATGACTGCTCAAGCACAGTTAAGAAAACTGTTCCTTGCTCCAAGTGTTCCTCCTCTCTTCCTTCCCATCACACTGATTTTTAAGTAGTAATAAATAGCAGTGATTATTTTGTCTAGTTGAAATCTGAGGGACAATAGTTTGATTATTTCTCTTTGCTGTTATTTGTGTCTGCTACTTAATCAAATCTCTCTGTAAGCAGTAAAACTGTCAGGGTGAAGTGAGCATTGGAAGGTGAGTGGCAAGTATGGATCTCTTGCTTATAGAAATGACAGTTCACATTTAGCATGTGTAGATAGAAGCACTTCTTTGTCATCTGTAATTGCTTTTGCCCGGATGAGAAGTTCCCAGGTTCCAGAGGGCAAAATTTTGCAACAGAAGAGCCTTGGATGTGATTAATTTGCAACATCGTGTGTTGGCAGTATATAGAGCAAGAGGCCAAAAGGTAAAATGATGGGAAGCCAACCTGTTCTCCCAGCTGAGTTAGTAATGATATGCTGGGATTAGGGGAATCTTGATTGAGTTCAATAATTAGGGTAACTTCACTTCCCTGAATGTTATTCTAGTGCAACTGCTACATTTTTTCTTTTGACAAAGCTTTAAAAAGAAATTTGCTTTGCCTGCGTTGATGGACTTGCAAGGTAGAGTTAAAAATAACAGCTTTGCAATTTAAGAACATGTACTCTTTAAATGGTTTTTGGAACTGGATCTGTTTAACCTTCTGAAATATTTGCATTTCACAAGTTGTAGTAATACAATTTCATAAACCAGTGCCCTTTTCAAATGACTGTTACAGCAGTGACTGCATAAAAACGCTTTTAATAATAGGGGAGAAACATGAGCAAGAAGCTTGTACTGAAAAAAAATCCACTAATTTTTATTACCTTCTTGCCATCCTATTCATTTGTTCTTTCTTGCCATTCTTCTTTCCTCACACTATTCATTTTAATTTAGATTATTTTTCCTGTGTATGTTTAGTCACCTCTCGTATATTGCAGGGACATACATACTATTTTGAGCCCAAGACTGGACCAACTGGTGTCAGTAAAGTAAATAACTTTCATGAGATCAGCAGTATCTCAAGTGTTACTTTTGATTCATAACTGGGGGAAGAGGCATTGTCCAGAAGGTCTGGTGACCAAGATTCGTGTATGGTGTGAAAAAATAGTTTCCATTCTACTTGCTCAGTTTATGAGAGTAAGGATTTTTAAATACCTGTGTCTTCCACATCTCATGAATTATTTGGCTCCATGAAGTGGGAGTTTAAACTGGGGCTTTGTATACTGTAACAAAACAATTAAAAATTTCAAAATTCTTCTATTACAGTTCACATAAGTTCTTTGCGATGTCAGAATTTTGATTTAGATGTCACTTACCTTAAACATAAGTTTTGATCTAAACGCTTTTTTTTTTTTAACCTAGACATAACATGCTGTCTAGGTTTTTTTTTTTAGCTGGCTATGATGCCAATGTTTTTTAAAATCACAGAATCACATACATAACTGTTTTTTATTTGTTCCCTTCAGGAAAAAGCAGATAATTTTATTTCTGCTTCAATTTCAAGACAGGCTTTTCATGTTGTGGCATATAGTTTTATTAAGAAATAAAGTAGCAAGCTTAAACCGACCATTAATTCCAATTAACTAACAAAAATGTTGAATTTTTCTTACAGGAGATGATCAGATGGAGAGAAAAGGTCAAGTTCTAATACTTTTAGTGGAACAAGCTCTCAGTTTCCGGGACTACAAAGCAGCTAGTATGCATTGCCAGGAACTCATGGCCACAGGTGAAGTAAATAAATGGGGGTGGCATGGGGTGATGATAGTGGAAATCAGAGTTCCGACTCTCGGCTTACTGTGAAGTATGGTACTTCAGATTGGTCCATTTCATTCAGAAGTCAGTTACGTTTTGTTTATGGATGTCAACTGACATCAGCATGTCAAATGTAGAAGGCAGGTATGAAATATGACAAATCCTGTTGTCATGGAGGAGGAACTCCACATAGTCGTGGAACTTAAAAATACTTAAGCCACAGTGACTTCTGGAGCAATGTTGGTCTTTTTCTAAATCAGTTTAGTTCACTGAGATCTCTAAACTGATGTGTACTGTCATTCAGATAATCCTTTATTTTTGCGTCAGAAGCTCAAAATATATCCCATTAGGGATTCCATTTTTAATTGTGTCCTCAGTACATTTTTTTCTTGTAAGAAAGCAAAGGAAAAAAATTTAATTTGTTGTGTTATTTAAAACCCATTTACTATATTTTGGTATTATGTTTTTGTTAATGGATGTTCATGTGTAGCACTGTTGAGATTAAACATATATGTTGGTCCACACACATTCATTATCATTTCTACATAGTCATGTTTCTTCTCTGTAAAATTCTTTATGGAAACATATTTCAGTATCTTTCTTAAGATGTGTTGCAGTTTGCAAAAGTTTTTTCACATAGTGTAAAATTTTTCTCTGCAATTGCTATCCCACTTGTTCATCTCTGGAAATAATGAAAAGAAATAAAATTTTGTTAGCCAGCTGGGTAGGGGTCTTGTATTTAGTTTACAATCTGAAAACAATATTATAGGCTATAGTAATAAGTGCTGAATTTTGTTTCTTACTTAGTTGTGTGCACATTATAAAAGACAGTTCAGGGATTTTTAAACTGGACCTATGCTTTTGGAGAGACATTTGCCAGGTCCATTTGAATATCTCCAAACTTAATTTCTTGGCTTTCTGACAAAAGTTGCGTGTGATATATAGGAGCTGATGAGACCAGGTGACAGCCAGAGTCCTGTAATCTCCTCCTAATGCAGGAAGAGCGGATCTTAGCTGTTTGTGATATTTCTTTTGCAAGACAAAAACATGGAAATGTTTTTACCATATGTAATGCACAAATACGTGGAATGGAGATGTACATAGCAAATGCTGTATGTGAAAAGATAGTTATCGAACTGTTAGGCATGTAACCTTAGGGAGCTTTTCTGTGTGCCTCTGGGAACCACAATTTCTCATTCTTTCTACACTGTACTCCTTTCAAACAGGTAAAAATACATGACTGCAGCTAGTAGGAATGTGCAGGTCTTTTAGATGTCTACCTTTCTATCAAAACTCTCAAAATATTTGTGGTATTTATGTAATTTGTATCTGTGAGGGTATGAGTGCAGGTAGTTGACACATATGTGTTAAGATACTAAGGAAGATGGGATTTGTTTCTTTGGCTCTTTTTTCTGCCTTGAGATTGAGGGGGAAAATCTGAGATGAATTGAGGTTCTTTTAACTATATAAAGTGATGGGGGTTTTTTTTGGGGGTTTTCTTTTTGCAGCCACCCCAGTAAGGTGTTTAATATCATGCTCTAAAGTAAATTACGATTTTCTTATTGCAGTATGTAAAATACAGTGTGTAGGCTTACAGATGCCTATTTTACTGATATCTACAATATCATAATAATGAATTTTCTATGCATTTGGTCAATCTAAAGTTGAGTCACATCTCTGTTTTATGGAGTCTTTATGGTTCCTTTCTCAGGGGATGTTAGGTGTTGGCAGGAATGCCATGTGCCCTCCCTTATCTCATTCAGTAAGAATTATGCAGCATCCTCCTATCACTTGTGAAGCTTACCAACCTCAGAAGTATGTTTTGTGTTCCCTTGTAGGTTATTCTAAAAGCTGGGAAGTATGCAGTCAGCTTGGGCAATCAGAAGGCTACCATGATTTGGGTATGCGTCAGGAACTCATGGCTTTTGCTCTGACACACTGTCCCCCAGGTGCCATAGAGGCGTTGCTGGGAGTGAGCAGTTTGTTGCAAACCCAGGTAGGTGTTTCTGAATCTTCTTTCATGCAAGTTCAAGGCTTACCAAATGAACTTGTGCTCATTTTTAAGTTTGTTCCTTTAAGTTCTACCCCCCAACAAGTTTCTATTTGTTCTACTGCATTTTTCTACTTTCACTGTTAATATTTCAACAAATGAGATCTCTTTATAAGCATTTTTATATGGTGAGTTGACTTCTCAAGTGGAAGTGCAATTGTATTCTCAATCTTTGGTACTTTTAATTTCTTCATTTATTGCCTGATTTAAACATTTTATTTGCAAACGCAGTTAAATAATTTTTTTCAATGTTTTCCTGGTTGACACCTGTTTACACCTTGTAATGCAACTTCATTAAATGCCCACATAAATATCTATTAAATGTTTATTCTTACATTTTTATGATCTCTGCCCAATAGGCAATGAAATTCTTATCTCACTGGTTTCAACCATGCAATGGTTTTAACAGCTACAACAGGCTTTATATGTGTGCAGTCTTTATTAACTCTGTAATGACTGACTTCTTACTAGAATCAGATCTTAGGTGTTCAGCTGATCATATTACATATGTAAGAAGACGTACTTGTGGCATTTAAATACAAGTTATGGCAAGACGACATAGCAAAGCTTTTGAAAAGTTTTATTTGTAACTGCAGTGCAGTAACTTAGGTTGTCAAAGTGTTAAATTTCTGTTCAGTTTAATTGTGGCTTGGCCTTTAAGAGTTCATATTTGTCTTAGTTGTCTAAGAGTTCACAATGTTCATAGATTTATCTTTGTGTAATAAAAACATCTTAGAGGGCTTGCATTCTGTCTGAAGAATGGGGGAGAAGGGAGCAAGAGCTACAGTACATATGCAGCCTAATTAAGGCAGCTGCAAGTGCGTAGCCTTTTTCTTTACAAAATTGCTTGTATAGCAATGTGTATGAGAAACACAGGCAACATATGAAGGCTGTCTCTGCTGTTTCAGTAATAGGATAACATCAGAATAAAATGCTACAAAGGGTTTGAAATACAGTCTAGCTCCTGCAAGCTATTTACTTTTTTTTTTTTGTCATGAAAGCACTCAAATTTGAGAGAGGTAGGTACAGTTACAAGCTTAAACGCAAGTGGAATCTTTGCAGAATTGATACCTGTAGAGTATAGAAATACAAACTTGTTTCCCCTCGTATGTGCCTATACCTGGAATTAGAACTTGAAGTCAAACAAACTTCTGGCACTGCGTAAGCCAGAATTTGTTAGACTTGTTCACTGCCTCTATATCACCGTCTTCTTCCTTCTAAAGGCTTCATGTCGTGTGAGTTGTAGTGCAGTGCAGCTGCTCAGCCACTGGTTATTACCCTCTTGCATCCCACTTCTCAAAGGGAAATGATTCTCTGTCTTCTCCATTCAAAAAACTTGAGACTGAATTTGTTGGTCAGGTTTCTTTGTTAGTGCAATATCATTTGTAGCAAAAGTGCAGTGATGATTAATTTGATATTTGCCCCAGAAAGCCAAACCCAAGTCATGATTTCTGTCAAAGCACGTTTAATCAGTTTCTTCTGCAATTACTTTCTCCATAAACTAAGCATAAGCTTTTCAGCTCTGTTCATTAATGGTCCTACATGTTCTGTCCAAGCACTCTATCTATGTATGTAGATAGATAGATATATGCAAAAAATCTTTATCAGAAGGTCATGCTGACCAGATGATATTAAACAGCTCTAAGTGTTCTTTGCAGACCTTCATCAGTTCTATGGTCTCTGGAAATTCTGCTCACAAAGCTATTATCTTGTGTAACACTTGCCTCTTCGGAGTTGCCTAGCACCTCAGAGACACGGTTCAGATAATGGATGTTTTTCATGGAAGTTCTTTAGTCTACATAGTACAGCAGGGTGCATATAGTTTAAAAAAATAAAAATCTTACATTGTGTGAAAAATGTTGCACAAAAATCACAGAGAAGGGAAGGTCATTTTGTCTAGGGTCTACAATAGTGAGAGGGTGTCAAAGATACCGATGTGGTGTTCTCCTCGTCTTCCCCTGCCCCCTTGTTTTTCTGTCATGGAAGCTTTTACATCAGAATTTCTTAGGTTTCCTATGACATCAGTCACAATATTTATATTTGATTATTTGACTGGTAAGAGATTATGTTTATTTTGTGTTTATAGATTCTTTATCAGGCTGTGAATTACCAGTTTCTTCCTTCAGAAGGAGGTGAGAATGTAAACATATCAGGACCTTCTTCATTGATCCCTAAGGATACAGAGGTAAGCTTTAAAGAGAGCTTTTAAAGTAATGTTGATTTTGTTCTGCATTATGCTGAAGAGCTGAATTTGAGTTTTTAGCAACGTCTACCTGTTTACTAGAGAAAATGTACAACATTAAAGACATCTCCTAATTTCTGTTCTCGGATTGTTTTAAGTTCAAGGTTTTGCTTACATACTAATATTTAGTCTGTTCTGATTTTTTTTTTTTTTTTGTTGTTGCTTCTTCCTACACAGTCTTAGCACCATAGGAAAAAATATAAACCCAGAGGCAGGAGAAGAAGAAAGTACAACAAAATTTAACACAATAATATACATTAATGTTGGTTTGATTTTTTTGATCTGTCCCAATTGCAAAGCAAAACATTTGAAAAAAATAAACCTAAGTTACATATTTAGTCAACAAATGTCTTCAATTAAACTTATTTTTCCCCTTTGTTCTGTGTATCCTGAAGTTTATGGCTTTTTTGCCATTTTGTAACTTTCATATATTGCATGTGAAATTATTTTTATGTGTCGGATCAGAAGGAACATTGAGTGTTTTGTGGGAAATAGAGGCAGGGCAGCAAGAAAAAAGTCTAGTTTCTACTTTTCATGTTTATTATTTTAACAAATTTAAGTTTGTACATGTACATTTGCAAGTACATTTCTTTCTTGAAAGAAGAATAACTACCTGTTTATGAAATAAAGGAATGTCTTTTTCATTCCTCTTCAGAATGGAAAATTCTACATTTAATTTATTTTTTTCTCTGTTTTCTGTTTAATTAAGTTTTTCTGTAGATGTTAAACAGATCGTGGTGGGGTGGGGAGGGCAAAAACCTTAAAGAAATGCAAGAAAGAATAGAGAAAGAAAGAAAAAAGGTAGTTCATGTTGCATTGTCTGGCTTTTCTCAAAAAGCAACTGAGTTGCAGCCTCCTTAATGTTATTATACCCTTGGGGAATTTTTACCAATCACAGCTGTAGATGGAACACACTAGTCTTTGCCTTTGATATATTTAACACCATGTGGCTTAAACCACACCTCTCCTTCATGTTATTAGAATGGGAAGAGATAATGTCTATATTTTGTGTATGTTTTTTATATATGCATAGGCATACATGCATACTTTGTATACACATATGCATATGTAAACATACATATACATATTTGCATATATATAAAACAAATGGGCAGGAAAGTAAAATAGCACTGAAAATAATACTCAGAGGAAGAGTGCTAAACACTATGTATCTGCTAGAATCATTGATATGAAGAACAGGTCTGCTCACTGGCATGAATGCTTTTTATTTTCTGGAAATCGGTAAATGAATCTCTCTGAGAGGAAGATTATTAACTAGATGTTAATAAAATTGTGGAACCTTCTGATGTGGGTATGGATCCGTATGTTTACAATATTTTTATGTATGTAACAAATTTGTCAGGGATCCTCTTTCATATGCTGTAGTACTATTGACTATGTTGTGACCGAACAATTATATGTGCATATTAATTATTTAGAAACTTATTCAAGGGTTTATCAGAGTTGAGTAAACTCACTAATTAACTTCATTATCAATTCAGTTTGGATATCTGAAGCGATTTTCATTATGCTGGGGAATTTGCATTCAGAAAATTATCCACTCTTCTTTTTTCCAATATATCTTTCATTTTTTTTTCCCCTTAGTTGTGATTGTTTTTTTAGAATTGGAAGTGGGCAGACAGTTGACCTGGCAAGTTTGTATGTTGCTGCATTGAGTTTTTTTTCTTTCTGTTTTAATACAGCTTCTTGGCATGTTGTATTTCAGACTGTTAGACTGTGAAATGAGTTCTGTATATTTGCTAATTCTGTCTTTTTCTTCTCTCCCAGTTGACTTAATAGGGATTTATAGCTTCTTTCATTTCTTGCAATGACACAGGAGGAAATATAGCCAAGAGTTTAGTCACTGTATAACCCTTCCTTTGTTACAGACATCTGAAATGTTAGAAAAGCAATATATTCAATAACTCAGTTTCTCTGACTTAACTGAATCCCATAACTGCAATCCCCATCGTTCCACTTCAGCTAATTCCTCATGCTTCACCTTCATTGTCTTGCCCAGAATTTCAGTTTCTTCAAAGAAGAATCAAACGATAAGATTTTTTTTTTCCTGTTTTTTAGTCCTTTCTTTTTCACTTAAGTCCTGATTAACTTACAGCATCCTTTTCTCAAGGAGGTGACAAATGTTATTCTTTCTCACTTACTGATACCTTTTCAAATTGGTGCTCTAAATGTAATTTCCGTATCTTGACTTGACTAAGCTTCTTCTAGCATTCATGTGTTCGGGCATCCCTTTCTCTGTTGCATTAAAAAGACCCTTCTGTAAGTACACCAATTTTTCCTTTCAAAGATTTAGTGACTTCCTTCTATCTCTTCTAACCTTTATCTAGTATTGAATCATTAGTTGCCACTACCATTTTTTTTCATTATACCAACCTACATCACCAGCTGGTCATACTTGTCAGTTGTTCTTCTCTTGATGAACTCCTTTCTAGAAATGTCTTAAATTCATTTCATTTTTGTTATTTTAAGTTTTTCCTCTGAAACTTTTTTCACCATGAAACTTGCAGAAACCTTGATAGCAGCTGGCTACATATCTTCACAGATTGCATAGAAATGTGTCATTTAACATTGCTGTCATATTGACTTCAGTATAACTTTTCTCCAAGTTTTTGGTGGTTCCTACTCTGAAGGAAATTCCTGATAGCTATGATAAAGAATAATTACATGCATCTGTAGGAGCTAACACATTCACATAAGAATGTACTTTATTATCTTAGTGCCACTTGTCACTGTTGAATGAACTCATGCGATCCGTTGGAGAAATTATCCTCTGGTAGCTACAATGATTCTAACATAGCAGATTATTTTTAAGCCAAATGTTAAGTTTCCCCAATCTCCACCCTTTTTTCTCTTTGTTGTATGCTACAGATGCCTCAACAACTAATCTTGTGCTTCTGAAACGAAATATCTCAGTGAGAAAATTAAGGTCTTGATTCATGAAAAGCATTTCAGAATATTATTTCTAACAGTATTAGATTAAAATACAACGCTTAGTCACAAGATGCTTTGTGTAGAAACAGTAGAAACAATAACCAATTGCCTTGTAAATGAGCTCTGAGTTTAATATTAAATCTGCGTAATACTTAAAACATGCATTATGTCTGTTATATGTAAAAGATAATGATTTTATTTATATGAATGTGAAAACTTAATTACTGTAAAGTGGCATATCAGCACCAGAGAAATTTACAGCTTCAAGTTTCCTTGAAAAGAACTTTTTGATAGGAGACCAGACATAATTTCTAGATGAGAGTTTCTTCAAATTATAGGAAAGATTTTCTTAAATGTTGCCTAAAGAAAAGAAAATTTCCATTTAGCAGAGCATTAGCATCTTCTTTGCTTTTGCATTTTTCCCAAACGATCTGGGAAAAGACAGGATCTTTTAAAACATTTGCATACATTAGATTGGTATGTCATGCATTTTTATCACTGCTGGTTAGAAATGATTAGGGAATGTTGTATTTCTGTGGCATGCACTGGGAACTCTTCCACCTGGAATCTTTGGAACCTCAGGGCAAAAATAATGTTCCAGCTGCTGTTTCAAATAGTTGTGATTGGGTTTTTTTAATTTTATTTTTTCATTTTGAGATTAACTGGAGCTGTGTTTTCCTTGCATTAGACTGTTTGGAATTACATATATGTGTATGTATGGGCATATGTGTGTGTGTGTATGTGTGTATATATATATAAATATTTTAGCTATTATTTTAGAGTATATTGATAATTCAGAATTTGTTGGCTGACCTTTCTTACACCAATTTAGATTATATAGATTTTTAAGCTGCTAATTTAGAATTAATAAGTTGTTTTTTTTTTTTTGTTTTGAATCAGAGTGCCTACTTTTTCAAAATATATCAGGAAGAAATAATGTAAGAAAATAATTTCCCCCAAACACCCCTCAAAACCCCCAAACTATAACTTCCTCCTGAAGATACAATTAAAGGATACAGTTAAAGTTGTCTTCTTAAAAAGGGATCTCCAACAATCTTTAAGAAATAATTTTTTTATGAGAGATTGATTCAGGATAGCAAAAAGTTACAGCCTGATAGTGTTGCTGTTCCGGGTACATAGAGGAATGGCTTTTAAGAAAACAGAATTCTTATTTGTGCAGAAAAGACTGTAATTACTTGCTAAGAGTTGAAATTCTTTTTAGAAAAAATCAATAGTTTATCTGATAGTGGTAGAGCTATAGAGCTATATACACAGCAGCATACAAGTTAGCCCATTAGGTTTCACACTGCTGAAGGAGGTTTATTTTAAAAAATGTGTTTTGCTCAAATGCAGTTGAGAACTTGGATGGGGGAAATTTTTTTGTTTGTTTTTTTTTGTTTTATTTTTCCCCATAAACAATCAGTTAGGTGTCCTGCAGCATCTACTTGAAAGTGGAGGTGGAGAGAGAAACTATTATTCTGTATATAACATCTAAAATAAATTAAAAAAACTTCTGTACTAAGTACCAAGAGTGGTATATTTAAAAAACACACAAAAAAGAAATTCTCCTCCCCCCCCCCCCCACCCCCTAAGCCACCAGACCTAGGATTTTGTTGCTTTTTACTTTTCAGAGGAGTAAAAATTCTGGCATGTTGTACTTGACATGCTCTTTCTTAATTTGGTGAAGTGAGAGCTGAAATTTCCGGTTTAGCCAGTCAGTTCGTTAGTGGTGCATCTGTGAAATGCAGACTATAATTTCCGAAAAGACTGAAAAAAATTATGGAGCCTTAATGGAAAGAAGGACTTAAGATGGACCTGCTACTTCAGTGGTCAGCTTGAGGCAGTGGTTTACTGCATACTACAGTAAAAGGTACTGAAAATAAATTAGTCTATGGTGAAATTCTGCATTATTATAAGCTAACATGTTTTGTCACTGGAGTTATGGTGGGACATAATTCACTTGAGCATAACTTGGCATCCTTTTGCTCTGATGTCTGAAATTTTGTCATGAGTTAGTAAATTGTAAACTAGTACTTCACATTAAGTTATACAGGTAGAATTTTTTTATTTCAATACACTTCAGCGTATGGGGAAATTAATAATAGAGTTGTTAGGGAGAAGCATTGGATATAAAGCTGTTGAAATTTGGTGTATGGAGGAAAATATTTATATTTTTATATTGCTGAAGACAGTGTGTTTACATTAGCATGCTGTTGCAAATGAGTGGTTTAGGCCACTTAAAGAATCACGGTCAAGGATATTGGCAAAAGCAATTTTAATAGAAGTTTATAAAATGCGACCTAACAGAATTTGATGGCAAGGTTCACTCTATTACTTACTAAAACATAAAAAAAAAATTGAATTAGCATCTAATTGGAATGATTTAGACAGACAGACCAGAGAAACAAAGGGGTAAAGAGTAGGGAAGACCCTCCTGTTGTGTCATGAGGTTCAGAATGGACCCCCTTGCTTCTAAACCTCTCAAAGAGGAGTTCAGGTGCAGCTGAATCCAGACTTAGTCTCAGATTTGGTCAATGGTTCATGTCTAAAGGAAAGGAATATAAGGAACAAAGAAATCCTCCCATTGAATCTTGAGGTTCAGAGAAGACTGGCTGGGTCCACGCCTAGTCCCAGACTTGAACAATGGTTTATGTCTAATGGCAGAAGTACAAAGAGTAGGGAAAACCCTTCTGTTGAGTCATGAGGTTCAGAATAGACCCCCTTGCTTTCTAAACTCCTTCTCCGAGAGGAGTCTAGGTGTGGCTAGGTCCAGTCTTAGTCTCAGACTTGGTCAATGGGTTTTATCTAAAGGATTATATGTATTTAGCAGCGATCTAAGGTTCATTTACAGTTTAAGATAGATCGCAAGATTTTAGCAAGACTTAATCATGGTTTAGTTTAAGATTTGCAAAGTGAGTTAATAGAATTTACTACAATCACAACAGTAGCTTGATTACAGAATGATTTACACACGCATGTACACAGACACAAAAATACAGATATATGTACAAAGGTACCTGTTAAAAATTCCCCTCAAGTTCCGTGAAAATATTCACTTCAAATGTCTCAGCATTTCTCAACGGGCAAGGGTTGAACCTCGAGGAGGAGAGGGTTTCAGCCCAGGCCCCGTTGCCAGCTTTTGGCGGTGGTCCTCCAAATTTCGCTAACTAGAGAGTTTGTGAATTCTTGAGAGGCACCCCACTTGAGAGGGAGATGCTGGTTGCAGCCCATTGTGGTCCAGGAGAGCTCAAAAGCCTCACTTGGGACTGCTGTTTATAGGTTCGCAAGATGATTGGCTTTAGTCATTAGCAAAATGATGGAATTTCGGTAGCCGTGGTGTTGTTCCGCTTGGGCTATGATCCAGATAAGGAATGTTCCAGGGCTGTCAGAGAATGACTGATTATTCTGTTATTACGGCTCTTGTTGCCTTGGTCAGGTAACAGGAGCGCCTGGTATGGTCAGTGCTGTTCCCTACCTTAGCTATGCAAGAATTCCTGGTACGGTCAAGGGACACTTAACAGCCCAACTCACTACACAAAGGCCAAGGCCTAGCTGGAATTTCTGAGATGACAGAGGAGAGGAGGGGGAAGGAATGCACCACCACATACGCTAATTATATATTTATGTCTAATGTGTAAGCTTTGTAAAGCATGCAATTAACAGAAACCTTTCAGGACAGGAATAGCACAGATCAGCCAAAATGGATGTTCTGGGTATTACTGAAATGCTTTAGACGAGGAAGAGCTGGTACAGAAAGCTCCGTTTGTGGAACATGTCTTCTACTCTTAAGAATTAACTTACGTGTGAGTTTACTGAGACTGAGTGAAGATGTTTTTCAGGATAATGTGTAGAGGTATACGTGCACATATTGCAGAAGCAGTTTGGGATCGAGAATAGGCTGGGGTCTCGATTCTTTTTTTGCAATCTTTTAGGTTTGTTTTATTTGGTACCTTGTAAGTGCCGACTGCAGAATTTCAAATCTCGATGATACTTTCTCACTTGATATGGAGATGAATGTTTACATCTCTTCACCATTTCCCCCACTGAAAATTCAACTTAATTAATGCTACCTCTGTACAAATACAAGATTGTCTCTACTATCAGCTTTCTTGAATTATTGAAGATTAATTTTAGCATGCTCAATCTCCTCATTTGTAGAGAGATCATTATTTTAACAGAAGCATTCAACAATTATGTAGAACATTGCCATTATAAACTTTGGAATTAAGAACAGCTGGTGTCTGTGGAAACAAAAGATTATAGTTGAATAAGGGGCAAAATCTTCTACTGATCATGTTACTCACTTCAGATTGAAACTTCTAAATCACTTTTAACTTGCCTTTTGTTTGTTTTTACGACAGCTGTTGCTTAAATTAATGATCATTAAAATGTTATTAACATAGTGTGCCTGATCTCTAATGCATTTGGCTTTAGGTCATTAGCCTAATTAAAGCATGAGTCTAACACTTGCCATTGTGTGTTGGATATGCTCACAGGATGAAACCGATGCCTCCTCTAGCCAGTCTGCTGATTTGTTGTACTGGACGACATCAAAAACCATGAAGGTGTTGTCTAACACAACTATGACTACAAAAGCCATGCTGCATGCTGTCAGTGATGGACAGTGGTGGAAGAGATCATTAACTTATCTTCGACCATTACATGTAAGGGATTGCTGATGTGTCTGCAGATGTTTACACATTTACTGATGCATTAGTATAAAAGTTGGGCTTCTTTATAGGTATCTGATAACTGAAGACCTCAAATCGATAAATGAACTAGAGACATCACGGGATTGTTTGCAAGCAAATCCCAATGAAAGAAGGGGTCTAAAGCTGTTTCCTTTTCTTTTTTTCTGGTCTGTTTTCTCCTGCTTTTTTAGCATAGTGTGAGAAAGCATGGTTGAAATTTGGCAGAACTTCAGAACTTTGGCGAAGAAAGCACAGTGAAGTCCACTCTTTAAATACTGTCATTTTATACTTAAAGCTGTTCCTTTTCAGTTTCTCTTTTCTACCTTTTCTACTTGAGTGGATTTTCTATAACGTTTATGATACTAGTTTCTCTGATACTACTTTTGAGCATGATTCTCTTTCTTTTTTTGAAGAATACTGGACCTCATTCAGCATTGGTTTATATAAAATGACTCCTATCTTTCTCCCCACTGAATTCAATGACATTTTCATTTACAGTTGCTTCCCTTCTGAACAGCAGTTACAGACTTTTTAATGAGGTGGTTTGTTTTTTTTTTTTTTATGACAAGGCTCAACTATACTTACTTTTCCCAGGGCCAAGAATTTGGAGATGTATTAAAAAGTGGGCCTGGAGAAAATGCCACTGTGGAAAAACAAGGCTGTCATCCATTTTATGAGTCTCTGATTGCTGATCCATATGTTGCAGAAGTAAGTTTCTGTTACAGAATTCTGAAGTGTTAGTTTTTTGTTGAGATCTTGCAATTAAGTAATAATATGTTTTTTGGATTATTCGTGTGACTTGAGATTTTGTGCAATAGTAGGAAAAAATCTAGAATTAAACAGAAAGGAAAGTAAATGCGGGAACAAAGGTAGATAATTGCATCTGATGCAGGTGCGCTAAATACAACTGCAGGGTGTAATGCGCATGTGTCAATTATCTTATTTTACTTCTAGTCTGAAATCAGCTATGGAACATACCAGAACAATTCTTTGGAAAGCTTTGCAGAAGTATTGCTAAGAACAGAGAAACTGACAGAAACAAAGAGCAAAGGAAAAGACTTACTTCCAACTACAGAAGGTATGGGTATGCATATATTCACTCCTGTATTTACTATATATAGAATCTATGGATGAGTTTAAATATGGAGAATTGCACACAACGATTTGAAGTATTGTCTGGGTATTTTGTATGAATTGTGATCCAGTTCGACATCTTACGTTGGTAAGTAGCCTTGATTAGAAGTAGCTGCAGAGTTTTCAAGAGAAGTGGTATTTTTAAAAGTAGTTGCTCAGTAAAGACTAGAAATCTGAAAGCTGGCTTTAAATAAGCAGAAACTGGTATTCAGGGGCTGACAAAGATATGAACTTTGTGGGGGGAAAAATTGTTGAAGGTGTCATGATTACTACCATGTACAGATAACTTTAACACTGGGTTGCAAATTTCCGTTAAAAGTTATTTGTATGTATGCCTGTGTATTCACTTGTTCTGATTTTGTGCCATTGTATATACAGCTTTCAGTACTGCAGGGTCATTACAGTATTTTATTTGCTAATGAATGCTTAACTGCGGCTTCTGGAATCATTAGAGCTTTTTGTTGTCTTCTGAAATTTCTACATTTTCTAGCTTATACTTAATAATTTGTTAACTGAAAGTTTTACTTTAAAAAAACCACACACAACAACAAACCACACAAAACCACCTATGCTTGTTTGTCTTTCCTTTTGGCTGTCTCATGCTGGTTTAAGAAATGAACTGTTTAAATATTTACATGCTGTTAGTGTCTTGAAGGAAGATACCGGTATTACGTTTTACTCTGTGGTAAGTTCTGCCATGAAAAAGGAGTATATTAAATCACTTGCAATATGAGAAAAGTTTCTAGTGAGTCTTTCTTCATAAGCCACACAGTTTTGTTTCAACTGTTTAGTGAAAACCAGCATGTGTGTCTTGCAAGTATATGATTCAGTAGTTTGAGATACGTGATACTTCTACAGATAACCTGTACAGTTGTAGTATAATAACATTGTGAATAGGGGAAGGTCAGCGACAGCTTGTATAAATGGGGATGTATTCACATTTTGCTTCTTCCATGCTCTCTCAATGCAAAAATAGTTTTAAATCAGTACTTATGATCTCTTTTCTTTATGCTGAAAGCCCGTAGGCTTTCTAGGTCTGATGCCTGTGTCTTAAAGGAGAGGGAGGCAAGGATTAAAAAGTATTCATTGCTTTCTGAGGGCATATGATGTTAGTTGGCAGATCTTTGGTAATACTTCCTGTTCCAACTTGAGTTATTGGAACTGGTTGTTTACAATTCAGTGGCTGCCTTTGAGATGGAAATTTCAGTTTTGCGGACTTATGCTTGAAGAAAAGAAATTTTAGATTCCAGCTTTACTTTCTGAGCCTCTATCTTCCTCCTCTTCAGTGTGCAGACTACTGTTTTTACCATTTTAATACTTCTGTTCTCATCCACCTCTCTTACTCTATAGTCAATCTGAATTTCAGTTACAAGTCTCTCCAATTATGCTATGGAACTGAGAGTTCTGTGTTTTCCTCTGGAAAAGTGAGCTATATTTATTCTGTACTCAGCAGTCCTGCTGTATGACTACCTTTTGGTAGTCGATAGTGTTCTTACACGTAAGTGTAATGTAGCTTTCTGTAAATGAATGGATTGGTAATTTTCTAATTTTAATGCATTTAGCCCTGGATTAACGGTATTGGATCCCACCTCTTCCCCTTACCACTTTGCTTTATCAGTTTCCATGAAAGTCTTCATGATGTGTTAACACTTTCAGGATTGTGGAGCTTGAAAATGTGCATATTAATAGCACACTGCCAAAATTTAAGATTAAAAAAATCATTCAGATATGAACCCATTTATTATTCTGTGCTTCTCCCATATTTTCAGGCTTACTCTAAGGTTTTGGGAGGATTTTGCTATATGAAACTTAAATGTTAATATGAATTATTAGCCACTATACTAGTAACTAACAAACATAACAGATTTCATTTGATTTTGCTAGCAAGTTTGAATCCCATTTGTTTCCTAATAGCTGTCTTCTAGGACATCTACAGCAGCAGGTTTCAGCTGCGTTAGAAGAATCAACGAACCTGGAAGAAGATGCAGTTTAGCAAAGAAACTGTAGTTGTCATTAGCACATTGTCTTAGGAGAAGTTGAAGTGTGCATCAAACTCTGTTACTATAGCGGTGTCATGCTCCAGGTGTGAGAGAATGGCTAAACACTTTCCCCAGATGCAGTGTGCATGATAAAATTCAAGATAATGTTTGCTGCTTCTTTTGTGGATTTGGTAAGGTCACAAGCCTTGGACTTTGAATTTTCTTGTCCTTTCTATCTAGATGTAGGTGGTAGACCGAGCATTTTTGAGTTAGGTGGTAAGACCCATCACTTTGGGTCCAGTCAGTCTTTTCTCAGTTGTGCCATGATAGTGCATCTAGACTTAGCGTGACCAAGGCAGTGTTGCGCATCTCTCTTTAATTGTAGTTGTCTTTCTCTATAACCCTTAGGGATTTGATGGGGAAGTGGAAGATGAGATCTGAATGGGAAGTTTCTCCAATTGATGGCTGCATTTTGTTGTAACCAGATTAGGTACTAAACTTGAAGTAAACCCAAGGAAGTTGGTCATATCCATTAATCCTCAGGAGTTTTAGAACAAAGTATAGCTTAACGTTTTCCATGATTTTGTAATTGCTTGCAGATATGGCTGTGTAACTGCAATATATACTTCTAAGTTTAGTGAGATTTTTATCACATGCTAAATGAACAATTGAAGACTTGAAGCGGTTTTTGCATTTTTTTCAGAGAAAAAGGAAAAAGAGTTGAAACTTACTAGATATTGATAAATTCCACTTTTCACAAATAAATTATTTTCTTCCCTATCTTGCCTTCCAAACAGGCTTGTGGCATAAAGTAAAGACCTGCACAGGGAATAAAAATTATTCATAAAATAAACTTTTTTTGTGTGTGTTTTCCTAAGGGAATATTGCTTGTGCAACAGCAGCATCGGCTCTTTGTTTGTCACTGCTTGTCCTCCCTAGTTTGCCAACCCTGTAATGTTTAATCCCTTTGGCAGATTTCAAGTTTGGCAGTGGTCTGAAATGATGCTAAGTTCCTATAAATTTTGGGAAGAAGTTTGAGAGGACAGAACGGCATCCTGGTAATGTCCATAGCCTGCGATTTGAACTCAGCCGTGTTAGACGTTAGAGGATTCCTGTAGAACTTCACTGGGAGATGGCAAACTGTATGAAATTAGTCTTTGTGTATACACGTATTTGCGTATATGTAAAGTAGGGGTCTATATATGGACACATGAACACATATCTGCACATAAGCATACAGAAAATTTGTCTTTATTGAATCAGTACAGGGGATTTTTTTTCTCAGAACAGATGACAATGGAGGCAGGTCTTCTTAAGTACATTCTGTATGTATATTCTGTATTGAGCTTCATGCAAGACTATGAATAAAATCATGTTGTTTTCTGGCCTTGTGTTCATGCTGTGTTCTTTGTCATGATTGCTATCTGAAGGGTGAAGATAATTTTTTGCTAGTGTGGCAGTTGTCATGTTGGGGATGTTAAGTTGGAAGAGAACCCACAATCTGTTATGTATTCCTGAGGCTTTGCAATCATTAATTTTCCAGAGAAAGGGAGAAGAGGGCAGAGCCCATATTCTTCTTTCCCTCCTCCCAGTTTTTTCTGTTCAACTAAAGGTGCTTGTAAGAATATATAAAGTAACTTTGTGCTCAGAGTAGGAAATACCAATTTTGCAAACTAATTCATCAAGATTTTAATATTAGATATATCTAGAGTCCTATTATCTTTGCTTGGACAGCATACAGGTTATTTTGAATGTAGCAGAAACAAGCTGTCAGCAGCAAGAAACTGTTGGTAAAAGCTACTTGAAGCATAGAGCATAGGTGCTGTTGGACAGCCTTGTATTTGCAGTAACTGTGACGTATTGCCATGTAGACAGCCTCTGTGATGACTTGTCACAGAGAAATTTGATTTTTGTATCTGGCTGAGGGCCAGCATGTAAATCCACTTCAGGCTGATGGCCAATTAATGATAATGTGAAAATTGTAATTGGTCATTCAAGCCTTTTATAAATCATTCTTTGGAAGAAAGAATTCACTGGGGGACTGTGTGTGTAAAGTAATCAGGTTTCTTGCCAGCATGCCCTTAAGAGCAGTTTGTGTAATGTGGGAATGTAGGTATTTGAGACTTCCTTAAAATAAATAGAGAGCTAAGTTGCTGGAAGATGGCTTCTACTGATTGGAATAATAATAATGGGAAACCGTAATGTTATTTTCCTGGTATACTTAAAATTCCTTATGCAATTTCTGGTCCAGGTTTTGTAAGATTTTTTTAAGTTGTCCCTGGAACTAGTAATTTATATTCTCTACGCCCAAACCAGAATATTAAGTGTATCACGAGAATCGTTATTCTGTAATTGTTTGTTGGAACTTTTGTAGCAACCACAGTGATGCTTGACTTTAGTACAGAAGGAGATAACTGCGTGAAGGAGAGATCCTGTTACTAATTAACAATTCTTGGGTGCTCACGTTGGGTCTGTGTATTGGTTCTCCTATTTGCATAATGTAAAATATAGTGGGGTTTTTTTAAACAAAAAAAAAGTTTGGTATCTATAATGTAGGAAAAGCAGGTAATCTTTCTGTCAGTTTTACTGGAAGCATATCTTTTTAGAATTGGAATAATTATTCTTCAATGCGTTAATTTTGACTATGTCGTGCTGATATTTCTGTTTGCAATTGCTGATATTTCTGTTTGCAGTATGTGGCAGGACCTGGTTTTGGTGTTTCACTGATCTTATTTAAAATTCATATGACACATGCAGCTTTTTTTTTCTTTTTCTTTTTTTTAATTAAGACAGAAGTTTGTAATATAGTTTGTTGGGTTCAGTGGTAAGTGAATTAGAGCTCAGGCTTGAAGAGGAGACATTTTGTACTGTTCCTCTGGTTGGTATCTTCAGACAACATTATATTGCTGCCTTGATTTTACAAGCAAAAGATTTACTTGTCGTAAATCAGTACAGGTGATATTTTAGTGGCTTTGTTTAGCATCCGTTACTCCATAGTCTCATTCTTGTTTGGTTAATGCATCAAACGCTTTGCCTGGAAGTCAAGGTAAAGCTGTGCTACAGTTTAATTACATGTTATCAGTTTCTGGATTGCACTGATAAGTGTTTAATTAAGTATGTATAGAGTGCTTCAAGCTAATGTCTAATAAAATACGGTTACACTGAAAACATTTCATTTGCTAACTGTCAAGGCTAGATGGGTCAGTCATCAAAGCTTTATTTCCACTCCCTATATGTTGCAGTTCTGCTACAACTGGCAAGTGATGCTTTACCAAATGATACGGCCTTGTCTCTTGCCTATCTACTTGCACTGCCGCAGGTATGTTGATAGTGATTTTGTTTGTATGTTTTTGCCAGGACACACTATTCATAGCATTTCAAAATTCCGTAAGAAAATGTAATTTCCTTAGGGTTTTAAAATCTAAGTCTTTGAATTAATTTAAATACATGTTTTTATAGATTGGGCTGGTGCATTTAAAGGAAACTCTCAACAAATGCCATTGGACTGGCTTTTGAGCATGACACTGGCAAAAATACACATTTTATTACTTAAAATAGTAGTTGGGCCACCTGACTGACAGTTCTAATATAGCTCGGAAACATGTATAACAACTTTGTGGTATAGAAGCAGCAAAACTGTAGCTGGAAAATCGTTTTGGTTGGGTGTTTGTGTAAGGGGGGAAAAACATCATAATGTAGAATTATCTTTGTGTGTGTGTGTGGAGTTTACTGATTTATTTCTGTGCCTGAAAAACATAGTCAGAGCTATTTCTAAATCACAGCAGTAGCTTTTTAGAAAGTTTGTGCACTTAATGTTGTATGCTTGCTAATTCTTTCATGTAAATTAATGCTCTTTTTCTCCTAGGTGGTAGATGCCAACAAATGCTTTGAAAAGCAATTGCACTCTGCATTATCTCTCCAGCTGGCAAGTTATTACTATAGCCTGCAGATCTATGCTCGTTTGGCACCATGTTTCAAGGACAAATGCCACCCTCTCTACAGGGTTAGTACACTTTTCTTTTTAAAACCATATTCATTAATGTGCAGCATTAAAGCTATTCTAAAAAAGCCAGTACATGAGTTAAGCCTGTTAAGGAGCTGACCTGACTTACACTTGAGCAGCCTGTTAAGTTACGCATAATTATTCTTCTGCAGTGCTGTAAACAGACAAGTACTTCACAATTTGTGGAACAGTTTTTGAAGCACAATATCAAGTGTCATTTATAGGTAATAGCACTATCAGTCTTCAAAGTAGCTTATAAACACTGAGCAATAATGAGCATAGCCTATGCTGTGATCTTGCAATACTGATAGTACTTCCTAGGAAGAGACAAGTTTCCATTTAAACAAGAATGGTGCTATTCAAAAAGTTTCCATAGCCTTTCTTGAGGTATGTTGTTTTTTATTTTAGTTTACCTGTAGCATTTCGAAAATTTATCCTCATTTATTGATGAATTTTTTTATTTCCTTTGACAAGTGTTTCTTTTTGAAATGGCACAGCTTCGCTTCTTATTCATTGCCAGTTACATGAACTAAGTTGAAGAGGTGACATACCAAAGTTTAGTAAGGCACCAATTGCCATTCCTGCTAAGATACCTGAGTAAAAACTCTTCTTTGCCACTCCAACAGAGCCTTTCTGAATTTTTATCAGTTGTTTTCAGCCTAGCTTTGCATTATAGCTAAAAGAACACTTCTGGTCACAAGTTTTCTGAAAAGAGAGACCACTAATCGCCACTGTGGCATGAGAGGAAATTTTTTTTCATGTTCAGAATGACTCCTGATTTACAGAGGAAAGCCTGTTTTGATATTTGCCCAGTTCTGCATTTAGGCAGCCTTTCATGTTCTTGCTGAGATTTGCATTCTGCTATCTTCTGTTTAGAAGCTAAAGGAAAACTTAGCCTGCGACTGAAATTTGTGGGGCTTGCTAAATATGTGAGGAATTAATGTTTGTTAAATAGCTTTGTTTGAGCCTAGCTCCACCTGCTGCAAGACACCTTTGAAAAAAAGATTTTTTTTTAGTTTAGCTTTTTTAGACAGTCTTATTTTATAGAAAGAGCTATGAAGCCTTTTGAAAGAGTAAGTTGTAAGAAAGAGGACAGAGATGTTAAAGATGGAACTGTTTCTACTCCAATTGCTGTTTAATAAGCAAAGTCTTATCAATAGCACCATGTAGTTTATATCTTACTGATATGATCTTTGGCTAAATCTTTTGTTCCATCTCGGTAAAATACTGTATGTGACTGTAATAAGGAGTGGATTTTAAGTTGTTTGCTAAAAAGAATATGTGCTATGTTTAAGTGCTGCTCTGAAACAGTAGTTTTTGAAAACAACTGTATGAGAAGATCCTGAGTGAACAGCACACCAAGAAAAAGAAAAAAAAAAAAGAAAAAAAAAAAAAAAAAGGCCTGAATGCCCAGTAAGTAAATGACATAGGAGAATATATATTAATTGTTACTAATTCCAAAGGTATTCAGTGAGGGAGTGTCACTAAAGTAGAAAAGGAGAATAGAAACAGATGCTTTTAGGCAAAATAAGTACTCTTCTCCCCCTTCCTCCTCCCCCCCCCCAAAAAAAAAAAAAACAACCCAAAACATAAAACCACCAAAAAAACCCCCAGACTTAAATGCTCAGTTTCCACTGCAAACCAGCCATTTGTTTAAATGTGTATCTTAGATGCTGGTAATAAAGGATGGCTCTGCTTCCAAGTTGCTTTCCTCAATGCCATACCAGTTGCTCTCCATGGGAATAGATATAGGCATGGTTTTTATTTTTGTTTTTCCTGAGAGCTCGGGGCAGGGGAGGGGGATGGTACACAACTGATCTTGAACTTTTATGGTACAAACTTTTATGAAGGTGATAAACTCAGTTGTAGATGTCATTCTATAGTAGATTGTCTTCCAGCTCATGCCACCAGTGTCTTGCATCACCTTTATCTTCTGACTGGTTTTCAAAACAGAAATGCGTCCCCAGGTCCTTTAACTGTATAATTCAAAGCTGTGCATTATTCTTAGAAGATAACTGAGTGCGTTTTTATGGGTGAATAACCAATCCTTTTTTTCCCCCTGTTCTAAACCTTTACACATTCAGTAAAGATCTGAATCTGGTGCCTCAACCACATGCTTAGAAGGTGGCTCCTCAAGATCATAGAGCATATATTTCTGTTTAATGGCATCTGAATCATAGTAGGTGTGATTTTTTTTTTTTCTAGTCCATTGAATCAAGTATCCTATCTGAAGACACTAGCTGAATTTATAAGAAGCTGTATAGAAGCATGGAGAAGTCTACACTTCGTATGTCTACTTTAAAATAACTTTGTATAAATCTTTCAAAACAGTACATGAGTACCTCTGGCATAATCACAGAATCACTAAGGTTGGAAAAGACCTGTAAGATCATCAAGTCCAACCATTACAAAAAAACCAAAACAAAACAAAAAAAACCCCACCAAAACAACCCACCCACACCACACAGTACCGTGCCCATCAAGCCACGTCCCACAATGCCACATCCACACGCTCCTTAATACCTCCAGTGAGGGTGACTCCACCACCTCCCTGGGCAGTCTATTCCACTGTGTTACCACTCTCAACACGCAGCCTTCTGATCATAATGGGAGAAATGTTCTCAGAATGAAAATGACAGACATGTTATAAGGATAATGGGGAGTAGGGAGGGAAAGTTCCTCTTCCACTGGCTAAGACAGACTTTTAGGACTTGCTAGTTAGTCAAGAAAGACATTTTGAAGGAATGATTGAGTGTTGGATGAAGGCTTGATTTTTTTTATTTTTATTTTTTACTGTGACATGAAATACTGACAGCTAATATCTGCACATCAAAACAGAATCATAAATTGCCAGAAATTCTTATTAATGTTTTTTGTGCTGATGTCCAAAAGGAAATCAGTTTGATAATTTCTATTTCTGATGAAGTTTTTACTTTTGCTTTAAGGAGAAATAAAGGGATTTGGTGTAAAGTACTGGTTTAGTTTTGTACCCAAGACAATTTTGAATGTTAGTTGTTATAATAATATAAACATAATAGTTATACTTTAGGGCATCTGAGCTATATTAGTTTCTTATCCTGAGGAAGATGTTAAAGGAGCTCTACAACCAAATAAAACCACAGATAAAGGTCTGTAAGAATAATGCCAGGCAGAAAAAGAGAACAAAATTTCCAGAAATGGACTGTCTGTGGAAAGCATTGGTGTGAGGAGACTTTGTTACCCTCGGAGAAGCTATATTTATTTTTGGTTTAGGTCTGTACTGGGCCTGGCAGGGATGGGGTTAACTTCCTTCATAGCAGCTCCTATGCTGCTATGCTTTGCATTTGTGACTAGAAGTGTTGGTAACACCAGTGTTTTGGCTGTTGCTGAACCCTGCTTGCACACCATCAAGGTGCTCTTCCCACTGTCACTCTGATTCACTGCTCACTACTTCTCAGTCTTGATGAATGATAAGAAAAGCTGTACAGCTGAGCAAGAAATTTGCTGGATAATTTTTACTGTTAACAGCTTATCTACTTATTTGTCTTATCCTGGTGATATGATAAGTGACCAGAATAATATATCTGGGGGATTGTTTACTCTAGAAAGGAGTGAAAAGTTTAATTATCCTAAGGTTAATTAATATGTTATGTTCCTGTCCTCATGCTAATAATGTAATGCTGAGGTGTTTCTGTGGTTTTGGAGAGAAGTATTTTACTGAACTTAGCTGGGGGGCAAGCTTTTTATTGGGGCATCAAGCAACAGTTTTAACAAATACTACTAAGTTGCAGAGGGGAGTGGGAATTTTGCAATTAATAGCAGATGAGGAAAGTTGCTATTAGCAGAAAATTCTTAGGTTTTTATTCCTTACCTGTTACTTTCATTCAAGAAAATGAATTTGATTCCTGTCCTTTCGTGCGTTGCAACTGGCGATATGTTGAAATGGTAACCTCAGAGATTCTTCTTAGTCATGCTTTTGATGCAGCCTAGAGTTGGTGAAGAAGCTGGGAGTTCAGTTCCACAGAGTTAAACAGCCTGATATAACTGGCTTTTGAGTCACTATGTGAAAGGGTGCATTTATACAGTGAACTTGTGCTCTGTGCACTTAACCTGCTTCTGTTTTCTATTGCTTCCTGCTTAGGGAAGCCTCTATCAGTCTCTCTGTAAGAGGCAGAACTAGGTCTGCTTTCACCTCACATAAATTCACTGTCTACAATGTAGGTTTTTTTTTTTCTTCTGGTTTTGTTTTTGTTTTCTCTCTCTGTTTGTATCACAACTGTTGTGTCTTTTAGTTCCTGTGCTGTTTCTCTTTATACGTGTCATTGTTAGACCATTGTTTCTGTCTATTCATATCTTCCTTCACAGGACTGTATTTAGACTCTATACTGTCCTCACTGCAGTGGCATCTGTAGGCTTTAAGTGCATTAAGTGGCTGTAACAAATATGTCATGTATGTCTTATTCTTTCTCATCTCCTTTCCCATAGGGGAAAACCAGCACATGGAACAGTTTTTAGATTGTTGCATGCTGATATGTGTTTATCTTTTTTTGCATTAATGAAAGCAAGGTCAAAAGAAGAATGCTTTGAACTTGGGACTGAATATGTAGAAGTTTGTGTTGATCTTACAGGATTTCATTCTGCAGGCTTGACCTGGCTCCCAAGGCAATTCTGTTGCTTATTTGTATAAGGTTGACCTTAATTATAAATACAGTTATATTAAGCCAGAGAAGCAGAACTCTCAACCATGGTCCTTATGCTACAGCTTTAGGTAATATTCTGAATGTAGGGTGTTGAAAATAAAGACTTCATTTGAACTGGAAAGAAATACTGTATAAGAAGGCTGTATGCAGGAGGAGGGAGAGAGGCAGATCTTATGGGCTGCCAGATGTATTACCCATGTTGTATGAGGTCTAATGACTTTAACCTTATTACATGGCACTGTAGTGCAGCTTGAAGTTAGGTCTATATACATGAGGTAATCTCTCATTAGAAGTCAAATGCTCCTTAAATGGTTGCATGTTGGTTTGTGTTTAATAATAATATCCTGTCACATTTCTAAACTATGGACTTAACTCACTAGAAATAATACACACATTTTAAATCTCAAATTGGATTTGTGTACGTGAAGTTTTACTGGAGTCTATTAACATTGACTGCAATACTGACAAACTGTGTCAGTCTTGTTTCATTCTGTCTCAACATTCAACTTTATCCATAAACTCAATGGCTAGCACTAAGTCTGTTGTAGATGGTAAAATGGTAGTGCTCGTTATTGTTGGCTTATGATGGACTTAAAACATGACCTTCTTTACTTTTATTACTATTTTGAGTCCTGATTCAAGCTATTGGCTCCTCTTTGGCCCTTCTTTCTGTTTGCTTAGTGATCCTGAAAACTAGCAAATTTCCTTTGACAGTGTAATTTCTCCCCTTTGCTTCACTGTTTGACTTTTCTGTTGTATGTTCTGCATCAAGTTCAAGTTTCTTTGCTGGTCTTCAGGTTGTTCCACTTGCTTTTCATGCTGCTGCTTATGCTGCTTACTATATTTTTATATACCAGGCTGTTTGCTTATACATGTTCAGATACTATTATTCATTAATACCTGGTGGAGGGGAATCTATCTCATTTGGTATATGCTTATATTTCTAAGTCCGGTACATATCTGATGGTTCCAAAAGGAAAATTGGGAGAGATGACAGTATAACTCCTTGAATCTGTGCTGCGCTGTTCTCTCTTCCTTTGACCTTCCTGCATGTGTGTGGAGTCTGTGACTGAGAGGAGAACCAGGGAGAAGGGAGGGCAGTGGGGGAAGGTGCCATGAATGAGACATTAACTGGCAGACTAAAAACTGATCTTGGAAGAGGTTTTCTTTGGGATTTTTTTTTTCTTTTTTTAAAATACTAAAGTAGGCCAGACACTGTAGTCTTGATATGTAGCATGACATTTGAATAATTCCAAGAGCTTAGTATCATCAGAAAATGTAAATATTTATTGCTTATCCTTTCTCCAGGTCACAGAATCACAGAATCACAGAATCACTAAGGTTGGAAAAGACCTGTAAGATCATCAAGTCCAACCAAAAAAAAAAAAAACCCACCAACAAAAAAAAAACAACCACACCACACAACAACAACAAACCACAACACACCAAAAACCAACCCACCCAACACCACACAGCACCATGCCCATCAAGCTACATCCCACAATGCCACATCCACACGCTCCTTGAATACCTCCAGGGAGGGTGACTCTACCACCTCCCTGGGCAGCCTATTCCAATGTTTCACTACTCTCTCAGTAAAGAACTTTTTCCTAATATCTAGCCTGAACCTCCCCTGGCGCAACTTGAGGCCATTTCCTCTAGTCCTGTCACTAGTCACTTGGGAGAAGAGACCAGCACCCACCTCTCTGCAACCCCCTTTCAGGTAGTTGTAGAGAGCGATGAGGTCTCCCCTCAGCCTCCTCTTCTCCAGGCTAAACAACCCCAGCTCCCTCAGCCGCTCCTCATAAGACTTGTGCTCCAGACCCCTCACCAGCTTTGTCACCCTTCTCTGGACACACTCCAGCACCTCGATGTCTTTCGTGTAGTGAGGGGCCCAAAACTGAACACAGTATTCGAGGTGCGGCCTCACCAGAGCCGAGTACAGAGGCATGATCACCTCCCTGCTCCTGCTGGCCACACTCTTTCTGATACAGGCCAGGATGCCGTTGGCCTTCTTGGCCACCTGGGCACACTGCTGGCTCATATTCAGCCGGCTGTCGATCAACATCCCCAGGTCCTTTTCTGCGGGGGAGCTTTCCAGCCACTCATCCCCAAGCCTGTAGCGTTGCCTGGGGTTGTTGTGGCCAAAGTGTAGAACCCGGCACTTGGCCTTATTGAACTTCATCCGGTTGGCCTCAGCCCATCCATCCAGCCTGTCTAGATCCCTCTGCAGAGCCTTCCTACCCTCAAGCAGACCAACACTCCCTCCCAACTTGGTGTCATCTGGAAACTTGCTGAGGGAGCACTCTATCCCCTCATCCAGATCATCAATAAAGACATTAAACAGGACTGGTCCCAAAACTGAGCCCTGGGGGACTCCGCTTGTGACTGGCCACCAGCTGGATTTCACCCCATTCACTACAACTCTGGGCTCGGCCATCCAGCCAGTTTTTTACCCAGCGAAGAGTGTACCTGTCTAAACCACGGGCCGCCAGCTTCTCCAGGAGAATACTGTGGGGAACAGTGTCAAAGGCTTTGCTGAAGTCCAGGTAGACAACATCAACAGCCTTCCCCTCATCCACTAGGCGGGTCACCTGGTCATAGAAGGAGATCAGAGAAAATTTTTAAAACAATGCCTCCACTCCAAATCAGGGTCAAAATAAGTGAATAAAGCTCAAGATGACATCTGTCCAGTTGTTAGACATTGCCGATTCCTGGTGGTGTGCCGATGAAGAAGAAACAGCAGCCAGCTATGAAGACAGGTGATCCAAAACCATACTGTTTGATTTGTTAACATTTCTCGATTTCTAAGCCGTCCTTAAAAAAAATCATATATGGGGTCACACCATCCTCACGGAAATCCAGGAGAGCCACCATACCATCTGGATTCATGTTCTCTCCTACAAAGAACTGGTAGTTTTTGAAGTTAGCAAGGATGTGTTTGATTTGTTCTGCAGCCCCTGTCATGAAACGCTTTACTCTCTCTGGCTTGTGTTCCTCCAGTCTGGCTTTGATTGCTTTCATGTAGTCCTTGATGTACTTCTTGTAGGACTCTTTTGTAAAGCTGGTTTCCTGAAGGTGGTGGTTTATTACTATATCAACACCAGTTATGACCGTGGCTTCTGTTCCATCTCCCTCAGGACCTTCAGCAGAGGCATTGCCACCAATTAGAGAGTCATCAATTTGACCCTCTGTCCTGGTGACCATCTTCCCCTCCACTTCCAGGCACAGGCCGTTCGCCACCTCCCGGATCTTGTAGATGATAAGGTCATTGATAAGAGATTCTGAATTAAAAGTTGTCTCCAAATCTTCCCCTAGAGGACTTGCTGCTGGCTCTCCCCTATCTGAGAAGTGATCACTAAGCTCTCACCTCTCCTTTTACCAGGTTTCAGTTCATAAAAAGACTTTTCTTCCAGTTCCTTGGCAACTTAAGTTTCCTGACTGGACTTTGGTGGGGAAACTTGTCAAAGAACTTTGGAAGATCTGTATATATTTTGCCACAGGATTCCTTTTGTGCATGTGCTCATTGACACCCTCATAGCTCTCCAGCAAGCCAACAAGTGGATTTCCCTTTACAGAGGCCATGCTGACTCTTTCCCACCAAGCTCTGTTAGTGCATGTCCTTAGTGGTCTTATTCTTTGTCATAGTCTGCTATCTTACCAGGGATAGAAATCAGGCTTGCTGGTCTGTGGTCCCTGTGAGGATCCCCTTGAGATCCGTTTTTTAGATGGGACTTGCACTCTGGCACAGTGGTGGTTTTTTTGTTTTTTTTTTTTATAATGTTCGTTGATGCACCTTAGCCTGCCATTTAACGTAACTTCACGTTGGTGTTCCTTGGGAACTGAGGGGTGAAAGTCATCTGGTCATGGTGGTGTGCAAGCACATAACTTACCTAATTGGCCTGACGCTTCCTGATGTTTTCTTCTAACTCATCTAGCTCTTCTGAGCTCTCTCCCCCACACCTTCAGCAGTGGGGGCTGACACAAAGATCTCATTGATTTCCTGATATGGACTTACCCATGAGTGCCCCTTTCACACCTTTTCACCAAGTGATCCTACCACTTCTCTAGCTGGCTTCCCGATTTTGAGTGACTTTTCAGAACTTTTTGCTGTCAGGTTTACTGTTCTTTGTAAGACACTTTCCAGGCACTTTTTTAGCCCTTTTAATTTCCTCTTTGGCCTATCACATGTTGTGAGTTTCCCTCAGTGATGTCTCAACAAATAAACACACGTTTTTTTTAACATTAATTAATATCTAAGCTAACAAAAATTGAGAGCTCACTAAACACTACTGTGTTGAAAGGCTTAAAGCTCAGATAAGCTTCCCTGAACTAGCAGTCATTGTGGACGTTTTTGAACATCTTCCAGTGTGATCCCTGAAATAGTAATCCAGCAATTAGTGACATTGCAGTCAGGTTGTGACAGCTATGTTCTTTTGGTTGAGGTGTGTTTGATATAGATAAGCCACTGTCTCGCAGATGCTCATATGTCTTTGTTAAGCACACAATACTACAGAGCATCGCTATTCTTAGTGGGGACCAAATAATATTTAGGTCACTTAGAAAAAAAGCTATTGTTAAATGTTTGTTTGTTTTTTGTGGGTCGTCCGTGTCCTGTCCCCTCCCCTCCCCCCCGTTTTCAGTTCTTCAAGATAGATTGTACTTAAGAAAAAGAGATGGTTACAGTGTTGCTTACTTTATTTCTCAAGGGTTATATAAGCTATTCTGTTAAATCCTACTTCTGAAAGCAGAACGAGTGTTGTTCTTGACCCAGCTGTTCGGAAATAGTCTTTAAGAAAAGAGGATCTTCAAACCAGCCTTTCATTTCAGCAGAGGTTTGAGGTCTTGCTTGCCTGTGTTCCTCTGGAGACGCATTTGTGGCTTTTCATGCAAGGGAGGTAGTTGGGATAAGTATTAATGCTTTCCTTCTTGCAAGGGGTTATGTTCCTCTCTGGAAAACAGTATAAAGGTGACCAACAGCTTTTTGAAGCAGTCTTCCCCTAGTCAATTGGCGTTATCTTCTCTTCTACTTTGCTTTTCTGTGCTTCTGTGACTATTTTCTCCAGTCAGTGAGCATCATTAATTTTGCAAGCAGCCTGACTGAAATTTTCTATTCATTTTAGAACACAAAATATTTTAGCAAAATTTTATTCATCTGGGTTGGCAATATAGGTAACTTTTCAGACAACGCTGAATTCCCATCAAGTGAGAGAGCTGGCTCCTCCATCTCTTTGTTTTCTGGTTGTTTGGTGGTGCTTTTTTTTGTTTGGTTTTGGTTTTGTTTTTTTTTTTTTTAATCTTGGAAAGTTGAGGACAAATGCTAGATTGGCCTCTGTAAGTTTAGCCTAAGAAGCTATTCATGAAAATATACATCACAGTAAGCATAGGTGGTCACTGAGAAATTCATGCTTCTAATCAGAAGTGTTAGCAGTGCTCCTGGATTAGGATGAAAAAATTGAATTCTGGCATACTAATAACTGTCAGGGAAGAGAAAATTATGTGTTTTGTTTTGTCATGTAGCTCATAGAATATTGAGTTTTCAAGTTTTAAATTACTGAGATATAGAAATATTTGCATGTATCCAGTCAAGTATCTGTACAAATTAAAAGGATACCATATTGTATTTAAACTAAAACTGTATCATATTGTGATGAAGTTTTACAGTAGGAGTGTATGCTTGTCCCAAATTCTGTATATGACTACAGCTGCTGCCATACAGATCAAGATTAAAGACATACTCTAAAAGAATATGCAATAACATAATTCATTCAAAAAGAAAGCACAATGATTTTTTTAAAGAAAAGGGACATAGAAGGTTAGGATAATTACCTAAACTGTGATATTATTTACTGAGAGTAATACAGAATGCAAATGGGAAATTAATTATATACTATGAATTTAGTAGGCACTTCACTCAAAACTATGGAATAATTTTCTATTTTCAGAGGTGTTCTTTCAGTTGACTTTTTAACCTTTTATATATCATGTGTTAGTTCCACTAAACCAGCTTTCAGGTGAAATGATGAGATGAGATTTTTCCACCTAAACCTGACTTGTCAATGTCTTACCCATGAAGAGAGAGTCTGTAAGAGAACACAAAGTAGAAAAGAAACTATGAAAACATTTTCTCTTGGGACAAATTATTGCTCACTCTTGCTGGAATAGCTGATTGAAAACAAAGCAGAAGAGCATTTAAAACGGAGCACTAGAGCAATTTGTTCAACTCTTCAGACGCAAGTCATTTAACATAACTGTAGAAACAACTTCCTGGACAACTTTTCAAATTATTTTTATGTTTTATTACTTAACAGCAGCCTCTTGCATTATTTTTTTTTCCTGCAGCAGTACTGGCTTCTGTATTGGAAGCTACGTTGATTTAACTTATACCTGGTGGTTTTGTTTGGGCTTAAAGTCACTTTATTGTCATTGTTTCTTCTGCTGCTGGCTATCAAAAGATCATGTGTTACTTTCGTAACCACGTTTCATCTCTTAGGAATTTTTCTTAAAATATCTTCAGTAAAAATTCAAGGCAATTTCTAGAATAACATGCAGATATTAGCTTTAATAGTCTATAAATACTGCAGATATCATGGCTGACTATATGATTTAATTTTGTGATGGGTGGGTGTTTGACCTTAAAACAAAATGTATAGATTAAATCAAATTTGTTAACTGTATTTTCTTCATGGTTTTGAGTATTCTGATAATTCAGTGATTGTGGTACCTCTTCAAATAGAGTTAAAAAAAAATCCCGCAGAACGTGGTTTTGTATAATAGGTGCTGTACACTGCTTAGCCCAATTCTAATATCATCTTTAGTGTAATTTCTGAAGCAGAAATAAAAACAACAAGTAATATTATTTTAAGCTTGTGTGCTAGCAACATCTGATTCATAATTCAAAACTAACAGCTTAACTCTCAATCCTTTCTTAATCAGTCTCTTCTGGGGTCTTTGTTGGCAGAAAATATTCCTGGGATTCCACTTATGTCATACCTTTAATCATACCAGCATCTTGGGCAACCTTTTGTCCTTATGAGATTCAGTTAGTTTCCAGCATAATGATCTTGAAGCAACAGTGGTGTTTGCTGCCTTCCTGTCCAAGTGTTTCAGTTTTCAACCATTACATTTCAGCATTGCTTATTCAAAACATACAAAGTTCCTTATATTAAAAAACAAAACAACAACAAAAAACAACACAAAGAGCTGGTTTGTTCTTTTTAGACTCCAGTTTTGAAATATTATAATTTTCCAGTCTTTTGTAGACTTTGTATTACCAACCTATTTCTGCTCATAAAGCAACAAAGCATGATTGCATGAAATGTCATTTATGATCATATGTTTGCAGTTTGAATTTTTATCAGAAGTCCTTATTGCCTGATAGTGGAAGAAAGCAGGACTTTGGAAATAAAATTAATTAGTTTCAATTTCATTGAAACTGCGAGTGCTTATTTACAAACTGTTTACCTGTGTTTTCATGTTCCTCTCATAATTCCCCAAATCTTTTGGTTTTGGCTGTTTTTTTTCATTAATGAGTTTATTCTAATTTCACTGCAAATGTGCATATTTTCACTAATTTCCCTGGAAATTCAAATAACCCTTTTAAGTTAGTACTAGCCTTAAACCCCTAAACAGATTAGGACTGTGAAGCCCCCCAGTCACCTGTGTAATCTGCATTTTGTATAACATGTTGTATGTTGTGTCTATATAACATATAAGTTTGGGAGTGTTTTAAACTTGTACACTTTAAGTGAGAGTTAATGGTACTGGCTTTTAAATTGTGATCCAGGAACATTTGTTTTATACAGCCACTCATCTGGAATGAAATTTTAAAACATCCAGTTTCAGCTCTTGGGAAAAAGAAATCTGGATGAAACCTGTGGTGAAGGTGAGAAGGAAAGCTAGGGAATTGAAGTCCACAGCTGCATTCCCCAATGTACAAAATCCAGATCTACGTTTTTGAGTACAGTATGAAATTTCTTGTTTGCATCACCCATGTACAGTACGGTGGTGACAAGCATTTTTTAAGAGTATGAACAGGCTTTAAAATTGTTAAATATACCTGAGACATTAGAGTATGTTACAAAAACTTCTGATGGATCATTTAAGATTATAAATCTGAACTAGAAGATTGTTTTAATGTTGTCTGAATGTATAAGACCTACCTATAGGTTTGATAACTGAGGATTTATTGCTCAGCTCATCCCTACTTTTTTTTTTTTTAGTTTGTGCAACTTTATTCTGATGCATCTTGTAGCTTATAAATGGTATTCTAGTAGGTATCCTTATAAGTTGACTTGGTGTGATTTCACTGGTGAGTGATGTGATTTGCTGCTTCCTGCATCCATTCAAAAAATGGTTATGAAAGCTGACCCTGAACAAATCAGTGTTGTCACCCAACAGTATACATAGCTGCAGCAGCGGAAGGACAAAGGAAACTGAGGTATCCTTGCACTTCAATGATGTGACAGTACAGGTTTTATTTCCGAGATGTTCTGGTCTTTCATCTCAGCCATATGCTTTATCTTTGGCTTTGAGCAAATCGGACATGAGGCAGCTGTGATCTGAAAGGTAGGCCACCCCAGATTCGTACAGCACTGTTAATGTAATCTTGACTCACAGTGTGACAACAGACTCAGTTGAGGACAAGTGTCATTGATTTAATGAATCAAAAGGTGTCCTATAGAGGGATGGATTTTGCTACTTGAGTGAACAGGCACGTTCAGGATTTTACTTCTTGAGTGAACTATTTCTTTCCTGTAAATGTGTTTTCTTGCTCCGGTCTGTGAGGAAAAGTGTCACCTATAGGTGCTTCTCTTCCCCCCCCGCCCCCTCATCAAATTTATAGCACATTGAATCTCTTGCTACAGGGCCTGTGACAGTTGCTGCAAGGATTAGGGAGAGCTCTCCTCTTCTCCCTGAAATGTAAGTGCTTTCCAGAGGTGTAGTTTGCTTCCCTTAGAAGTACTGGAGATGGACAACAACTAGAGACGGGATAGTTATCAAAGTGCAGCTGTGTCTGCAGGAGGAATTTTACACCCTGCTCCCTGGTGTCTCTTGCTTTGCTCATGTGCTGTCATCTCCTAGTTTTGCTAACCATTAGGTTTTTGCTTGGTGTATGTGTCTTTCTCTGTAGCATGATCTGTTTCTTAGGATCACTTAAAATTATTTAGAACAAATCTGGTGTTATGAGGATCTGGGCACAACTGACGTGGCCTCTTGCCTTCCCATTCGGATTCCTGTGGCTCACTGTGGTTGCAGTTTTTGACCATTACCAAAAGATTACAGTTCAAAAGGTGATGGAAATATTTTGCATCTTTAATCCAGAAAGGTCCACAACATCATTTATGTATTCAGGGTGATTATGAGCAGATTAGCCTCGATGATCTGAGCAGCTTTTCTCATCAGTGTTCCTAGTAATTTCTGTATTGCAGTCTGAAGATCATTTACATTAAAAACAAAACCAAAAGAAAACTATTCCTTTTTAGAACATTTTGAAATATTCTTGGTCTTAAAATAAGTAAACAAGCTAAATAGCCTTACAATGATCTAATGTTATCTCAATGACCTGTTTACATTAGAGCTTTTTACTATTTATCTCTTACCATAGCTGTAGAATTGTTGCCACTTACTGAGCAGGAGAGGAACAGGAGAAAAACTGACTCATGTGACCGATGTGTATGGCTGAATAAATTATTCTGGAGATTTGAAAGAAAAAAGAAATAACGATTTGCCAGGAGAAAAAAAAAAATCAAATTCAAGATTGTTTTAGGTATCAAGGTGAAGAGATTCCAAAATCAAAACCTCATCTCTTTTTAAAACTACTGTGGCTTTTATAATATTACAGTGACATACAGATTCTGAAGGGCTTCACAGGTCTACCTCCCAGAGGATGGTCAAAGAGAAATACTGCTTTAAAACATCTGGTCAGGTGGACCTTGATCCCCAGCTGAGGCTTACTGGGAATGGCTGGTGGTGCAGTATTGACAGTAACTTGTCCTGATCTGTGCTGAGTAAATCACATCTAATAGTATGAAATTAAATTAGCTTTATGCTGAAGTGATGGCTGCTTTTTTCTCTCTCTCTTTTTTTTTTTTTTTTTTTAATTCCCAAGCAAAGCCTATGCCAGATCACTTCACTATTGCCAAGACAATACTGTTACAGCACAAAATGTAGTGCTACTCCAGTAGATGAGTAAAATGCATTGGCAGGTGGTTCATGAGGGATTTCCCTTGGCAGTGCTAGGGAGGCTTATGAGTTAAGGGTGTAGTACATTTGCGTCAGCTCTTGTGGCTTCTCTGGAAACTCACACTATGTTTCCTGCTGTGTTCGTATGTAAAATACCCTTCCTGAGTGATCAGGGAGGGGAAGCCGTGTTGTTCAGATGTCTGTCTAGAAGTACTGAAGGAGATACACCTGACAAAGTGGGGAGTTGGACACCTAGGTGCAATTTCTAAGTATCTGAAAGACTCTGAAAAGCCAACAGAGGTAACAGTGTAGTAGAGGTTTGGTTTTTGCTTGTTTGTTTTTTGACAGATAATGTTAGAAGGAAAACAAGTAGAATATGACTTCTTATCTTACCTGTCAAACTTAATTTGTATTTACACAAATTGCTGTAGAGATTTTTTTTTTTAAGTGCCTGTTACAATTTTAAGAAAGTCAAAGAATTTGTAAACCCTATGCTGCAGTAAGAGTCAGCCTCTACCAATTTTTTTATTTCCTTTATGACCAGCTACTATTACTAGCTAGTTATTATGGTCTTTTCAGTTAAAAACTTCAAGACTTTTTTGAATAGTGGCAATACAACTATAATGATCTTTCCATATTAGTGTTTGTTAGAACAGGCATCATGTCTAATTGAACTAGATGTAGAAATATATGTGCTTGTCTTTTCAAAAAGATGTATTATTAAAAATGTGAAGATGTGAAAGAATAAATACTTAAAATTATGAAATACAAGTTCTACGCAGCTTGATACCAAACAGTTTAGGTCTTTATTTTCTCATTGAGCTTGTGTTGAATGCCTAGTAAATACTGTGCAAACAACATTGTTATTTAAGAAAACATTTTAAATCTGTAAAAGGATGACAAATCTGAGAGAAGGAAAACTCTGTGTGTTTCCAGTGAATGAGTTTTGCAAACAACAGTAAAGATGGTTTTTTATAGAATAAAAAAACCTAGAAAGTCTCATGTCAGATACCAGTATAGGCTCTTGCATGAAGCTGGCTGTGGTATTTCTCTAATTTTTTTGTTTCTCGTTCCTCATGTACATCCAAGAATCACATTGATCATTTAAACAACGTGTACATCAGATTATCTTCCACGTCCTTCTCCTTCCCTCCTTGTAACAGTTTGTCATCATTATTTGTTGTGGTACTGCTGTATCACACAGTGGTCCTTGATCCAGGTTTTTTATTTTAGTTTTATTACAACCTGGTATTGAAACAAGAGGTAGAAGAGGTTCAGATAAGAAAAACAGCGAAACAGTACTGACCAGTTTGATAGAGAGCAGTCCGGGCAGAACTGCAGACTTACTACATCTTTGTAGATATCATTTGGCAAAAGCATTAGCAGGAAAAAGATGAAGCTGATTTAGATAGCCTTAAGGTGTTCTTTTGAAGCACGAACAGGCAGCATGGAAGACTGCACACAGATGCCCTTAGGGAAATGTAACAAGCGGGGAGTAAAGTTTGGCACTAGTGATAGAAGTCATTTGAGAGGGTCACAACTTGGTCAGAATATTATGATTGGAAGTAAAGTGGCAGGTTTGTTTTTTTTTTTTTTTTTTTAAAAAGGAATTTCAAGTTTAAAGACAATGATTGGCCAATGTATTGAAGACAAGGGTTGTCCAAAAATAAAATGGTTTTAATCTACCTGTCTTAATAATTAGTTTTATTTTAAGTTACTGTTGTAAATACTCAAGTTCAGTTCTACCTCAAGGTGAAAAGTTATGTCCTATTCAGGAAACTTATTAAAATTGTTGTCTTTTCAGCTTCAGAAGCCATTTCTGAAGGAAGAGTTCTGGCGTATTTGTTTGAAAATACTTTCAAGACTGTCTTTGCGTACTTTATGAACAATCTGGTGGGCTGTGCACTGGAAGAAGAATGCTGACATTGGTCCTACTCTTCTTAATGGAGAGAGGGGAAACCTAGCAAAAGAGAGCAAACTTAGCCTCATAGGTTTTCAGGGGGACCTGCCTTTCTCAGTGGACTGTAACAGAGGATTTAAGCAATTATGTTAAACAGGTTTCCTCATTTTGCTCTTACTTTCCGTGTCTCCATGCTCACATTCTAGTGTATCACATAAAATGAGATACCAGGGTACATAATAAGCAGTGGATTGGTTTCCAGCTGATATAATTGTATTGTAGAGGCACTGCTCTGCTTGCCTATCTCTTTTCTGAGATTTTATTGTTCTGTTACCAATCTCCTAAGCAACCTTGAAAGAACTACTGATGTTGTTTATAAAATCAATGAGTTTGCAATGGTTAGAGGGCTTCAGAAAAATATCATGTGGAGAGGAAAAAGCATGCCCTGTGGCTTTTAATACTACTTGGTGAGCAGCCTATCAGCTAAGACTTGACAAGAAAAAAAAAATAGAAAAAAAAATCAATTTAGAGTGACCAGCAAGTCATAGAAAAATTCAAGCATGCCTCAAGGTTCAGACATTTGGTGCATGTTTTACCCTGCTGTGCACTCTAGTTAATGTTCATAAGTTTAGCTTCTAATTTAGCAGAATCATTCTGAAATAAAAACAAAGTAAATTTGTCCAGTACATTCAACATTCTTGAGATCACAGCGGTTAAATCATCTGTTTCTTTTAGAAAATATTTCAGTTACAGTAGGCATCCCTGGGTATTTTTTGGTGGCTCTTTTGGCAGCACTCCTTCCTCGGTGGGTGCTACACACAAGTCATGGTGCTTCCTTGTGGGCATTGTGCTGCTGGTGGCCTCCTCCTTCATGCAAGAGAGAAATCAAGGTATTGAGTGTGCTGAGTGATTACATACTGCACACAGCTGTGTTCGAGTGGAGGTGCCTAGACATAGTCACTGTCCAGATTTTGAGATAACTGGGAATTCTCTATAGTACAGGCATTCCCTTTTCATTTCAAACACACAGACTGTATTTTTTCATGTTCCAAATTGTTGCTTTGCTATGTGGGTTTTTGACTACAGAAGTTAGTGGTTGATGAAATAGGCACTTGATGCATAATTTCTAATGCAGAAAACTAGTTTTTAATTAAAAAACAAATAAATTCAGTCACAGTGAAGTACTTGTTAGTATTAATTTGGTTAGGTAAGCTTGTGTGAACTTTTGTGGCATATGGAATAGGGTAAAACTTTCCAAAAGGACAAATTTTGAAGTCGTCGTGAATAGCGTTTACAGAAAATTTGGAATTCTGTTGTACTTAAAACTATTTCAGTTTTTGTTGTATTTTCAGTATTTCAGTTCTGAACACAGTGATCAATTACAAAATGGTAAATTTTTGACAGGTATTTACAGTGCCTTGCCTTTTTTTAGTTTGTATTCAATTATTTTTACAGGCTGATCCAAAAGAGCTGATTCAGATGGTCACAAAGCATGTTACTCAGTATGGTTATACAGACTGGCCTGAAGAAATTGCAACTTTGATAAATCAGCTGCATTACTATAATGAACGACTACTGGATTTCACTCAAGCTCAGATTCTGCAAGGACTTGGCAAAGGAGTGGATGTGCAGAGGTTTACAGCAGATGGACAGTATAAGCGAGAAACAATACTAGGATTGGCAGAGTAAGTAATGTCTATTATGTTTGTTTTCTTTATTTTAAAATGGAATTACTTTAAGCTTTAAATCAGGAAAGTAAATTGAAAGTAGTGCTGACCTTTGGAAGGGATAAGTTACCAGTTGCTTTAGATATTTACACTGTAATGCTGCTACAATTGGAGCCTCTTCTGTTTGGCTACTACATTTAAATGAAATGTTGCTCACATAAATGGATTGATAACTTTTAATGGAAGCTGTAACTCTTTGTTTTTTAACTGCTAATATTAATCAGTGATGAATGAAATCAGAGCATAGGTGGAGGTCTGATCTCATCCTTTCATCTCCTGTAAAGCTGTCCCAGAAATCTATTAGGGTATGCCCAAGCATCAAAGTTTGTAATGAACTATAGTTTAAAAAAAAGTTAATAAACGGTTTTTTATTTTTAATGATTTAGTTAAAGCTACTGTATATTACAATATTTTTCCTCTGTAGTCATTTGGAAGTAGTGAAGCCTTCACTGCACATGTTCTGATATTTAGAATGCTTTTGTCTCACCTTTTAGTTACCCAGAATAGAAAAAAAGGAAAGATATAGGACAATACTGTCTTTTTCATTTTAAAAATACCTTTAATTAACATCTGCGTGCAGGTACTTTAAGCTGTGAACAAGTCATGAATATATATTTGAACTCTATATATTTTGAAGATAATCACAGTTGAATAGCTGCTAGACTGTCAAAGGAAGAGTTCTGTTCAGTAAGAAGCTTTTAATATAATTTTTAACCTCGTTTTAAACTACTCTGTGCATAAAGCTTTTGAAGAGCGTATTTAGATGTTTACAGCCTTCCACCTCATAGCTACTCATAGCTGCAATTCCAATAGAAATTTGTTAGTAAAAAAAACTGTTGATATGAAATGCTGGATAAGAATAGTAGTATAATCTCAGGTTTTGAACACTAACTAAGCTGCTGCTTTGCATCTATAAAATCTATACCTGCATAGATTTTGGCACAGCATTCATAAAAAGAACTTGTAAGCATCTTTTAATGTTTGCATTGGAGTTACCTGTTTTGTATATATTGTTCACTGAATACATATCATATCAGTAATATGTCACTAGGTGAATGTTACATTTTGATGATTATCTACAGTAACTTGAATACAAAAATCCTTCTGTTATTACAGATATTTATTTTGGATGCAGCATGTTTACTTTTATTATCATCTAAGGGTCCTTTAGACACTCTTCCGTAAAAAATGAAGTAAATATGAAGGGAAAGTTCCTTAGAGTAAGTAGAGATTGAAACGCAGTATGAAATGGCTGGTAAAAATAAGGCTTCACAGCATGTGGATGAGCATGGTAGTTCCATTATTAGGCAGTTGCAGAGATCCAATTAATTACTTGTTTAGCTTGCAGCTTCCTTGCTTTACTCTTCTCAGTTGACTGTTAATCTACATTTTCCAATGAAAACAATGTGCCATTTCAATATAATTGTGTGGCATATTTTTTCTTATTTTTGCATTATCATTAAGTGCCTCATGTTTTTAATCTTTTATGAAGTGCTGTTTGTGGGAACAACACCTGGAAGAGATTGTATCTTATTTACAAAACAGCTTTGTACTAGAATGAGCCATTTGCTAAAACTGCTTAACAAATAGTTGTCAATTTTATCTTCCATATTTGGTGTATTGTCAATAGAGCTTATAATGCATTATTTATCAAATATTTAAAGGTGTGGGTGCCTCACAGACTAATCAAAGTTTGTTCTCAAGCAGCTAACAATTTATTGGGGCAAAATAGAGCCAGAATGTATGTGGAGAGGAATTAGGGAAACTAGAGCAAGACTGAGGAAATTCTTGAGTGAAGTCTTGAGGTGAAGTCTCATGTAGCTTCAGGCCAACTGTGGTGTATAAGTTTTCTAAATTAGTCTTTTACTTGAGGCCAGCTTTTGGGTGGCTTTTTTTTTTTTTTTTTCATTCACCTGCTCTGAGGTCTTCAGTCCTTCACTGCTTCTCTTAAAATGTAGAGATCAAAAGTTGATTTTAATGATCTAATACCAATTTCTTCCTTGTCTTATGTCACTGATCTGAATACTTATTTTAGATTTTTAGAAAAATTGTGCAATTATGAAGCAATCTGAATTTCATAACTTAGGTTGTGCTTATTGGGTTCTCGGAATGATTTTGGTGCACATGAACTAGGTCCCTTTCCAGAAGCCTAAACCAGAAAGTCCTGTATAAAACCACTTTGAATGTACTTCAGCTCTTACTAGTGACATTAGCTTCTAAACCATTGTGTATGCTTTTGCTCTACTGCTCTGCTCCGTTGTCAGTGGAGACGCAGCCTTTTCTCCCTGATGCATTGCTGCTGCAGAACTTAACAAGCAGCCGTAGCCTTCCATCTCATTGTCCTGCTTCAAACATGAGAGGAAACTAAAGGCTTTTGGCTTAAATCTTCATTTCATTTCTCCAAGTTGGATATTTTTTTTTAACATTTTTTTGAGGACGGGCAACTGGAAAAGTAGATCTCATTTCCTTTTATTATGATGGAATCCAGTGGTGGTTTTAAGGCTTTGTAGCTGATTGATGCCAACAAAAAATGTTGAAGACAGTGGTTGTGAGCAAACACATGCACATGTATGATACAACAGAGATTTTGGAGAACAAGATAGAAAAAAACCCAAAATGCTGCTCTGAGCTGCCAAATGTTTATGTTTGTGAGCTTGAAGATAGTCAGTAAAATCCCAGCTGAATGCTACTGCACAGGCATATTTTTTAATACTTGCACAGGCATATTTTTTGATACTTTGGAAATGTGTGCTAGCACACAGGCAGGGTGGCTAAGAACCATCCCCTAGAACTGCTTCTGACTTTGTTTTTGCACCACTCTTGATGCAACAACACACAGACCATACATCCAAACTGTGCCTGCACCAGACCCTTCAGTGGGGATTTCTCTGGCAGGCCTCAAGCTCACAGAGACAGGCAGTTACAGCTGGGCACTGGGGGTGTATAAAAGCAAGTTAAAAGGTCCTTTACAAGGTAATGACCATTTTTTCAGCTTTTCATTGTGTAACAACTATTTGTTCTTGTCTTGTCAGTGTTATCTTGACAATGAGTAGCTTGTTACTGTTTTTCGTTTGTACAATATAATTTCCTTAAACTTCCATTGCCTTATGCTGCCACTGCATGCCATTCTTAAGACAGAAAGACAGGATTTTAGTAAGATTTATAAAATGCTACGGAGAGTGGATCCCACTAGCTCTAAAAGCCACTCCTGATTTGTATGGTTGACTGAGTTATTGTGCAACTAAAGCATTCGTGTCATCTTCCTCTTTCACTGAAATCAGAGAATCACAGAATGGTTGAGGTTGGAAGGTACTTCTGGAGGTCATCTTGCCCAACCCCCCTGCTCAAGAAGGGCCACCTAGAGCCAGTTGCCAGGGACCATGTCCAGGCAGCTTTTGTATATCTCCAAGGATGGAGACTCCATAGCCTCCCTGAGCAACCTGTTCCAGTGTTCAGTCATCCTCACAGTGCAAAAGCATTTCCTGATGTTCAGATGGAACTCCCGTGTTTCAGTTTTTGCCCATCGGCTCTTTATCTGTCACTGGGCACCACTGAAAAGAGCCTGGCCCCATCCTCCTTGCACCCTCCCTTCAGGTATTTATATACATTGATGAGATCCCCCTGAGCTTTCTCTTCTCCAGGCTGTACAGTCCCACCTCTCTTAGCTTTTCATCATAGGAGAGATGTTCCAGTCCTTTTATCATCTTTGTGGCCCTTCAGTGGACTCTGTTCAGTAGCTCCATTGTTCATTTTAGAACTGCTCAGTTCATTTCAGAAGTTGTTGTAGTATTTACTTTTTAAGCAGAGGGTTATTAGCTCATTCCTAAAGATCGTATTTTCCTTCTGTCAAGATACTGTGTATCTGAATTGATGATACAAGGAAAGTAATATATTGTACACTTTTTTTGATTGATGAAAGTATTGAGATCAGCGTTGAGGACTAGCTTGCAGAATACTGCCGTTAACCTCATCAACTCCAGTGTACCTTTTCCCGAATATCCTGTTATCTTCTCCTTAGCCAGTGGCATACTCACTGTGCAGTTCTTGTATCAGTCTTCACCTTCACTTTTATCCTGTAATACTCTTGTTGGCAGTACATCACATGATTTCTGGAAAATGCAAAGGCATGTAAGTTTACATGTGTTGTGATTTGGCAACAGCTGTTGTGTATCCCTGGATAAAAAAAGATCTGCTTTTATGTACTGAATGACAACATGCACAAACTGTGGCTACTAATGTGGAATTTACAATGTAGTGTTGTCATGGTACTTCTTAATGTCGAAAAATAGGATAGAGCATCTGCCTCTAAAAGATTAGATGACTCTTACTGAGTATTTTTGAAAAAGTTTAGATCATCATCTTCTTATACACACAACATTGCTTGCTGGGTTAAAAAGTGTTCTTCTGTTTGTATTGAAGTATTGAGTCTAGTTGCAAGAGACTGGGTACAGGAAGCCTTGCTGTGCTGGAAAATCAGAGGGAAGGTGCCATGGCCATTGGAACAGAAGAGACAGGATAGTGTGGGGGATATTTTTTTTCTTTTTTTGGTCTTTTCTTAAATGTACTTCAATGAATACTTTTATTTATCTTAAAATATATTTCTTTCTTTTATTTCTAATGCTTCTGTTCTGCCTCCTTTACTTTGCATACATGTTATTCAGCGTAAAGTGCCTAGTATTTTTCAGGGCTTGTCATAACTAAGAGTCATTGTAAGAGGGTTATGGTTTTTTTGCTTTTTTGGGGGATTTTTTTTTTTATTTGTGTGTGTGCGGTTTGGTTTTTTTTTTCTCCCCACTCTCAGAGCAATAGTTATAATGCAAAGGCTATTCTGATAGCTGGTTGTGAAGATTTTTCAGCATTATGTACTTTCTTGGCATTTTGCTTTTCTGCTCTGCATCGTATACCTTATTTTAATTCTACAATATCTGTAGCAACTATCACGGTGGAATGTAATGATATGTTGGATTGAGCATCTAAAAATCAGAATTAAGGTGTATGGATGTATCAGCTGGTCACCTAGGGTGCCGAGAAAGTCATAGGCTCCAGCTGTAAGCCTTGTTTAGCATAGATCAAGATACGGTATAGATCTACATGTGTAAATGACAAACAAACAAAAAAAAAAAGAACTGGGAGGATATGCTCTCTAATCTCTAGGGGTTTTTTTCTGCTTTCCTTTTGCTGTCATAGAAGGATCATGATGATGGTGTAGAAAATGTACTAAAAGTTATTGTTGCTCCGCAAAGTCTGCGTCCTACCCTCCCCCCAGGACTGTAGAAAACGATGTAAAGAATCTAAGGAAGCTGTTAAACATAATATGATAAGGTCACTCAAGTTTATGGAGTTAACATGAGTCTTATATTAATGTAATTTTTTAAACTAATTTACTGACAGTAGCAATTGTCTTTTTTAATAGTTCATGTTGTATAAGGCTTTTGTCCTTAGTCCCACATGACTTTTTAATTAAAGAGTCTAAAACAAATGGTCAGCGGTATTCACATGAAATAGATTTTTTAAAAAGTTTTTCATGACAGGTCTATTAGGATGTAATTACAAACAGATAGTATTTTTCTTGGAATTATCCCAATAAAAAAAAAAAAAACCACCAAACCACAAAACCAAACCAAAACCCAAAAAACCCAACAGTAGCCTTAATAGTATTGCTCCTATACCAGCCTAAAAACAAGAACCATGTGCGTCTATTTGAACTGTACTAACTTCAGTGGATTAGTAAAAATTAATATGAAGTTAATGTCAGGCTTTGATCACTTTAACAGATTGTCCATCTATTGTTTTGTTAAAGGGATATACAAAACCAGAAAAACAGTTTTTAATATTTCTAGGACATTTACAGAGTGGAGCTGGACATCTCTACACCTTCCTTTAGTCTGCAAATACTAAGAGTGTTTCTATCTGTGGACTTGTAGGAAGAGCTTTGAGGACCTTCATACCAGTTGTGCTAAAACATTGTAGGTGTTGCAACTAAATCAAATAAATGATAACTGTGACACATTACATCCTTTATCACTTTGTAATTGAAATGAAAGCCGAGGTTTTTGCTTTAGCACAAAGGTTAAGTGGAAACTGTCATTGAGAACCAAAGTGTATGTGGAGTAGGTGCCTGTCTTCGGAATATCTCTGTAGTTTGATTATTTTTTTTCTATTTTTTTTTCCCAAATGGAGCCCTGTGTGTAAGCAAATGCAAGAAGACACACTTCATCTATTTTTTTATTTAACAGTGATTCTAGTTTCTTGGATTATGAAAAAAATTTAAAAAGAAATCATTAATTTTCTAATGTAAATATTTAATTTCATATCATGGCTCTAGGGGCTTAGTGTAACATTTCCTTGTTTTCTTTCATGTCTCTCCTCTATAAGAACACTTGAAGAAAATGTCTACAAGATTGCTGTTTCTTTGGCTCAGCGATACAATGTTCCACTTTGGGAAGTTTATATGACGCATCTGGAATTTTTATTCACTGACAGTGGGTAAGTAGTCTCCCCTGCAAATACACACATGATTCTGTTACACAAAAATATGTGCTAACCTATGAGAAAATTTAAGTATATTGGGGGGCAGACTTTGGTTTGTTTTTTCATATTTCTTGTGTTGTAATAGTTTGGGAATTTTTGTCTTTTCCATGTGATGCTTTTGTAATCAGCCACAAAAATAGGTCTTAGAAGCAAGGATAAAAGTCCGTATGTGTCTTATTGTTCTTCTAACTACCCTGGGACTTTTGTTTCAGTGTTTAGGTTTCCACAACTTTGAATGCTTAGTGCTCTCTTCCGATAGCAACTTATCCTGTAGTTATTTTTACAGTCCCTTGGAATATGTCCTGAAGCTTGATAGTTTTTATTTAATTATTTATTTAAAAATAAAGTTTTGCCATTTATTGATCTCTCTTCTACATAATAGCAATGGAAATAAATATATTGGAGCTTCCCATTCTTCTGTTCATCTCAGTTTCAGTTTTCTATAGAACCACTTTTCTTTATAATATTTCTTTGGAACTGTTCTAGCCTACAAGATTATGGCTGACCAGACCTGGCATTGGCTGGGGCTAATGGGGGGAGGGATGCCTTTCTTTTCTATTCCAGAGTTGGTTCCAGTGCCTTTTTAAAAAAAAACAAAAACAAAAAAAACCAAAACCAAAACCAAAACAACACAACAAAAAAAACTTTGACATCTTGTCAGTCAGACAAGTACTTTTTACCCACTGAAAGATGAATAAACCCATTCAATGAAAGACTAAGCTACTTGCCTGAGTAGTGCACTTGGATGTCAGTGATGTAGAGCCCCCTGATACAACAACTCTTATCTACTGTTCTGACAGACATGATCAAATTAGTCTAGTTTGTTTCAAATTTTAAATTGTGAAAGCAGCTTTAGCTTGCAGCAGTGTTTGTACCTCTCTTGACATTAACTATTAATTAAAAAGCATTAAAATGTTTTATAGAACATGAGGCATTAAAAAACCAAAGCCTGATAGGTGTTGGTGCAAGATCTGAGAAAATGAAATAACATTCTGAGATTTTTTTTTTTTTTATTTTTGCTTGCTCCAGAAAACAGAGAAGTCGTACCCTCTAAATTTTGATGCTGCTAAATTATTTAGTGCTTTAAACAAAATAGGCAGTCAGGGTATAAACATGGCAACACTGGGGTGAATGTGAAAGAGCCAGCTGACTTCTCTGGGACTAGAATATTACCTAAGGTATTTTGCAACAGTTTTTTATCATTTTCTTTGTTCTTGTCCTCCATGAGTTAGTATTCATAGAATTCTGAAATCACTGAAGTACAAAGTAACAACCTTTTTCCTAATGAAATTCAAAAAAGTCTTGAAAATTCATGTATAATGGCATAATATGCTACTGAGCATGTTTTTGTTGTATCATAATCTCATTTTAAAGTTGATTGACAGCATATGGCCATTACAGTATATTTTAGTCTTGGGATTATGGCATTAATAATGCATGCCTTGTTATGCATTCATTCTGAACTGAAAAGAAGTTTATTCTAAGGCTTAATCTCTTTAACCAAATATGCAGTATTTCTATAAGCCACTTTATATAGGGAGAAGCTCAAAAGAAGCACTTACATAGTGTGTATTAACTGTTTCTTTGATTACTTCATGACAAATAAACATCACGTTTTTCTGTTATGCTGTGATATTGAGTCTGATGAAAATGGTTTAGAATTAATTTCTTTTTTAATTCACTGGAAATTTAATTGTTTCTTTTGAAGAATATGATCAAATTCGATTGCCAAAAATCTATAAAATATATTTTATTACTTCAGTGACAGGAAATGTTATGTTTGCCTGTCACAGAATCTATTATTCCAGAATCTTTCTGAACAGCATAATGAACCGTTCCACCTTCTCCACCCCCAAATCCCCAAAACACACGACAAACCTCTGTAGATTCTGTCAATATAATTTAATGTCCACCTAGCCTTTAGTTTGACCTGTGGGTGTGGACAGAAAAATGTATTCAGATCACCCTCTTGAAATACATCAGTCCCAAGTGTCTGTTTTGTTTTATATAAAGAGTGAATGATGCTTTATTTCCATTAATATCGTACTTATTTCCATTAATATAGTAGAACGCTTAACAAACAGCAAGAATTTAGAGACTTAAAATAATGCTTACAAGGTTAACAACCCAGCTGGGGTAGGTTCTAGATGTAAAAATAACTCAAAATAACTTGTTCTCCCCCAGAAATCGGAGATTCATTTTAAACTGAGAGAAGGCTGTGTTTGTGGTATTTATTGCAAGAAAATCATCTTTAGGAATGAAACTGAGACATATTTTACTTAGATATCAAAGAGAAACACTAACTTATGTGTGGCATTTATATGTAGGAGAAATTCACATTGAAATTCTAATTTAATCAATTTTAAAGTTTAAGAGATTCAAATGGGATTAGAAGATGTCAGATTTCCAAGTGAAACGTACTACCTAACATGGTGTGTGATTGGACTCTGGGGAGAGTCAGGGTGGTAGTCATCCATAGGTGACTTTTTTCTCAGATTTTAGGTAAAACTTTCAGTTGAGAAAGGTATAAACTTAAGATGAGACTTCCTTGATATGCACCCATTTTTATCCCAGGTGGGGAAAAAAGGAGTGATTGCATTCAGCTATCTTTTATGTAGTCAGCTGGAGGTGTCTGAATTCATGCTATGAAAAAGCTAATGTATTCTTTTCAAAAGGGTCAAGAAAAAAAATTAATGAAGCAGTGAGACTGGCTGAGGTCAACTCAAGACTTACTGATATTTTCATAAATTCTCATGCATGACAATTTGAGAGGCAACTTGATAAAACTGTCAAATGAAATATGCTGAGCATGAATAATAGTGTCCAATAGATTAACTAGTGTGCAAGAGCCAATTTTTGGTGATAATACCTCTCAAAGCATGCACAGGTGCTCATCTACTACAGAAAACAGAACGTAATAGACTGGGAGAGCTTCTAATTGGGGAGTAGGATTTTCTAGCATCTCTCAGCCACAAGGTTGTGGGGTTTGTTTTTGGGGGTTTTTTTGTTTGTTTGATTTTTTTTTTTTTTTTTTTTAAAGGCCTCCTGTACAAAAAGCTTTGGACATATGTCCACTTTTACAATAGCTATAATTAGAGATGTGAAATGCAGCTTTGAATCCCACTTCACGATTCATGACACGTAATCTGCGTGTCCAAGTCAACAGGCAACAAGATCAGGAAGTAGAAGAGCTCCTTAGCTTATGTTTATGGAGGATAACAGCTATCTAAATATTTATGAGAGAGTATTTACTCTCTCAAAATGTCTTACAAAGTTGAACTTTACTGCTTAAATAAAGAAAAGTATTGTCCTGTCTCCCAGGTGTGCAGCTGAATTATCCCTCATGGCACGTCCAGGCCTTTAATGCCAAAATTCTTTTTAAATGCAGGTTATCAACAGTGGAAATAGAAGAAAGAGCGCAAACTCTTGGTCTCTTTGAGACTTTGAAAACCAATCCTGAAACCTTACATGAACACATGGTTAAATATGTTTACCCAAGTATTGAAGGTAGAGATCACCAGCGGTTGCTTTATTATTTTACACTCCTTGAAAATTGTGGTTGCTCAGAAGTGGTGAAGCATGCTGTTAAACCTGAAACTCACATCCGACTCCTGAAAAAATTCAAAGCAGTTGCACCAGGTAAGAGAGTTCCTGTTTCTTTTCTTCATAGCTGTATTTATTATTCTGTTATGTGAGTGTTGACATGATTATGCTTATCTAGTTTATACTCTCCAGGTAATTGTTTTTCAGTGGGCACATCGGATGAATGCAAGTAATTTAGTAGGTTAGTCATGTCTTATAGGAGTAAGTTTCTTCTCTTTGTATTAATGGAAGTTTAGTTTACTCTATCACAGCAAGCAAAAAAAAATTTGAAAACAGGTTTCTGTTGGTGATGCAAGTTAAAATTATTGGCAGTGGTTCATAGTGAATTTTTCAAGAAAAAATACAGACCTCCTAGAGCATAATTCTTAACACTGCAAGTTTAGCATGAATATTCTCAAAGAACTTAAGACAGTTTACCTTTCAAAAGTCTGAATTACATAATATATAAGGAACTTTAAGCATTTTTTGTCCATTTGTTTTAAAGAGGATAATTTTATTTTCTGTTTTATCCTTGATGTTACCTTTTGCTTTTGTAGAACTACATTATTTGACCTCCTGCATTATCAGACAGTGCCTATAAAAGTGAGCTGCTGGAAAGCACTCTGAAATTTTGAATACTAGTTTAAGTTTGCTTGTTAGTCAAGTATTAGCAGTATCTTGAATTTCAGTTGAATAACTCCAAATCCAGTTTCAGAATGAAAAACACGCACTGTATGGAATTACCTGCTGTGGGGATGAATTAATTGTTCAGTTGGAACCTCGCGTGTGTCAGACACTAAATTTGCTGCAGAATTTGGAGAGATTGTACATATGAATTCATATATTGCAGGAAGAAAAAAAGGCAATAATTTTTTGGGGGGAAGAGATTACCTTCAGTTCTTACTGATGTGTTTAAACCCTCAAGTTCTACGGTGCTTGTCGAAGAAAAATCTGTCAAGAAGTTATTGTTTGCCTTCAAAGTTATTTTTAAATATTGCTCAAAAAAGTCTTAGGACCATTTGTCAGACATAAATTAGTCACTTTGTATGGTAAAAAAATCTATTGTATTACACCCTTAATTAAAATTCTCATTGTTCAGCATAATTTATAGATAGTAGGCAAGGAACAAGATCAAAGTGTTTGTAGATGTTACAGGTGCTAAGTATATGAAGAAATGCATGGCAGTAGAAGTCAGCTGTCTTTGGAATTATATGCATAGAGAATAAAGTAGTATTGTTGCTAGAAATATTTTGCTGTTTCTAGAAATATTTTGTCGTTGCTAGAATAATTTGCAAGAATTTTCTTCCTGTAGGAGCCAAAGTAGTAACAAGACTCGTGTTATATAGGTATATATGTAAATGGGTCCACATGTCCTGTCTCTAGTTGACCTTACTTAGTTTACCTGTGGTTAGTGCCTTGCCTTTTTGTGGAGATGGGTAGTAAGTGCCAATTGTTACATGATCAGAATACATCTTTTTTTAATCAATGAAGACTTAACTAAAGAGGTGAGTGCATGAGGTTTTCTAGGATTTGTTTTAAAAAATCGTAGCACGATTCTATGTATGATTATATATATTCTTGCTTCTTTAAGAATCTGCTTTTTTAGATTTTATCGATATGTAATGTTAAAATATGTTCCAGGGATTGTGATGCATGTGAAGTCTCAGGACATCATAAAATCCCCGTGTTACCTGTCTACAAACCTGTCTTCCTTGCCAGTCTTGTCCGTATATATGATTGTAAAAGGAGATGGAGTAGAGTCTTTCTAGTTCTGCAGATACTGGTTTATTACTGGTTGTTTTGCACACAAATGTAGAGTTTGAGTAGATTTAAGTATGAATAACTTATTTTCTTTGCCTTTTTCTCCTTCTGTCAATAGGTCTTAATTACAAAAAGCTAACAGATGAAAATGAAAACCCTCTGGAAACACTGGAGCCCATCCTTACAAGTCAAAATATCTTATCTATTTCCAAACTGGCTCCCAAAATTCCTAAAAAAGATGGCAGCATGCTGTCACCAAGTTCTATTTATGCTGTCTGGTTACAAAAACTTTTTTGGCATGGTGATCACCATCTCATTAAAAAAATACCAGAAACTATGGATGAGTGGCTATATGCATATCATATGTGTTCAAAGTACTTGGATAGACTTGATCCAGACGATATTGTCATTTTTATTGATGAAATTACCTTTTCTTCAAAAGCTGTCACAAAGGTAAGCAGATATATTTGAAGAATTTCAGGCCTCAGGTGAGGCACAGTTGAATATAGTATCAAGGAGAAAGTCCTAGCAAGTTTTTACATTTTTCATTTTACAGTTTTTAAAGATAAATTAATAAACCTACCTTCCTCTGCCTAGCTCTTCTTTTTATGACTGCCAGTATAAAAAAACATTTTTATTCAGTTAGGGGAGTTAGCTCTGTGGATAAGAGGGTTTTTGATGGAACCCTAAAGTCCCTGTATTCTGGTTCAGCAGAGAATAAGATATTCTTCTTGTGTATTTATTTTACTTGTGCTCATCCTAAAATTCATTATGCTGCAGGCTTGTGTTTAGTACCAGGCTTTTGCATTCTGAATAGGATGCTCCACAGAGAAGCGTTCTGGGCCAACGTATACGGTTTCTAGGCAGTGTAATAATATAAATTATAAACTGTGTTGTAATCTCCAACTGGCTGAAAGCCTGTTATTGAAAGAACGTGCTTTCATGTCCGTAACATACATTACCAGATTTGTAATTTCTTTTTGCCCAGTGAAACCTACTTATAAGGATATTTCTAACATAAAGTTTTACCCATGCTTTCTTAAGTATTTTTACTGCCAAGCACAAAAACAGATGAGGTTTCTTTAGATATTTCTGTATTAAAAGATCTTGAGATGTCTTCACTTCACTAACTTATTCTGAAATGAAAAGATGATAAAGAGGAGATACCTTGTGAGGTGTTTTGTGTCTTTATCTTCTCTATTCTGGATTGTGCTCATTTTCCAGGGGGGTTTATTCACTGTGTTCAATGAGGTGTCGTTTGTTCTCTCTCTGGATATTGTTTTAGTGTTCCCACAATATTAGTATAAATTTATAGATACAGGTTAGATGGGTTCTAATGCCAGAATTTGTTGAAAAATATTTGCTATTCAGTGAAATCCTGGGAAAATGAAAAGCTTTGTCAGCACCAAATTTATGCTTTGATCTGTCTGTCATGCTACTAATAGACCAACACTAGTTATCACTAGTCCCATCAGCTGTCTCTTAAGCCTGTTTAGCAGAACCACTGTCTTGTTTAGGTGTTTTGATCCTTTCTATCACATAAACGTACTGAGTGTTTCATGCTTTTCAGGGAAGACTGAAACTCATCCTTAGATCTCAGTTGCCAGACTTGACCCTGGACTGAGGTAGCCAGGGGATGACTGTCGTCTAATGAGAAGGAAATACTGTCTTCACATATGATCACTGCTAGTGACTACTGGACACTCTTGCTGTTGATATATCCCAGGCGTTTCAAGATTATTTCTCATTTATTCCAGATGAATGATGCAGGGAAAGGACAGATAGCCTCCACTGTGTATCTGTTTTGAAACATATTGTTTATTTTCATTTGTTGATTTCTGTTCAGGAGTCTAATGCAGTTTCTCTAGTGCCTGAAGATGAGTAGGAGTAGCAGGAAGGAAATACTCATGGCAGGATTATTGTGGTTGATGGTCAAGCAGAACTTCGTAGCAGAAATCTGTTAGCTTTTTGGCCATGGAAGGTACTCAAGAAGTGTTTGAAACAGATGGTCAAATCAGCTGATTTAGTGTGTGTCCCCTGCACTGGGTTGGGGAATGAAACAGCTGTTTAACCAGCTTGCAACTAGTTTTGCCTCAGGATCCCACCCAATTTTCAAGTGGAAGCGTACAATGAAAAGTTATCGTTGTAGAACCTCAAAACTTATTTCTTAGAGATCTCTTGCCTCTAACTTTGATCTGAAAAATGCTTCATACATAAAAACTTTCACCTTTTACTTAAAATTTTATCTTGTTTTGAGGCTGCACTGGTCATGCGATCTCCCTTTTAATCTCTCATTCAGCACTTTCTTCCCAGCCCAGTTCTATGGCCAAGGATTTTATTGTATCAGTTTGCTATTCCCATAACAAATGTACATTTCTGTATTTCATGGAAGCACTGATATTTAATATACATAAAGGACTGAAAAAACCCATGGTCATTACCATTAAATAATCTGTGCTCTCACCGAGACAGATGAGTTTTCTCACATATAGAAAATTTGTGATTTTCGGGGTTCTTTTAAGTGGACCTTGAGAGGAAGCTTAAAGTGAGATAATGTAAGTAGTTTTTTTATTTAGGAGTGTTGAGAGATGAATTGGCTCCTTCCCCCTTTGCACATAAAAAGAAAAAAAAAAAGCAACTGCTGCACGCACACACACCACCCCTGTCCCAGCCCCTCAAAATTTCAAGGGGCCGGGCGGGAAGGAGAGAGAGAGAGAGAGTAGTCCAGGGAGGTGACGAAATGCACTCCATCATTATTCTTTTGGAACAGCATCTCCATCTAAAAGCCCCTCTTGGTCAGAAATGATCAAGAGAAGTCTTGAGTGATGAGGGGTGACGGGAGGTAGGCTACATAGCAGTGTAGGCTACATGAGTTGAACTGAAAGGGTACCATTGCTGTTGTCACCATGTGGGAACTTAGGAAGCAGACATCAGAATATCCCTCACTGTTTCAATATATCAACAGTAGTAAGGAGAGGCAGGTGACGGGCCAGCAAAGCAATAGGAAGCTGCTTCTACTTGTGTGTGTCCCCTGATATGACAGAGAACCTGGGAGCAGAATGAGTAATTGTACAGAAGGGAATGAAAGCACAGGGGTTTAGTGCTGACTTTGGCAACTTCTCATTCTTAGTGAGAAAGACAGGAAGGTGCTGGGCTTTGGCAGAGGGCCCTCTTCTTCACCTGTCCCTTTCTACTCATTCTTCTTTTTACTTTATTTTTTTAAGAAACATGTTTTAGCATGAGACACTCCATTTATGTGTAACGTCGCAATAATTACAGCATGGAGCATACATGGGTAAAGAAGAGATGGCAGCTGGAGGTCTGATTTATTACAGAATCTTCCTTCTGGTTACACAGGAAAATAGTTTGTATTTACATTGTGTGAGGATGCTGGAGCTGCTAAGTGCATGGTTGCTCCTTCTGTGCTACTAGTAAATGGATGTCTGAGAAGAAAGAGGTAGTACTGAAAATTGAAGGATAATTAACTTTCTGATGAGCTGGGCCAGCAGTGACTGAATGGAGAGGTGGATGACTGAGCAGTGCTTGACTGGGCAAAAGAGTTGAGAGAATGTCTGAATTGGAGAAATGGATGGGGAGTTTGCACTTGTGAAAGGGCAACTGACATTGTTACGCTGAGATGTAGTTTAGGGTGTGACAAGGTTTTAGGTGCTCTTGGCTCTAAGAGCTCAGAGGTTGTTTCCTCCCATGTTTCCTGCAATCAGCAGAAATTAGTTACCACCTGGAAGATGAAATTCAGTTCCCCAACCTTAAGGGTTCAGAGAAGTGGTGACATTGGGTGGTGGGAACTTTATGAGCAGAGGTGCATCCTAGTGGGAATTTAATAAATCATAGGCCCAAAGTAACATGGTTAATATACTGGATATTCTGTATGAGACAGATCAGGCTGCTTCCCAAAATTTAATATTGTTTGATCTGCAGCATATCCTGTAGGAGATGTTTTACAATTTTTGATGGGTTAAGGGTGACTTTTGAATCCAGTCCTCGATTGCTCTAGTGGCTAATTATGCACTGTTTATTTTTTAAAAATGGCTTTCTTTTCTAAACTGAATTTATCTAGTTTTGAGACAAAATAGACCTTTTTTCTGCTATACTAAAGAGGTAGTCATCAAAGTTTGCTTCCACAGTCAGACATTCAATGGATGACACTTAAACTTGACTTTGATAAACTGAATGGACTGACCTTAGGCAGTTTTTGGCTCTTTTTTTTTTTTTGTGTGTGTGTGTAGTGTTTGGGTTTTTTTTTTTAGTTTGTGTTGTATGTTTGTTGGTTTTTGGGGTTTTTTAGGTGGGGGCATGTTTTGTTTTCTTTTTTCCTCAGCTCTACCATTATTATCACAACTCTTCTTTGGATCCAGTATGTCAACATCCATCTTCAATTGAAGAAGGTGGAGATTGATGCAATATTCCTGTTGTGTTTGGGGTAGATGAAATAGGTGAAGTCCGTTACTCTTCATCAGTACCCTCCTCACACATTGAAGGACTGAAGTATTGATCCTTTGACCACAGCAGCTCACTGCTGCACGCAGTGAGAGGGTTCCTGCTTGTGGCACTTCTACTCAGAAATGCTTTTAATTCTGAATAACTGTTCAAGTTTTTCTGACTAAATAATAATTTAGTTCACCTCCAGAGTGGTAAGCGTAAGCTATTTGCATGCACAGAACAGATTTCTCCCGAAAAGGGAGATATTCCAAATATTCAGTGGAACTACTGCTTATATTTTTGCATGCATTTTGAGTCTGTCCTCTTTTCTTCCAGCAGCTCTGTTTGATTTTAAATAATGCTGACTTCATAGATTCTTAATTGTAGTAACGATCATATCAACTTTTTTAGCTTGATGATTTCCCATTTATTCCCCTTTGTGTGATCTGTGTCAAACATTTTAGGTAATTTGGGGATTTTTTTTGTATTCCTTTGTTGCCAGCATTTTGTTCATTGTGCTAGATGGTTGGTTATGTCTTTACAGAACCATCTGTTTTGGAGCTCATAGGTCATTGCCCTGATATTTGTTGATTAACAGTACACTGAAAAAGAAGCCCAACACAACAAAACCAAAAAATAAAACCACAACTGAAAATAATTACTTTTTTAAATGCTGTGTTTTCATTATTATTGCACACTACAAATGGGGATGGGCATAATATGTAGATTAGGAAGAAAAGGCTACAGCTTTAGACAGCAAGAGTAGAATAAAAGGCAGTGGTATCATCAGTTGGGTCTTCTACAGAGAAAGAGAAGTTGAAATTTTCTTTACACAGGCTCTTCCTTGCAGCCTTCCATAGGCTTGGCCACATTAATGCAAACTATGGCTGATGATATTTTTTGATTACAATTCCATCCTTAATAACTTCTTTTCCAACTTCTGATGCAAAGGAAGACCTTTGCTTGCAACTTAATGTTTTTAATTGAAAGGTTGACTCTTACTTTCTCTGAGCCAGTAATACTTTTTTGACCATTTTCTTCTTGCTTAAGCAGGGATATGATGTCCACATTTTGACCACACAACAAATGAGTGTGGAACGGGAACCTGTTACGGCTGGATATTAACCTGAATCATTTTGGCTTTCAATGTTAATGATTTAAATGCCATTTTTAATAATTGTATAAAAAGCTCATTTTAAAAAATAAAGCTCCAGGTAATGTTCAGTACTTTTTGTCTGCCGATTGACTCTTAACACTGTATAAAATGAGAAGGAAAAAGAAAGGCATGACAATGCCTGAAGATGTACAAGAAATGTGTTAATAGTGTTCTACATAGCATGACTGCATTTTGATGTTACCTTTTGAATTACTTGGCTTCTTTTTATCACTTGTTATGACTGTGCTCCAGTTCAGTCGGTTTGTCTTATATGACCTTGTTTTCTTCATGAGTATTGACAGTACGTCTTTTTCTGATATCAGTACATTTTTAGATACTTTCTTGGGGCTTGCCATTAGTATAGTTTTTTTTAAGTAAATCTGCTCAAGACTGCATAATAGAAACTTCCTGAATAAAGTCTTTTCTTTAACTAGTTTGTTACATGCATTAGAACTTTTACACTGATCTCCAGATGAACTGTACTGGGTCTGGCAGGGATGGAGTTAACTTTCTTCATAGCAACCCCTATGGGGCTGTGCTTTGGCTTTGTGACTAAAACAGTGTTGATAACACACCAGTGTTTTGGCTATTGCTGAGCACTTTTCACAGTGTCAAAGCTTTCTCTTTTTCTCAACACCCCAGCCCTGAGTAGGCTGCAGGTAGGCAAAAAGTGGGGAGGGGACACAGCCAGGACAGCTGACCCAGGCTGGCCAAAGGGGTGTTCTGTGCCATATAATGTCATGATCAGCAGTAACAAACAGGGGGTTGGAAGGTGTCTTCAGAGACAGTTGTTGGGTGGAGATTGACTGGGCATCGGTCTGCTTGTGGGAGGTGGTGAGTGATTGCCTTTGCATCACTTAGTTTTAGTTTGTTAATTTTTTTCTCCTCTCTCCTTCATTTATTAAGCTATCTTTATCTTGATCCACAAGTCCTCTTGCTTTTGCTCTTCTTTTTCTCTCCCCCTGCAGGAATGGGGAACCAGCTTTTGTTATTCCATAACTGTTTAGCCTACTTCTGAATTAACTCGTGATTTGCTTTCCATTCTGGTATATCTGGTTGTCTTGTAGCTACATGACGTTTGGTTGGTGGACTATGCAAAGCTGGGATTCAGTGGCAAAGACAAGAACTGGACCAAACTGTTCCATCTGAACAGCAGGAAACATTTGTCGTTATGAGGGTGACGGATCACTGACACAGATTGCCCAGGAAGGTTGTGGAGTCTCCCACGTTGGAGACGTTCAAAAGCCACCTGGACATGGTCCTAGGCAACTGGCTCTAGGTGGCCCTGCTTGAGCAGGAGGTTTGGACCAGATGCCCTCCAGAGGTCCCTTCCAACTGCAACCATTTTGTGTTTCAATGTTGCTAGGATCCCAGGTTCCTGTGGCATTAAAAGGAGGGGAGATTTTCCATCATCTCGAAGTTGCATACTAATCACTGGCAATAAGAATGGCAGGGTCAATGTCTTCATGTGTAAGTGAATGTTACTTGTGTGACACTTTATTAAGAAATACTTACATATTCTGAAGGAAATGGGCTTCTGAGATGAGTTTTTACCCTGAGGAGTGAAGTCTGTTGAGCTGAATTTGTATGTGAAGTTCCTTAATTTGAAAATGAAAGAAAACAGATTTTTAGGATTTTTCATTACACATTATACCCTATAGAATTAAAAATCTTTTTAAACTGTAGAAGCTTTTTAAAAAGAAAACTTCGCTTCACATGCAAACAAAGATTGAACTAGTCCCTAAGCTACTTTTTTCATCACTGGGTATGATACCAAATCTCATTACTGAAGCTGACTAGAAGTACAGAAGATAGCCATTCATGTGTTGGGATAAAATAATCAGAGAGATTATATGTTGGTAGTGCTGCATTAAAATAGTCTTGGGAAGAATCTGTATTTATTTATTATTTTAATGCTCTATTCTATATAGGCTTATGGCATCATGACTTCTAAACTGGCAGTATATTCACAACTGTTCTCTAGGATATAACAGTTAGATGAAATACTTAAATTGTTTGCCTTTTGTGTCTCTCTTAATTGCATTTTGAACATAGAATGTACAGTAGAAGGAGAAAAATGAAATACATTGCTGTTTTCATCTTTTATCAGGTTTACAAAATGGATATAGAAATCCATCTGTGGTCATTAAATTTTAATGTGATATGAAGTGTATCACCTTTTCCCTGCTTATAGTAAAATCTGATACTGAAACCTTGTTCAAAGTAACAAAATCATACTTAATTTCTTTTGGTGGGAATGGAACTGAGTTGAGTTTGGAACTGAATGGTAAAATACCCTTTGTATTTACCCTGTTAATACTGGCAATTTTTCTTACCTCTTACGATAACGTCCACTCATTTTGCGTTTATCATGAAAAATGTCCCGTACGCCATTACTGTGGTTCACAGCAACAGCACTAAAAACAGGAGTAACCCCTACCTCTTTCACTCTGTGGGTTGTTTTTTTTTTTTTTTTGGGGGGGGGGGGGGCGGGGGGGTGGGAGGAGATAATTTAAATATACAAGCTGTAAAACTTCCCACTAACTGATCCTTATCAAGCTTTTTGTGTCTTTACAAGTAGATAGCTTAATTCATTATATAAACATCAGTTTGACTTTCTTATGAAGAATGCTATAGCAGTTTAATTTTCCTCTTTCTGTGGTAATTCAGTCTCTTTCCTATTCCATTCCATATTCAAGCTTTTTTTCTATTTCTTGTGTATTTCAACTTAAAATTGTTTGTACGTCTTTGTCCAATATTCCAGTAACTAAAACACCTGATGTTAAAAGTACCTAATGCTGTGGGTTTAGACAGAGGATACCCCCCATCCATTGGAAAGTATATTGCAAGCATCCTTAAAACTGTGCTTGAAGTTATAAACTAACAAATTATACATGAATTTTTAAAATAATATTTCAGACTTTGTTTTGGACTTAAAGCTGAAGCTGTGTCTTTCCTGACTTAAAAGCACAACAGTTTGCTGCAAGTACTGTATATGTGTAGAGTATTTCCATCTATATCCTTTTCCAACATACTCTTGGTTTCTGGAAGCTTGGGAATCTGTGATCGTTGCCCAGGCTCCATTCTGAAGTCCTAAATTCCATTCTGACGCACTGGAATGACCCTTTCATGCTAGATGGAGCAGTAGGGGAAAGCTTCTTTCAGTGATTTTATGACTCTACTTAAAAATTCAAACTCTGAGAAGTGTAATGGGAAAAAAAACCCCAGACTTTCTTGTTTCAGTTTAATGGTTAGATACATCTAGTTGTACAGGTCTTTCAAAATTGTAACTTGCTGTTTTGTATAACTTATGCTTTAAATAGATTGATTTAAAAGCTGTGGATATCCTACTGTTTTTTGGCTTACATTTATGGTCTTAGGGATATATTTTAAACAGTGATGTAAACCTGACAAAACTAACCTTAATTTTCAGCATTTGGGATATTCAGTTAATCTTGTAAAATGAGCCCAAAGCATCTCTCAATGCAGAATTAAAACACGAAGATTATAAGGTGGCAGTCTACCAAAATCACAAATATTATTAGGGAAAAGAAGTTTCATATGGTTTAAAATGTGCCAGACTCAACATCAATAAAAAAAAGGACAACAGAAGAAAGTAATGGAATACTGATATTTTTTTAAATAAATTACTAGTAAGAAATAAAGTTATTTCTCATAAAATACTTCAGTTTTATGCTGTGCTGTACAACAGTGGAGCTACCTGACCCCTAGCCACTGCTGTAATACAAATAGTAGTGTATAGATGATGAATGATTAAATATCGAGTAATCTTTTTCAGCTGCCAGTTGAAGCCAGAATAGAAGTGACTAAGAACGCTATTAAGGCAGTCAAACATTTTTCTGAGAAATCAAGAAAAAAAACTTCTGAGAGTGACATGGAAGATGCTGAAAATCCATCTGTGGGTTATGAAGATACTCTGAATCACTTGCAGCAGTCTCTTGCTCATCTGGAAACACTCACTCATAGTTTTATCGCTTACTTGAAAAACAGCGAACAGGTAATGATGACTGATCAGATGCTTCTTTTGAGTGTTACCATGACTAGCAGTGATGGACATCAATCTTCTGTCATATTTTATTCATGTTTTGTACCTTTGTTGATCTGGTTTTTGAAAATTCACTTCCATCAATCTTTTTGTAGTATATGTTAAATCTTGGTAGAAAGAAAGACTCTGAATGATACATCCGTGTAAATAAAGAGTACACTGATTCATGTTCAAAAATTATCTGTTCTCAGGATACACTGCAGAAGTATGGCTATTTATATGATTTGTCAAGGTCAGAGAAAGAAAAAATCCATGAACAAGCAGTAGCTATGTGTATAGACGGTCAACCTCTGGACATGATACAACAGTTGTTACAAGTGGCTGTTGGAGATCTAGGTCTTTCTCCCAAGGATATTGTCCAATGTGCTATTAAAAAAATTGTATGTACATTAAGGTAAGTACACTGCCACAATTAAGCCCCAAAACCTTTCTTCTGGTTTTTGTTGGTTGGTTGGTTTGGTTTGTTTTTTTTTTTCTCAGTCGGTTGGTTGGTTTAGGTTGGGTTTTTTGTTTGTGCAATGATTGATTGGTTTTTTTGTAGTGAGTGCTTGTTTGCTTTGAATGTCTGTATTTTGCAGAAAATTGGGCGGTAGCAGGAAATGAGTTCTTGGATCGTTTATGCTCTTGTTTACCTATAATTTCAAGACAGTTATATTTTTCTGAGTTTGGGAAGCCTGGGCAATCTGAACACAGCAAGCCACAGAACTCATCTGTTCACTGGAGGGTGCTTTTCAGTTAAAAACCTTGTCTTTACAATATTGTTCCGTTATGTGTGTGTGCAGTTGTGAATTTTTGGCAAATTTACAATTGCACATAATTCTTCCCTCTTAAACAGAGTCAAAAGGCATGTTTGTGGGAAATGATGGGTACAAAAAGAGCTCATGCAGGTATTTGGGCAGTAGAGGCCTAGCAATGGCTGTTGCCACAACAGCTAGTCCTACAGGAATAAATATAATTTTTGTCTTTGGAATAACTTGCTGGGGTATTTCTGGGAGCTGTTTTTTGGGTTGGTTTGTTTTTGGTTTTGGTTTGGTTTTTTTTTCATTTGCAAGGTTTTGAAATCTGTGTTTGTCATTAAAATAGGCTATACATTTTTCTTCTTTGTTCTCATAAAGAATGCTTCTTAGAGTTTTTGCTCTTCTTCTTCCATCCCCCTTTGTGTCCCACCCTACCTCCAAATTAAACAGCAAGTGTGAGTGCTTTATGCTTCCTACAGCACTAAAAAGCAACAATAATACCCTAACAAAACCCCAACCTGCTAACTTCTTGAAGAGAAACAGGATTCTAATGTGAGGAATGGGATTGTTTTGCTCAACTCATTCAGTGCTGTCATTGCTGCTGCTTCTTGCTGTTATTAGTGCCATCATACTATGAGCAATCCCACACACTGTACCAGAAGCAAGGCTTCGCCTCCATCTTTTTCTGGGATTCACAGCCCCAAACCTCAGCAATTGACTTTTCCATGGCATGACACAAACCAAATAACCAACCTGTTCATGCAACCCCAGCAAACTGAGTCATCTCTTATTTTAAAATTATAGAGAAATAGGCTAGGAGAATAGAAAATGCAAAATAACTAGCTTCCACACAGTTTATACTTAAACATTCCTGAATAATTCCGTTGAGATCTGGGCAAGACCTGGATGGTACAAAGGAACATGCAATACAGTTGATGCTGACCATCTTAATCTTGTTAATAGTGAGTTTGAAGTTGCATTAACTTAGAATCATAGACTCATTTAGGTTGGAAAAGACCTTTAAGATCATCAAGTCCAGCTGTAAACCTAACCCTGCTAAGTTCACCACTAAACCATGTCCCTAAATGCCACATCTACACATCTTTTAAATACCTCCAGGGATGGTGACTCCACCACCTCCCTGGGCAGCCTGTTCCAATGCTTGATAACCTTTTCAGTGAAGAAATTTTTCCTAATATCCAATCTAAACCTGCCCTGGTGCAACTTGAGGCCATTTCCTGTCGTCATTCTATCACTTGTCACTTGGGAGGAGAGACTCGCAACCACCTCCCTACAACCTCCTTTCAGGTAGTTGTAGAGAGCAATAAGGTCTCTCCTGAGAGACCTTATCTGAGAGAACTGAGAAGAATCTGAGAGAACTTGAATATGATGATGTTCTAGTTGAATATATTCTTTTAGTCTTGCTTCCAAATTACAGTTCTCACAATTACTTGTGAGAAACAGTCTAAAACCACTGTAGTCATGGTGCGTTTCTTCAGTACTAGCCATGTCTTGGGCAAAGGAGGAGAGAAGAGTCCTGCACTAAAGTACTGCCTGTTTGGTTAGCTGCAGCCTCTGTACTTCGTGTCTTATAGCCCAGAAGGGAGATGGCTTTTCTTCACAAGTTTGAGGCTGAAACTGTTTTAGTTAGTCTAGCATTTGGGAGAACGTAGTAATCTCTGGGAATATAGGACTGTTAAAAATACCTGCTTATGGACATGTTTACAGACATGGTGACGATGTGGACAGAGGTGAGGGAAAGCTAAGCACACTGTTTGAAAAGCCTTTTAGTGAAATAAGGTGCTTTTCCTTGATTTTGTGTGATGCTTAGTTCTAGCTCAGCTTGCCATTCGTAACATACTCTGTTAAGACTTGGTAAGAGATTTGACTGCTTTTGTAGCCTTAGTGACTATAAAATTCATTTGCCATGTAATCTGAGACTTCAGCGTGTCCTTTAAGGTTCAGCCTTTTTCCTGCCACAGGGAAACTGAAGATATTTGTTAGGGTGGCAAAATGATAGGGGATGTGGATTGGGGGCTCAAATGACAATCGATGAGGCAAGTGTACGTTGAAAATTATTAGTTAGGGTTGAATGATTCTGTGAATGTGCCGTTGTTCTTTAACAAGGTTTAGGATATGTGGAAGTCCATGAATTTTTGTAGCTAGATAAGTGCAACCTGTAGTCTTTCCTACCAAGGAATTAGCAGCGTTGTGACCCATGCCTTAGTGCGATGGAATCCGTGTGTCTGTCTTGATGTTCTCTGTAGAACAACTTAACCAAAGAGCACACTCAGTCCCCATTGCTGTTGGATTAGAGCTGAGATGTGAAATTCTCAAGACAGCAAGCAGAGAATTAAGTTCTGGGATTTTACATCTACATCAGTGTCAGTATTTGTGTTCCCAGGATGAAGACAGCCTGAGATTTATTTTTTTTTTTGCCATCATTGTTGACAGAATATCAATGAGCTCTTAAGAATCCTTTTGTCCGTGATGCTCTTTCTCCTTCAGAGCAGCATAAAAGTACTCACTTTGGCTTTTTTTCTGCAGTCAGGTGAAATTAATTCATCAGGGTTTTTTTTTCATTTGAGGAAGCTCTCTTGGATTTCGTGTTGCTGAGTGCTACCTGTTGCCTCTTCATGGCTGGGTCTTTGATGTACTGAATATTCCAAATAAAATACTACTGTATGTGTAACCTAGTGGTTTCAGAAGAAATGTTTTCTTCTTTCCCACCCCCCCACCCCCCGCCCCGGCTTTTTTTAACTATTCACACAAAACTCTCTTCTGAAGTATTTCTGTTCCAAAGAGATACATGCAACAAGTGCAAAAGGCTATTCTGCTATTAGATGCTGCTAGACACTGTTTATCACTTCTAAGACCAATTCAGCTAGATGAAACTTTGAGAATTTGTCTTGTTCTTCTGCATGCAGAAAAATTATGTGAGCAGGATGATCTGAATGCGCATACCAGAAATAGAGAAACAAGTCTAGCATGGAAAATAATCTATGGCCCTACCTTTTCTTCAGCATGTATGTGTACATTACAGCAGATTGAAGTGCCACAGATGAAAAGAAGGCAGCCTGTCTGCAGTCCTCTTTGGCAGAAAATTGATTTCTCCTGTCACTCAGTTTAAGAGTGTTCATAGCATCCTCAATGATGGTAGAGCTTTTGCACAGCAACATAAATAATACTGTCTTTCTGGTCTGGGTTTGTCCATTTGATGAAGAATAATTCAGCTTTAGATAATCACTGTCCTGCTGTTTCTGACTGGAATATAGCAGTGTGTTGCATCTGGATATAAAGCTCACAAAGTCCAGTTATTTCAACTGCAGTGAGTCTTGTTAATATGCGGAGTATGAGAAACCTATCAAAATTCTCCTTTCTACTCTGCTTCTTATCAACAATTTTCTGTGAACTTGAATTATTTGTTCTTTATATGCATTGCGAGGCTGGAATGTCTGCAAGCTGATTTAAAGTTCTGGGGCAGAGACCATGACCAGTAATTCCTATGCAGCACTTCACTGTAAAGAAGGGAATGCCTGTCTCTCCGGTAGAGAAAATTGTAGTGGCAAAGATGGGAGAATTAGTTGGAGACTTCACATAAACTCAGAAATTCACTCATTTGGTCTGTGATGTGACCTTATGTGATCAGTAGAAATATATGTGGTTGGTTTTTTTTTTCCCCCTCTGTGGGGAAGATCATTTCATATCATTCATGACAAATGAACAGATAGTGACCTATGGCAAGTTTGTCTACTACAATGATTAAGAGCATGAAGTGAAAATCTAGCATAAATTAAAATAGAAAATACTTGAAATAATATCCTCCCTATTATGAAATTCAGTAAGAGGATAATATTATAAAGTAACATCACTCTAAATGTAGGGAGCAATTAAAAGAAAGGTTGTTGCTTGGCATCTCTGAAGCCTGCTGGTATTAATGTTGTGAATAAAACCGGATGCGTCGCTATCCTATGCTCAGATGTTAGCTTTCAAGCTAGACCATAACACAAAATAAAACATTAAGCACATTTTGTGTAATACTTGCATTTCAGGGTTAATCGTCAAAACCTACAATTAAAGGGGTAGTCTTGCCATGTACCTGGAATGACAAACTACTAGTCAATAAATGTAACATTTCAAGGGAAAACTCTTCAGGTTTATTTATTGGAGCTTTGATGTGTTATACAGTGTGGTTATGTTATGCAGTAGTTTTGGAAGAGATCATGTTGGAAAATTCCTTCTTTGACAATTAACCTTCAAAGTAGCACTTGTAAGGTGATAACACTGAACTTGGATTTTCTGTATCTGTGGTGACATGGGATATAATTAAGGTATTGTAACCATAAGTGAAACAGGCCTGAATGGATGTGAAAAATTATGGTAGTGTCGGTGATTTGCCTGAAAGTTAAGCATCAATCCACCACTTCTGTGATTGAAAATAGGCTTCCTTTTTTTCAGTTTCATAACTACAACCCCCCTTCAAACACAGTAAAACAACACAAACCAAACACAGTATCTTTTGTTATTAGTATATTTACTGACTATTGTGGAAGAACTTTCTAAAAAGTATTGCCTTTATGAAAGTTTAATTAAGTTTTTGGCTTAGTTTTTCAACAGCACACAATATCGCAGGCTTAAAATTTCTCATACCTTCCCAGAAACAGACTTCTTGTTAAATACAACATACAGTTATTTGCTTAATATTAGGTACCTATATTGTAATTTCAAGAGCAGTATTGTCCAGTTCTGTAAACTACTTTTATCTCCCTTGACTCTCTAGTTCTGGCATCCAAAATTCAAAGTAGAAACTCTTACATTGGTATGTATAAAATCTCTCCAGCAGAGCATACCTGCATACTTTATACGACATATGTATTGGTCACTTCCTTGTTTGCCTATGGAAACAGCTAGTATGAATAAAAATCAGTTGCCTCTCCAGTAGAAAAGGTTTGGTGAAATTTTGAGTTCTTGTTTAATGGCCAGTGTTCCATGAGGAAGGTAACACCAGCTTTATTAGACTGAGTAGCTAACTTAGTAAAAAACCTGTTTGTTTTTTGTTCCTTCTATCTCGTCTCACTTGAGCAGGGGTCATACAGAGTAATTTTGTAACTTGGTTATCATAATTTCATGGTATTTCTGATGGAAACAATGGTTTGGTATTATGATTCTTTTTCTCAGCTTTGATCACACCAACAATATATTATTTTCTTATTCTCCTGATATTTAGAGGAAGCAACAAACAGCGGAAAATAAGGCTGGAGAAGTAAGACGATATCAAGTATTTCCAATGAATACTATAATTAGTTTAAAAGATTTAAATGAAGTTAATTTATTCTCCTTTCAAGCATTCTTTGTACTTTATTGTGTTTGAGGAACTTGATTAAATATGCATCACTTTTTCTGAAGCTGAACTAAAATCAAAATAAGCCTTTATCAGTGTAATTACACCAGACTCATGCCTAGGAGATTTGAGGTGAACATTGAATCCTGTTCTGTTGTTTAAAACATGCGTAAAATAGCATATAATCTGTGTGGAAGACTAATCCTTCATTAATTATATTTGTTTCTGTTAGTAGCTGCTTATTTTTAATCATTAATTATTAAGAAAAGAACAAGGCAACAATCTGTGAAAACTTGACACAATTACTTTGTCTCATGAGCTGTAATCTCTTTTTAGTTTCTCTAACCATTAGGCAGTAGAAGCAATATTAAGCTTAAAAAAAATGCTATCTTTCTAGATTTCTTTTTAAAATATTTTCTTATTCTGGATAACTATAACCTACTGCTTAGATTCACCTTTTTTTCCCCTTTCCTACCGTGCTTAGTAGAATAGTACCTGTCTGTGTATCATGAACTCAAAGCTTTCTGTAAATGTTCATACATCTATTGTACTTGAGAACTCGCTTCACAGATGCATTATCTGAAACAGTGGTTTTCTGTTTTTGGAAATGGCTATTAACTTTTGGGTATATGTTTCTTTTGACCTGAGTTTTCTGAGGTGCGCAGAGCCTGGTTGTGATAGGAGCTAAAGACTTTCATTTCTAATTAGGGAGATTAAGGGGTTTTGAAGAGCAAGTGCTAGAACTGTTCAGAACCAATCTCCAAAATCGAGGGTACCCAAAATCTAAGGTTTGCTGGTCATTCTCCTCTAATATAGAAGTTGCTTATGTACATTAAAGATAATTCAGGGTAAGTAGAGCTACTAAAGTCTCCATTCCTGTAGTCCATGTCCTATTCTTTTCTGTTTCAAACAATCATCGTTCTCTTCTTAGTCTGTAAGCTTTATACGTGTTCTTCTAGTTTTCTTTAGATATACTATGTTAATGCCCTTTGATGTCTTCGTATTACAAACTTAATTGAAAAAACACAAAAAGCATAATAATACAGGAAAATTTAAATCTGGCCTGTAAACAGAACATTAATGAAGAAGCTTATATCTGGCTTCACTCTGGGAACATATCTTAAATTTACTTAGTTTTTTTATTTTAAAACAAATTTGAAACCATCACCTAATGCATGTAGCTGCTTGCATAAAATGATTACTTTAATACTGCTGCTCTTTTTGCCATTTCCACACTTCTGCATTAGTGGTGTAATCTAAATGTAATCTTTTTTTTTTCTTTTTTTTCCTTAACAGACCATTTAGTTCTGTTGTGTCTCCTTTTCTGTGAAAAAGACACTTTCTTTTTTTTCTGAGGCTGAAATTTTTGATGTGTTTCTTGGTGAAAATAGATTTTATCTTTTGGAAGGCATTATCTCTCTTTGGGAGTCTAAAGTCCTGGATATTTTTGTACTATAAATTATAATTTGATTGTTTCCAAATATTCTGAAGATGTTTAGGAAAATATCTAGGTTTAAACTTTGCTCATCTAAAATTTATTTAGCTGCCATATAATAGTATTGGTATTAACAATGGCATTTCTGTCATAGTCATATGTAACAGTATTTTTTGAGAAAAGGACCAGTGTTACAAGCTTTCTACTCCTACTTCGAACTTATGAGTGCAGTATAGCAATACAAAATGTGTATACTAAGGTAAAGGGAGATTACATCACGCAACAAATTATCTTGCATCTGTTCTGAATGGAGTCACATGTTGGTTTTAAATATAGTGTTGTTCACTGAAGTGCTGGTCACTTATAAAGATAAAAATAGAAAAAATGAAAGTTCTGAATACAGGAAGACATCAACGGTTGTAAAAATTCAGGTCTCTATGGGGTATAGTATAATAATTTTTTAGGCAATATATTTATCTTACTGAAGTAATAAATGACAAAATTATAAGCGCTCTCATAACTCTTGACAAAAATTTGTGAAATACTACGCATTTTTACGCATTTATTATTTTTACGCATTACAATCAGATATGCAGTGTATTTTGGCATTAGAACAGTCAGGGTAGTCTGGACATGTGTTCATTTTTATTAAGAGATCATCTAGGAAGAGGCTGATGTTTTTAGTGGCAGATGATCTTTGATATGCTGATGAACTATAAAGAAAATACACTTTATCTCTGGGTTTTTGAGTCATCTTTAAACTACCTTTGGTCCTATTTGCCTTTCTTTCTCTTCCTTTTAATGCAGCATTGACAAACTCTTAAAATAGGCAAAACTGTTGTTTTTTCTTGTTCATCCGGGCATCATTGCCACTGCAGTGGTTTCCATGAAGAGACACTGTGTGCTTTATTGGAGTACCAGTGCAAAATCCCTCCCTTTTTCATCGTCACAGTCACATCTTAGGTCTGTTTTGCTGAAAATCTTAGCAGAAAATGTCATCTTCATTGCATTAGGAGTGAAGCTTTTTTCCCTACCAGAGTGATTGGTTTTGGTTTTTTTTTTTAAATTATTTACTACCTTTTGACCTGCTGAAGAATGTTATTGTGTAAGTGGAAAATCTGACGGGCAGCATGATTCATATTTTTCTATTCCTTCACATGCATAGCGGATGTCATTTGATGGGTGGCTTAATCCTCCCCTTTCCCACATAGTGTTCTGGACCACATGTTCCCTCCTTTGTAATTTTGTTGCGTTCTGGTAAGCATCAACCTGGTTGATCCAACTGAACAGGAATCTCAGAGGGGGTGGGAAAAGAAATCTGCTGAATCAGCAGATAGGACTCGAATCAGGTTACAGTCAAGTTTGTTTAAACCAATAGTGACACTGCAAGATGTTATTTGAAAAGATGGTGACATTTACGTGTAACTTTTAATCTGTTTAGTTGATATTGATGACATCTTTAAGGTAATGAGATTACATGTGGATATTTTGCTGACCTAATCTGTGTTAGAAGTGCTAAAATTTTTTTTTTCAAGTTTCAATTAAGTATTTTAGTATTTCTCTCTCCCGCTCTTTTCTTGTTGCTTCTTGCATTACTTTTGACATAAAAAATAAAGGTACTAGTTAAGCAGGGAAAGTGGAAAATAGCTATATTATTGAACAATTAATGTAAATCCTACAGGTGAATAGAATTAGATATGATATTAAGGATCAGTTTTATGGTAATTTTATGTCTTCCCTTAACAGTGGAAATGGTGGCTCATCTATATCAGTGGAAGATCCACTTGGAATCCTTGAAGGCATCGTTTCTGCAGTGCATGCAAGTGTTGAGAAAGGGTAAGAACTTACTGTATGGATTCTTTGGTTAAGACTGAAAGATACTTCTTGTGAAAGCATTGAAGATACGATACTGAATATAGATGATTTTTCTTCATGGATATATATAATGGGTTTGCACTAAATTTTCTAAAACTTTATCCTGGAACAGGCTATCATTTGTCAGGTTCAAAATCTGAGTCCTGACAGAAGCCTTTACTTGATCATTTGGAAGAAAGCAAGTCACTGAACCAAAAATTTAGATAACTATGTATTATGGTGCTTTGAGAAAATGGGTTTTCTGCTGTGACTACTGCAGATTGTATATCTACCAGGAGTACTTCACTGCTTTTGTTTCAGTTAAGTAGATAAATTACAAATAATAATGACTCACTTTCAAATATCTGAATACAGATATCTATATTTGTCAATATTTGTAGGGTATAGTGCAGAAGCAATTTCACAAATGCTGGATAATGCTTTACCACATTTTTTTCTCCTCTTTTGGGGATGTCGTTATTTCAGGTCACATAATGGTCTGTATGTCTCACTGACATTTTCCATTGCATTTCTAGTAAAGACAAGGAAAAAAAAAAAAACCAACCCACAAACAGTTTTATTTCCAGATGTACAAACCAAGAACTCATGTATGATAATAATAATAAAACTCCATACTCTCTGGTAGCCAACAAAACCAATTACACTATTGCACAGAGGCTTCTCCACTGACATTAAATTAGTTAAATACTGGATACTGAAGTAGACTGAATTGATGTCAGAATCTACAATAAATCTCATTTGCAATATTATAAGGTTGAATGGGACAGTCAGTACTATTTTACTCTGAGATGCACTTTCTGGAGTCTTTTATTTGTATACTTCATCAACATGTAACTGCTGAAACAATAAGCTGGAGTGAAAGTCATTGTGATTACAGGAAATTCTTTACATTCATTTAAATACTTGTTCTTATTTATCTCTTTAAACCTCAGATATTCAATTTACAAAATATAAATCTTTCCTTCAGCAAAACATATATAAACATCAGGTGTGAGCTCTACAAAACTCTTGAAATATTCCAGCAGGTCCTCTTAATTCCCAAACTTCTGATTTACAGTTTGAATGCCACCTGTTCAACAGAGGCATGTCTAATTTAGCTGAAATTCTGAGCTTACAGCATCATTCCGACAATATAAAGCTTAAGTAAAATTGAAATCCTTGTAATATGAAAACCTAAGCTGTCAATGTTTATTATTTCAGAGCTGCAAGAAAGGTTAAATTAGTGTTTTCTGTCTGATATTACTTTCCCGTCTGTCTTGTTAAGACAAATAAGGGAATATTAATTATAAGTCACACTCCACCTGGAACCACTTTCTTGATTTTTTTTTTTTTTTTTTAAAAGGGAAAAAAATTAGCTTTAGTTTAAAATACTGCTGAAAGATAGCAGAATAGCATTTAGTGATTTGTTACATGCTAGTTTATAGCCTCTAAGGGATATAACAGTTTATTCTGTCTGCAACTGCTAGCTCGTTGGTTGAGTTCATGGTATTCTGTGTACTGTAAATGCTTTCACACAGTTAGAATGTATTCAATAGAATACACTTTTTGAATCAATGCTTTAACAGTTTTTCAAATTAGCCAAGTCAGGAAAACCCCAAAACTTCAGTTTTTTAACATATGTTTTTTTCTTTCTAGGAATTATGGGCGTTATGTAATCATTATCATATTAGAACGTACAATAATCAAGCTTGCTAGAGATGGTACAGAAAAAAAAAGAAATGGCTAGAGCTACAATCAGGAGAAACTATTTTGTGTATGTGGAGTGTAAAGAAGGGATTTGTAAGGAAAGAAAGAGAATATAGGACAATATGAGTAAATATCAGATATAAAAATGTCACACTTAAAATGCAAGCAGTCAAGCTGGTTTTCTCTAAAGTCAGATGGGGTGTATGTACAGGCATCAGTCAGGACCAGACACCATAAAAAGGCTTGGATTTTCAGGTGCTAAAATCCAGCACCAGTACAATACAATTGGCAGTCAAGGTAGTATGTGGGAAAATATGTAACTGTATAGATGGATTTCTATGGTATTACATGATTATTTGAAGTTCAAAAGAAGTTCTTACACCACTTAGCTTTAAGCACCTGATTTACAAGGGCTAGTTTCTCTGCAGCCTCACAGAGGTGAGCTCTTCCATTTCCTGTGTTATGTATTTGTTATGTATCGAATATACTTGTTCACAGCTTTGAGAAGACATGTAGCACTTTCATTAGGATTACCAAAGACTGTTTAACACAATATTGTTTAATTACAGGGAGAAAGTAGTTTCTTCAGATGACCTTCTGGAGTGGTTGAGACCTTTCTGTGGTGATGACTCTTTAGCAGTGAAGCCTCGCATCAGAGTGTTGCAAATTCTGGAGCAAGCCTTCCATCTCAGTGATGAGGATAGCAAGCTACTTGTGTACTTCAGGACACAAGCTGTTCTCAGAGCTTGCTGGCCTGATATAAAGGTATTAATATTTATTGCTATAAATGATAGCATAAGACTAGTTTTATACACAGATTATATGATGAAATGCTGTTTCGCAATATATGGTTGCAATGCATCCTGTTGGTATGGGAACTGATCCTACCTTCCTTTTGAATCAGGTTTCTAATACATTATAATTCTTTGAAAAACAAAGTTATGTAAAGTTAATGGACAACTCAGCTTTTGTTTGGGATCAGGAGTACATAATACCAAACTTGATTAAACACTAATGATTTTCCTCCATGTCAAGCATTGACTTTGAAGTTTTTGTATATTCTTTCTTTTCAAATGGAAAGACTTAACTGATAGGGAATGCATTTGGTCATAGTTAGTGTGCTTTTGTCTCTGAAGAGGCAGCACCTGACAATTGAAAGAGAGTAGTTGCTTAAAAAATGTTCATACCTTTAACTGCCCAAGTGATAATTTTAAGTCTTTTTCAGTGTAAAGTCAGGGGAGGAAAAAAGGTAAAATCGTTGCTGAAAGAAGTTACTCTTAGCTGTATTTATTTGTTTCCAACTAAGAGACAGAATGCTTCTAAAGTTTTCAAGTCTAAAACAGATTAACTTTCCTTCTTAAATAAAGGGTTACAAAATGCCTAGCTTTCATTTTTTAAGTATATGTAAAAGTTGATCTAAAACATATAAAGATCATCTAGTGAATGTTCTCAGGAGTGAAAACGCTCGAGTTTGTCAAGTAGAGTATTAAAAATTCCATATATACAAAAAGGCTCTTGTTGGTTATTCATTAATATTTTCACTACTTTATTTCATGACTCATTTTGGTGAAGTGCTTACTATCAATGTACGTATTTTTAGAGGTTCTACATTTCTAAGTACAATGAAAATATTCTAAAGGCTTAACAGGAAGAAGTAGTCTTGTCTTTGAAGCTTGTGCTGTTTTAAAATCAGTTGAGTATCACTTGCTGCATGCAGAATTGTTCAGAAGCAGAGTTACTTTTCATCCATTTTCTAAATGCCTCCCCCCCATGCCAAGACCTTATGGTACTAAAATAGAATATTTCTAATAGTTCCTCCAAAAATCTATGCACAAAACCGTTTTATATTCATATAAACCAAAAGCAATATCTCCATTTTGACTCACTGTGCTAAGATCATCCAAGGGAATAATCATAATAAAAATCTTAAAAGAAAAAGAAAATGCTTATCTCTTGCTTTCTTTGGAAATTACTTTTCTCTTGCCTTTACAATAATACCAGCACTTAACTCTAACTGCTCTTCAGGTGTCTGTCTATGATTGGATTCTTCATCTTCAGCTCAGTCCTTTGTCAATATTTGTGTTGCCTGTGACCCGCTTTCCAATCCAAAAGCATTTCAAGTCTGAAAGATTCAACTAGAATATGTTTTAAGAATACAGCTACAGGTATATAATAGCTTTCAGTAATGTCTGTAGAAGACAGAAAAAGAACCTGTATTTGACAGAAACCTTGTGAGACTCATTGAACTTGTTTGAGAAATATGTAAGATAAGATCTGGTAAGTCAAAATGTATATAACTACATGAAACTTGCATCCATTTGCTTTTCTCTCATGACATTTTAGGAATTAATTGAATGCATTGCATATGCTGCTGGCTCACGTGTAAATCACTGCCCACCAGGACCCCCAAGGCCCTCTCAGCAGAGCTGCTCCCCAGCCTGGCTGTCCCCGCCTGTGCTGTCCTGGGTGCAGCATTGCTGTTAAACCTCGTGTGATTCTTGTTGGTCCAGTTTTCCAACCTGTTTAGCTCTCTCCATATAATCTGTTAATAATTTCTGTTTCCTGATGTGGTGGATTTTTAGAATACTCCTAGTTTCTAGCAGGAAAACATATGAATTTTAAGAGTCATGTTGGAACATATTTAAAAATTACTATAATTTTCATCTCAGTTCAAGCTAAATGTGATAGATGAGAACCCTTTGTTTTCAATATTTGTATTTATTTGTTGTTCATATTTTGTGCTAGGTAACTAATGTATGATTTGGTCAGAAGAGTCGTATTGGTTTGTCTGTTAGGTACCAGTCATTGAAATTCAGAGTTCTTCACAAATGTCCAAGAAAACAAATGAGTGATCCACTACTTAGACTATTTTTTTCTTTTTTTTTCTCTTCTAGTCAGCTGATGTCAAATGCTAGTTTACAAGCCAGTGTTAGAAAAAGCAAGTGATGGCTTTATTTGATGATTAAGTTTTCTTATCTTGTGTATTAACAAACAGGGAAAATAGTATAATAAAATAGCACATTGAAAACTCTGTACATTTCACAATCCTTCGTGGTATGTTAGTGAAAAAAGAATGCTGCAGAATTCAGTAGTTACATGGCTGCTGAAAAGCAAAGGGAGAGATTTGTATATGAGCTTTTAGCAAAGCATTAGTTAAGCAAGTTTTTCGTGCAAGTTAATGTTTCAGGTGCAAAGACCTTCAAAAGCAACCCCATTCTACAGAAGGGGATCTTGAAGCACAATTTACAAGTTTTATCAGACCCTGGGTGAAGCAGAGTTAAAAAGTAAACATGAGGGATTACATCTTTCAAATGTGTGCTCAGACTGCTGTGTCTGTCTGTCTGCCTTGTCTAGGTATCAGTTCTTCTAACATCACTACACCTTCATTAATTGGATCATCCTTTCTCATCCAGTGAAGTAACAAAACCCTTGATCATATTTAAAAAAAAAAAAAAAGAGGGGTGTGGGTGGGTCAGATGCTATTTTTAGCTTGTAGAGGAATGCATTTAAAGGTTTGTTTTGGATTTGTGGGGTTTTTTTAATGAACTTAATATTGTAAATATTTTTAAAATGTATTCATTATCTTACTTCCAGATTGTTTTATCCTTTCTTGCTTGACATTTCTTACGTGTTTTTAAGGGTTCCCTCTTTTCCTTTACTGTTCCTTGGTACAAAAAGGGACAGCAGGTATTGTAAAGGATGAATGTGGATTTCTATTGAGTAAAGATAAGTTTAATGATATTGCAGTGTTCAATTACCAGAAAATGTGTGAAAGCCACCCTCAGTGTGTCTACTAATCCTCTTAGTCAGACTTTGCATACATCAAGGAGGGACTTAATATTTAATTATGCTCTAGGTGCTCTAAGTAGTGGTCCCAAAATTCAATGCGCTGCTGGGAAACAGGCCAGCTCTTACAAAATTAAAAATGTACTTTATGTAAGAAGCTACCTATCAAATAGTCAGAAACACAGCAATTTCCAGTTCTCTAATGATTAGTTAACAAAATTAAAAATTCAGGGGTCCTCATTTTTCAAAGGCTTGAGAGTCTTTAATTCACATTCCAGTAGCATCCCACACTACTGGAGGGAAGAGGCATGCGTTGTTTTAATCCCCTTGATGAGTTTTATCTGAGCCCTTCAGGTTCTGTAATTTTCTAGTTAACTGGTGCATGAAAAATATGGGTCAAAATACTGACTTTTTTATATATATAAAAAAAAAGTTGGGGGGTGCGAAAAACATGGTTTAGAATGTTCATATCAAATTTTAGCTTTTCCATCTTAGATGGAAATCCATTTGTTTTCATATAATATATAAAAATACAGTCTGTAATGACTCACAGCACTGTCTAACATATGTAAGGTATCAGCTAACAGGATATGTGTGTGTATGTAGTCATTCAGTTCAGTGACCAGTTACAAGGCATAAGTTACAGTAATAAGTTAGGGGTTTGCCCCAGGAAGTTACAGAGGCACTAACAAAGCTTCTGTAGGTAAACCAAAGGTTAGTTTAAGATAAGAAGCTAATAATTGTGAAGCTTCTATAAGACACACCTTGTCTTAAAAGGATTGTTTAATTATTATGCAAATACAAAATGTAATTACTATTTGCATGCCACTTAAATGACAAAGCTATTTGCATTTAGAGAAGGTAATCTCATTTAGCCTTTCCCCTCATTGTTTTATCATGTTTTTTTCATGATCTTGGGGTATACAGAGCTGCTGAGGGCTAAGCATTTTTGAAAATTGGAAGGGATATCCAATATGAACTTAAGATTGTAACTTTAGGTACCTTTCTTATTTTATCTGGGTTTTTTTCCCCTAAAGTTTAGCTTTGACAAATTGCCAGATTAATTTGTATCTGTGTTGCGCACATACCACGTGCATTTGCCCTTCCTTCATATAGGCAATTTATGTATGCCATATGCAAGTTTTATGTGTCTCAGCAGCCTTAGTAATGTCTGCATTAACATAAGTACTTTCTGAGAACTTGGGTATGGCTGTCAAGCCTCCATTGCTCTTTTATCCCTCTTCCCCCAGTATATGAAAAATGTATGTCTGTTTACATGATGTTTCTTCATATGACTTCATAAAAAAAGGTCTCAATGAGAATAGGTCAATGTCCAGTGATTTTCAGCTTTTTTCCATTGCCTCTACTTGTGTCAGAGAGATTTAAACACAGTGAGATTTAAGAATTCCGAAGTCATTTCGCTGAAGTCATTTATCAGGTAACAATGACCTGTATTTAGCTTGATCTGGCAAAATACAAGTGAAGGAGCTGTATCTGTTTAATCCTCAGCCATCTTTTATTTGTGAAAAATACTTAATTAGAAGAAAGATTTATGGTCCTATCAACTTGGAGTAAATTTCTTATGATGTTGTTTATAATTCTAGAGACATTGTTTCTCTAATGTTAATGCATAAAAATTAAGTTTAAGAAATTTAATTTCAGTTTTAATTAATATTTTAAAACACTAATTTCCGTTCCTTGAAGATGCAATTTATCCATATGAGAACACGTGCAATGTATTTTTCCTGGGAACATAAATTGTAGCGTGTATGATTAATTAAATACTTTACGATGCAAATGAAATATTTTCCATTAACTACACAAGTAAAATGGATAAGACAAAGTGGAGAGAAAAGCATTATAGCTTGAGTGAACATGATGGTTTCAGATGCGAGTCCTGGGTACTACGGTATTCTGTGGCTAGCAGCAGTTGCTTCAGAGGAAGATAAGAGTGCTCTGGAGTGGATTCATGGGGGTTATTTCGCTTTCTGTAATAAATCTTTTGTAATGAAAGTAAAAGTGGAGAATTGTTTAAACGTTGCATATTCTGCTTTTATCTCAGTTTCAGAAAAATTAAGAGCTCATTAGTGATGAATTTAGTGTTCTATTATTATGTTGCAAAGAAATCGGTGGATGAACTGTGATTCAGCCTTGGGTGTCTGTTGCTAAATGCTTGGCATTGGTACACCATACAGCATTGAATGCAAAACATGCTGAAACTTTGTAGAATGATTTTTTTTTTTAACCTCTATGTGATTTGGTATGTGGTGTTGTTCTATGTTTTATAGGATAGCAAAATCCAGAAAATCAAGTCCCTGCTCTGTTTTATGTACTTCATCACTTTTTTCCTTACTCTGTTGTTTACTCAATTTAAGTAAACAATTCCAGTTATGTTACCTCATCCACACTGTTTTCTGTGTCTGTAACTATTCTCCCCTCTGTCTCAGAGCCTACTGTCATATGCATTATACCTCCTGAAAGGAGTTAATTGGAGAAGTGAATGTGATGTCCTTGTAGAAATTAACAGTCCGTGCTTATGCATCCCAACACCTTGATTGCTCTCTTGACTTCAGCTGTATATTAACCAGAGGTCTCTGAATTTCATTCAGTGAGGCTCAGGTTCCTGTTTTGACTTGGTGAGGCTAATTCAGCATATTTTAAAATGTGATGGCTTTACCATTGTTGCGTTTTATTTGCCATCGTATGGTCATTTACTTACCCTAGTTTTTTTTAATTGGAAAGAAACCTCCAATTGGAGGTGTCCTTGATGAACATAAGCTAGCTCATTTGTGTGCAATATTATCTGTTCACTGCTTGCAGTCCTCCAAAAGCATCATTTAATTTATATAAGCAAAGAAGCAGTCATGAAATCATATAATAAATTCTACTTTTTAGTTTTACCATTTGATCATAAACTGTTTTTTTGTTTGTGTGTTTTGTTTTTGTTCCTGTTAGCAGATCAAGTTCTTCAGTGGTTTCTAGTCAGGGATGTTGTTAAAAGCCTTTGGAAGATACAAGTAAATTGTAAAACTGTTTTTCTTTAGGCATTATTTTGTTAATATCTTAAATTAGTATTTTGTATTCATAACGGTGATGTTCAGTTGATGCCATGCTTTTTTTCAGTCTTATCTTATGCCATCAACTATCTTGCTAGGTGACACTTTTTATTTAGAGGTCTGTAAACTCTGTATCATCTGAGGACCCCCTCTCAGGTATTCTTAAAATAGTTTTTACTTCATAGTAATTTCTGATAGTTCGCGTTGGTTGAGAGAGTGAGGGGTTTTTTTCCATATTGTTGCTATTATTACATAGGGGCTCAGCTATGATGACTGTGATCGTTAGGACTTTCTCTACATCAGATCAAAAAGAAAACCACCAATTGCAGTGCTTACGTAATGCCATTTAGTATGACAGTTGCATGATACTGCCCTGCCTTCTGATTATTTTTATGGCTGCAACAATGCTGCTCATTTATTTCAGTTTTTACAGCTTAAATAATTTTGTGGTATCCATCCACTTGGTACCTTAAGTGCTGCTGGTCTAAGTCATACATACATACAGATAAACAATAGAGGAATTTTGCATTAAAAATTTAAGTCTGTCTTTTTTTACTGAAAATAGTAGTACTGAAATATTACTTAAAACTGGAGTCAACATCAACAACCTGTTGTTCCTAAAAGAGGGTATCTTAGTTTGTTGTGGGATGTTCTCTTTAAAAATGCATCTTTAACTTTGTCAGTTTAGCCTATCTGCAGGATGACATTTTGGAAAGATTAATTTTGACAAGTTTTCATTTACATGAAAACAGCTTTTAGAATTATTTTTCCTCTATTAGCAAGAATTGCAGACTTTGATTATCAAGACACCAGTTGTATGTACAGTTGAATACTGGGAGCTTGTGCATGCACTGCTTCTTGATGGTAGCGATGATCAGAAAAGGTAAATTGAAGAGCCACTCGCGCAAGGTATGGGGGGAAATGGCTGATGCTAATTTAACAGTTTAAAGTTAAAAGTAATATTTAAGGATTTAAGATCTTGTCATTTCCAGGCTGCATCTGCCAACACTCTTCTCTGTTCTAAATGTAGAGTATCTATATTATACATAGATTATGAAATATGAAACAGTAATTAGTAGCTGGCACATACAAGTAAAATGACTTACGTGTTTTTAAGTCCCTTGTGTTGCACAGGTGTTAGTTTTAGCCATGATTTACATAGATCCAAATTTTTACCCATTAACTGACACCTGGTCAATATACATTTTAAATTACATGTATATGATTTAAATTTCAGTTTTAGCTAGCTAGATATATAAAACTTTCAAATGCATATTTTTTTCTTTATTTGCCTGTACCTCTCTATCAACATCTATGTACAATCTTCAGAGGTTTTCTCTGTGCTGAAATATATTTGCAGATTAGGACATAGTCTCCTGCAGAATACAAATGAATGGATTTTATTTTCTGCACGAGTTACGCATTTTTATGCATTAGGCAATGCATTTTTGTTTACTGAATCTATAAGCATTTCTTAGTGTTAGTGAGCTGCATATCAAGCAGATAAGGAATTAAACAATGTATAAATCAGTTCAGAAGAAAAAAGTTCTTGAGTATGTCTACAAGACAGGCAATTCAACACGTGGCTGAGCCTTTGTTTAATTCATCACCAGTAGGCTTCTGGTTGATTTGTTTTAAAACTTGAATCCCATAACTTGCTTATCCTGTTCACTGGCTTCAGTTTGAGTAGGATTTGATCTGTGAGATCTCTTTAGTATCTGCGTGCAGCAGGCTTTCATATGTAGTCAGTACTCATATTTGTAATAATTTTTAATATATGAAGCCCAGCTTTGGGGGAAAGTGCAAGAAAGCCTGACCTCAGAGTTCTCCCTCCTTTGGGGTAGAAGGTATTGGTTGTGAACACAGTTTATCATGCAAAACTCTTGACTTCAGTTTTAATTTTGTATTGATTGCTCTAAGATTGTTGTTTTGATCGCAGACACTTCTGTGGCTGTTTTTCCAAAGTCTAGCTCTTAGCAGCCCACGTTCTCTTTGTGAGTTCAGGACTTGGAATATGCTCCACCAAGAATTCCTGTTTGCTTGTTGGTCTTAAACTAAGATGGAGGGGAGATGTGAGGTAGGCCTTTCATTGCTGTCTCAGGTTATCACAGAATCATTAAGGTTGGAAAAGACCTGTAAGATCATCAAGCCCAACCATCAACTAACACCACCATGCCCATTAAACCATGTCCCACAATGCCACATCCACATGTTCCTTGAACACCTCCAGTGAGGGTGACTCCACCGCTTCCCTGGGCAGCTTATTCCAGTGTCGCACTACTCTCTCAGTAAAGAAATTTTTCCTAACATCCAGCCTAAACCTCCCCTGGCGCAACTTGAGGCCATTTCCTCTTGTCCTGATGCTAGTCACTTGGGAGAAGAGACCAACACCCACCTCTCTGCAACCCCCTTTCAGGTAGTTGTAGAGAGCGATGAGGTCTCCCCTGAGCCTCCTCTTCTCCAGACTGAACAACCCCAGTTACCTCAGCCACTCCTCATCAGACTTGTGCTCCAGACCCCTCACCAGCTTTGTTGCCCTTCTCTGGACACACTCCAGCACCTCAATGTCCTTCTTGTAGTGAGGGGCCCAAAACTGAACACAGTATTCGAGGTGCGGCCTCACCAGAGCCGAGTACAGGGGCACGATCACCTCCCTGCTCCTCCTGGCCACACTATTTCTGATACAGGCCAGGATGGCGTTGGCCTTCTTGGCCACCTGGGCACACTGCTGGCTCATCTTCAGCAGGCTGTCGACCAACACCCCCAGGTCCTTTTCTGCAGGGGAGTTTTCCAGCCACTCGTCCCCAAGCCTGTATTGTTGCATGGGGTTGTTGTACCCAAGGGCAGGACCCGGCACTTGGCCTTGTTGAACCTCATACAATTGGCCTGGGCCCATCGATGCAGCCTGTCCAGATCCCTCTGCAGAGCCTTCCGACCCTCCAGCAGATCAACACTCCCACCCAACTTGGTGTCGTCTGTTATATTCCCCCTAGTAATAATGGAAATCAACAGTATTTTGAATGTGGTGGGGTTTTTTTTGTTTTTGTTGGTTTTGGTTTGTTGCTGTTTTTTTTCAAGTGGAGAACGTGGGCTGAACTGCATCATAACATACAGATTTACTGATATTCCTTAATAAAGTTGTTCCTTTTTATTATTTAGAATAACTCGATAGGCATAGCTTCAAAAATGCTTCTTTCAAGCAAGGGAATTTAATCTGCAACATTAGTCCAGGCTCCAAACCAGATTGTGTTTTTTCCTACAGTGTTTTTTCATAAAGCAAAATTAAATTCTATCATTGTACTGGGGCATTTGTGAGCCCAGTAGAAGAGTTTTTAAAAAGTTACCATCTCTCAGCTTTGACTTACTACTATGTAATATATTTCCATTTACCAAGATCCAAAATTGATTGAAAGTAGGATTATCCACATGTGAACTTGGGCAGATGGAAGAAGTAAGATGAAAAAGTCTCATTTAAAACTGACAGGTTCCTCTGCCATGAGGGGAATATATTTGGAATATATTTCTGAGAACGTAAAACTCATTTGTGCTAAAGAAAAGATGGACGTCTCAAATGACACACATTGGCATACAAAATTTTTTAAATGTAACTTAGTTCACAGGAAATCTTTGAACTTGGCAGGTTTACAGTTTAGTTGTATGTATGTGCTCTTCAAATTGCATTTTTCATATTCCAACAGTAGTGTGAGTAAGCTAATACTTTTATAACCTAAACCACAGCTTTCCATGGTTTTTCTCAAAAGTAAAAGTTCTTATCGGCTTTCCAAAAAATAGGAAGTAAGGGCAGTACTAAGACTGAATGCTGAGTGAGGAGGCTGAAGCAGTATATGTCAGTGCCTTGCAGCAGTCATTTGGCAGTATTCCTTTTTCTAGGAAATCTTTTGAATTTAATTCTAAAACAGTGTGAATATTTAAAGTATATAAAACCTAGTGCTGTATAAATGTGTTCTTTAAATTCTATTTCTTAATTGCCTTTTACTCTGTACATGGCAATAAGGTGCTAGGACATAGAGTGAAAGGCACTATATCACATTATTGTTTAAACTTCAAAATTTCAATAAATACTGGGGAAAGAACTTTTAAGATACTAAGTTTGAGGTGAAGAAAATGTATCTTTGAGAAGCACCTTTCACTTGACCTCATTGACCTCAAGGTCAATGACCATTGACAAGGTTCAGCTACCTTGTGAGAGTACACGTTTCACATATTGAAAATGGTAAGCTTTCTTGGGTCCCTGTGTCCCCTCAATTCCACTTGGAAACTGCATATAACAAAATATTGTGGGCCCACTATGTTTTCATAATGTAAATTTTAATTAGTATGTGAGTACATAAAGATCTCAATGCTGGTTCAGATCAAGGACCAATCCAGCCCAGTATTCTGTGTCCAACAATGACCAAAAAAGAGACGTGGAAGGAGGAATAGGAAAAGGAAAATATATATATGAAATTTACTCTGGTATTGTCCTCATCTCTGAGTAGTCAGAGGCGTTTAATTAGGAATAGGAGCTGGCAACAACTCTGTGTAGACAAGCTGTAAATTCAAGTATTACCATGGCAAAATCTAGTAAGTGGAGTCTTGATAAAGTCAGATTAGAAGAGTTACCTTTTGAGTGATAGGTGGGACTAATTTACCAGAAAGATTTTAAATATGTTTATTTGTTTACACCTTAAACTTGTTTACATAAGTAAAAAAATTAAGTCTATTGGGAAGTATTCTAGCTCAAACAGAAGTTACAATTTTAGTGCAAAATTATTGCATGAAATTGTGCATAGATATATGTAGCTTATCAATAGTGGCCTCCTCCGTAAGATACTTCAATATGTGCTTGTGGTTTTGCTTTGTTTCAGAAGTATCTAATGTGTCTAACATCAAGGTTGATGGGATGTCTAGCATTTGAAAAAGTTTGAAGAGAATGAAATACATAAGAACCTTTAAAAGCTCCTAATCTTACCTTTGCAGAGTCACTAGCTATACATTTTCAGAAACAGTTGTACACTTTTGCAGCTTCTTTTTACTGGTGATTTTTCACATTTGTGTTCATATTGTAATTAACTTTTAAATACCCATTTAACTTACTTTGTAATTTTGTATGTCCGTTGTAGCAGCCTTGTACTGGAAGTAGGTTTCAGTAACTTATGTTTGTGCAGACTTTTCAGCACCCACACAGATACCAGCAGAGTAGGGAACAATGGACTACAGGTTGACCCAGAAGGTGGGAAGATTAAATTCTTCAGTGACCAACCCTGTCTGGCCTGTTTGTATAGGAGGGGCAGTATTTTCTTTGCTGATTTACCTGATCAGACTGTAAACTCCTTAAGACAAACCTGTTGTATTTTGGTGCTGTGAACAGCACACCAAGATGGCAATTACAGAAATTCTATCAGGTTGTAGTCAATCCTTTCAGTCATTGATTATAAACCATGTTAAGCCCTGTCTAATGAGGTGGAAGCAAGTTTTAGCATCAGCATTCCCTATCTTGAATCTGAATAAAGTCTTTCATGTCAGATCTGCCTATTGTTTTAAAATGCAGCATAGATGAATTCTCTACCACTAGAGCTTGGGGGGTTTGGGGGGTTGGGGAAGAGAAATAAAAACGTAGTGTGTTTTACAAGGGAGTCCTGACGAGCTGAGAATGTATCGTAGGAACAAGGGACTACTCAAATACCTGCTTAGTGTTTCTATTTTCAATGCCATATTAATTCAAATTTATGCTGCAGTGAGGAACATGAACATATTTTGAAATATTTACATTTACAATCTGGTGGACGTAATAAAATTAGTTTTATAATCATGTAAATCAGTAGGTTTTTGGTTGCAGCTCTTGGAAACAACAAATGTCTCTGCCTTATAATATAGGGAGTTGTTTTTAAGCATGGATATAGCTTTTCTCAATAAACAAGCGATTATAATGAAGGAAAATATTTTTCTGATTTCTACATCTTGATTCTTTGGCTACAAACACTCTTATCAATTATTTCCTTAGACCATTGGTACTGAACAAAATCTGTTGATGAAAACCATGGCTCTGCCATGCTCGCAGGGAATAAAAATGTAATTTGCAGAACAGATTTCACTGGGCAGAAGGAGGTAGAGGTCTGTCTGCATTACTTTTCCTGCTCACCGTTCTCATATGTAAATAGGCAGCGTTTTGTATTTTATCTCAGGGGAAGGAGAGGATTGGATTGGCTGGATCTTTTTTTGGCATTTCCATTTCTTAAACAAAACTCTCTCTAGGTTATCAGACGAGTTGGTCAGCACCAGATTCTCAAATTATATAGCTTTAGCAATAAAGCATTTACAACTCTATCAGATGTCTCTGTCCTTTTGGATTAGGAGAACATTATATAGTGGATATCTGTGCCTCAGGGACACAATTTAGATACATAAGCATTCCACTGTCGCTGTCAATAGTGCTTTTAAACTAACTTCAATTTCAAGAGTGAGATAACGTACTGAACTAAACAACTGATCCTGTGGACTGCCATGCCGAAGGTTTTCTTTATCAGTCATGTATGATGTCTACAGCTTTATTTAACCTTACCGTTCTTCAAGTGTATCATCTTACAGTTTTTATAAAATGCTAGGTTTCTAAAAGCTATAGAACAAACTTTTGAGGGAACTTTTCATATTTGGACTCCTTATGTGTGTCACATGTGATGAGTATCTATAAAGCAATAACAAATCTATGGAACCGGATGATGAGTCAAAGCTTTGTGCATTGAAAGTAGATAAAGCATGTTGAGCGGTTTCAACATTTTGGGCATCTAATAGGATCTAATCTTTGAGGGAAGAGAACTGTATAAATCTTTGAAAGATTTTATCATCAGACAGAACAGTTTGGAGTTTTATTTGAGGAGGGATTGTAAGTGCATTAAGTTTTTATTTCAGCACTGGATATAAAGAACATGCCTTCCAAGTTTGCTCAGGATGGCTGAAGTCAGATAAAGGGTATGTTTGTGCTCAGATAACGTACTGTTGAAGAGATTACCAGTATCTCAACCAACTGCCAGATTGTTATTGGTTATACTTCAGCAGTAAAAGCACCCATCCCCATATAGTTCACATTTTTCATATAAAACAAAATGTTTTAAAAAGCTTGTAGGAATCTTGTCTGGTGTAACTTCCTCTAGCAAAATGATGTCAGAACTGATGTATTTTGGCCAATTGTTTGATAAATAAGTGGACTCCAGCAATAAATTTTTCAGCAGTGTTTTAGTCTTCTTAAGATTTGAAAGTTACAGCAAGTTCACAACTGTCCCTGTGAGAGGATGGGTGATTGAATATATGCTATGTCAAGTCTCTGCTACTGGTAAGCAGACCATAACTACTTGAGGGAAAATAGCTGTTTTGATGGCTAGAATCATGTAACTCAATGAGGTGTATTGTGTGGCCATGCTCAAAGGCGCACAAAACAATATATTCTCAGATAAAAAGCAAATCTGACTTTTGTCTTCTCACATACTATAGCTGCTACAGGCTGTAGTTGCAGTTTGCACTCCCGTTCAGAAATGTGGTTCATTTTCTGTTTTGGTCAATATTTGAGAAAGGTGGACTGATTTTTGCCTTTATTAAGCAGCGATAATATGGGATGAGTCAGAACTCCTTTATGGACCATCCTAACCACTGTTCATTAATAACAGGACAAACTGGGAAAAGATCTAAAAGCTGAGTGCTCAGGAGGAGAACATACTCTTAAGAGGAGTTCACAGTGGTTCAGACAGCTGGTATTATCTAATGCGGTTTTAAGCAACACTCAGTGCTGTTTGTGCAGCCTGTATTTTGCTTTATTAATTTCCTATATTTTTTCTTTTAAGGAACATTAGCATATGCAGATGTTTGCATATTCTTTATTTTAAACATATGTAGTCCCTCGTTGATAATGAAATGTCTATTTTAACAGTTTAACATGAGGTTTGGTTTTACTTAATTTGTATTTCATTTTGTAATCTATCATGAGTGTAATTTCTAAAATTAATTCCCCTAATTGACTTTCCCATTGTGGTAAATATTTGTGCAGCCTTTTATTTTAATGAAAAACATGAAGCCAGCTGTGTTCTACTGCCAAAGAGAAGGCATGAAACTAGGGAAAGTCAAGACAGAATTGAGCAAATCTGTTGTTAAAACTGTCCTTGCTTTCCTTTTCCTTGCTTTTGTTTTTTTTTCTTTTTTCGTATTCCTTTGGGATCGTCTGAAGTACAAGCATACTCCTTACTACTTTGCTATAGGCCTCATTATTCTGTTTAGTGATGGATTCTTCTTTACAGGCATTTGTGCTATCAGGGCTCTGAGCTGCTCATGGCAGGTTATCTTTGCATAGCCTTTGAGTATTTTAGAAGGATGTTTTTTGTTTTTTGTGTTTTTTTTTTTTTTAAAAAGGGGTGGGGGGAGGAGCAAAGTTATAGTATCCCATTATCATAGTTTAAAGATGATCACACTGGTAAAAATGCAGTGCCGTGTTGCTTTACAACATTCAGAGTCATCTGAATAGATCATCCAGAGTCACTATAATGAGAGTGTTCAGTTAAAAGTGGAATTTTTAATCTTTTTGCTGTGTTATTACAACAAAACAACAGGTTTGCTAACCATGGTAACTTCATCGCAGCTAGTTTTCACCTCTATTAAAATGAAATTTCTACCTTTTAACACAGAACATGCTCTGTTTCTGCTGTGTGAGGTGGCTGCTTCTTCACCATGATCTCCCTCAGCCTTGGAAAGAGGAAACAATACGGAAGAAAACCTATGTTCTGTGTGTGTGTGTATATATATTACAGTAAATATAAATCTAAAAACCCCTCATTACAGTATGCTGCTTCAAGGTATTGCTTTCTTGTAGCAAGAAGCTATCACTTATTTTGTGGTTTGATTGTAACTTCTATTTCTGGAGAAAAAATTAGAGAGAGGGCAAGGTATCTTGTCATTCAAACTATAGAGCAGTGCGGAAGCTATTTAAGGCAAGTGCCTTGATTTACTTCATAGCAGATAACATTGATGCTTTACTGATATTTAATTTTAAACAGTCTTTTTTATAGGAATAGGAATAATAATACCTTGAAATGAAGATTTTTAAATGTTGTGTTGTTGGCTGTGTTTCTGGTACATAGTGTTGATCTGCTCGTTAGGATTTTTCTAGTGATGCTAGTGGGCAAATCATGCTTAGATTTCAGTCATCCGGATTGTGTAAACACATACACACAAGTTAAATATAGCTACTTCTCAGAAGGTACAATTTTAGACATTGTGCAATCTTACTTAAACCAGTGGGACTGCTTATCAACATGTAATGTGAAATGTGGACACAGTCTTTGCAGAATCATCATGTATTTGATGATGCTTTCAACTCAGGAATACTTCTGAAAAATATACCTGATACAGTTGACTGTGTGACCATTGTCACACACAGTCAGGCATTCTCTGTGTTAAAGCATGGGTTTACATTTGAATCTCGGCTTTTCCGTTTCAAAAAAAAGTTATTTTAATAACTATGTTGTGAAATAATGCTTAAAACATACTTGAAACGCAGATGTATGTGGAGTATAGGGGCGACTGATGGGTGCAGCAGCAGCGTAAGTTACATTGAGGAGGGGAAAATAGCTAAGACTTAAAAGATGGAGCGGTGACAACACTAGTAATTTTTTTTTTTTTTTTTTTTTTTGGAAAGTACTCATACTTGTCATCTACCCATCAATACTTAGGTATTTTCCATTTGTTTCTCTTTCATTAACCTTCCATTTCCTCTGTCCTTAGTGCTGCAATTTTAGATCACCCCATGCACTCTTAAAGGTATGCATGCTTATAAACTATTTTGCTACTTTCTAATCTCACCTGTTTCACAGTAAATGGAAATGACATGAATTTAAAATGCCATATAAAAAGTGAATTTTCAATAGTTTTCTTAAAAACTATAAATAACTAACACTGTAGAAAGTTCACTTTATTTTTATTACTCTTAGTGGGAAATGTGACTTGAAAAAGGCCGTTGTAGAAAGAAATGTTGCAGAAATGCACACCATGTTTAAGAATAGAAAGTTAATTCTTCTGATTTACTTTGATCGTATTAATAGGTGTTTTGTTATGAGCAATCATGTTGCAAGGATCCAGCTGTCCAAAAGACAGCATTATAATGTTAGATTAATTAACCTCATAAAAAATTGTAAACCCAAGTCTCTAAAACTGCATTATTAGGCAGAATTATTGGAATTCAGTTCATGTTGAATAGGATGTCTCATCTACTCTCTGCTACTAATGGCTCAATTTCTGTGACAGTTTTTCTCATCTATTAATATTATCTGTGCCATATCTTGTCATTTTCACAGTTGTCGTTAGGGAGATCTGAACATTTAGTCTGCGTTTCGAAGTAACATGCCGTTTGTGCAAATATACTAAAATGTACTCAATGGACCATCCAGAATGCTACTTACTTGGTTTAAATATTTAAAGAGCTAGTTGTCTTTAAAAGGAGTTTGGGGACAGAAGAAGCAACGTGAGAGCTTCTGTTGTCTAGATAGTACATAATTTGCTAAATTGCTAAATATTTTTGATCCTTAGTTGTTAGCATGTCGTATGTCCCTTTTACCCTTTCCTGTTCTTGTTCTCTTTTCAGCCTTGTGATTTAAATATAGAAGATTGTAGTATTTTATATTAACAAGTATAGATGGAATTTAGGAATTTAGGAACAGATGGGTAACAGATGTCTGCTATGTGACATTTGCAGTACAGAAAAGTATTTTAAGTGGACAGATCTCAGAAACATATCTTCACTGTCTGAAATAGGTGCTTTCAGGTTACGGTGCTTTCAGAGGTACCCTGGAGACAGAAGCGAACGGTTTTTCAACACTAAATATTTTAAAGTCACAAATTATGTAGGCAACTCAATAAATGCATCAGTAATCTTTGTTTTCCAACCTCTTTTGAAAAATTTGCCCTTGATATATCAGAGTCACTTTGAAAAGATAGGAATGCGATCTTTAATCTTTTAGAGTAGCTGTAGAACTAAGGAAAGCTTTGTCCATGTTTGATGTCTTAGAACTGCTTGGGCTGAAACAGAAAAGTTAACAGTTAATGTTGTGTATCTTCAGCAGAATTATAAGATGAAACTCAAGTGTTTGATATCCTGGAACTTTTCAAAGTTTGGAAGAAAGGTTCAGTGTTAGAATATGTTAATGATGCAGAGGAAGCTACCTTGTTATTGTAACAAATTATTTTTAAACTCCAGGAACTTTTGTATGTCAGGTAGACAGTGAATAGCTATTCCATTTGTGAAAGCCCTCCTAGTGTGATAAGCAAACTTTTAAACAGAAGCTGCTTCTCATTTAGTAGCAAGTTGGTTCTCATTTATGGCAACCTTCCTGCAACAGTCAGACCTTTTACCTTGTACTTTTTTACCATGCAAACTGCAAGCAGTAATTATCTGTAAAAGAGCTTGTCATCAACTGAAGTGAATTCAAGTCCTGGCAGAAGCTGCAGGTTTTAAACTTAGATGGACACTTTTCCCAAGATAGAGGTGTCTGGTGGCTCGCTGATGGGGTGGGGGGTTTTGTTTTTCTTAGGTTCAAACGCCTATACAGAGAAGTATTACAGTACTTGGCACAAATGTTCTTCATTGGGTAAATTAATTTAGATTCATCTTTCAGGGTTCTTTCCTGTGGGAGAAGAGATTAGATGCTGTAAATTCAGATAAAACTATTGAATTTTTGTAGGTGAGTGAGAGTAATATATATTAGGGAAGCACTATACATACCCATTCTTTAAAAATATATGTGTGTGTATATGTCTATATATCGAGAAAAAGAAATTTAGGGAATTTTTGATTGTTTGAAGAACACAGAGATAAGATCCTCTTAACTAATCAATTAATGTGCTTGTGTGGGGTTACATTGATTTAGGAACGTACACCTAAGTCATTCCCCAACATCTGTGTGCTCTCCTGTTTTATTTGCATGTAATTGAAAATGAGAAGTAAGAAAATGGGAAAATTATATTTACTGTGTTCCTGCATTGTTTTACAAGAGTGATATCCTTCACAAATAGTTTGTTGATGGCTTTTAAATCATTGATTTCTTAAAAAAAAAAAAAAAGCCAAACTGTTGGTTTTTTTTATTTTTTTTTCTCAGGTAGAGATAACAGATGTTGAAAATGAAGAAAAAAGGTATGATCTCTTCCTGGGACTTCTGGATTCTAGTTGCAGTCCATCTGAGTTTCAACACTTGGTTTTACTCCTTCAAGCTTGGCCACCAATGGACATCAACAATGGGTGAGCGTTTCTTCAAACAATCGTGTAACAAGAGAGTTCTAAGTCTTCTTGCTTGATATCATGTAGTTTTCAGTCAATGAATTCAAACATGGCTAAGAGGAGTATGACCTTTGGAAAGGGTCATACTGGGAAAATAAATGGTTTATTTAAAGCGGAATTGAATCAATCAGTTTCTTGTAAAAACTTTATATACGTATGTAGTATGCATTATGGAGGAGGCAGAAAACCATTTTATTGCCTGAACTGTTGCACAGGAAGGTTTTCTATCTACTTAAGTTATGTATTTTGCTCTCGGTTTTGGTAGTCTGTACAAAATCCATAAAAAAGAATAGAAAGTTCTGACTGGTTTTTCCATTCAAAATCACACTTTGCAGAAAAACCTTTGAAAGTCAATGTTCAGATGGCTGTGGCAGGCAGTCTGCAGGAGGTCTGTGAGGGTAATGGTACCAATCAATGGTGCTTCTCTTTACTAGATCCACTACCTATTATTTCCTTCTCCGAATAAAGTATCCAAAAGTAAAGGATATATACTAGGGCAGACATATCCTAGCCCAACAATTTAAAATGAAAACAATTATTTAAAACTTCAGCATTGCACCAATCAGAATAGGTATTTATTGAAAGTGTTAATTTGGGACATCTTAAGTACGTTATTTTTTACCAAATCTTTGGATTTTGTCTGTGACTTTCTGAACACAGTTGAAGGTAAAAATTTGAGCTGTTCTGTTCTATAACTGATGATCACTTCTAACGTATAAGGAGTCAGACAAACTTATGTTATGAGGCAAAAGTCACATATCTTTCAAGGAAAGCTATAATATTAATAATTTTTTGACTAGCGAGTACAATGTGCCATGTTTTATCTGATAGTAGTTAGGTTAGGGACATTAAATGATGCTTCCATTGGATTACTTTGAGGTATCGATTACAACCTGTCTTAACTTGAGGACTACAGTCCCCAAAGTGTTGATGTGCATTGATTTTTCAGAAAAGTTAAGGCTTATCTTTTTATGAAAAGTAACTCTTTTGTGTACTTGTAGAGAACTGGTCCATTAGAAGGTGATCCGTAAGGGTTATTTACCTTCAAGCCTGCAGTTTGTTTGCAATTTCTGGATGAGCATTAACCTAAATTCTTTATGACAGTTTTATGAGCCAAAAATTGTTTTCAGTGCATTAAGTACAAGGACTGCAGTGTGATCTGTCACAATTTCATACTGAACTTTCCTTTTTAGTTTTGCTTTAATTGGAATTGAAAATTGGAGGCTCACAATGTGGGAACTGTCAAACTTTGTTTAAGGTAGTGTTTAGATTAAAAAAAAAAAAGTTTTAAACTCATGGAAAAGAGGATCAAGTGGAATATTGCTGCAATTAGCAACATTCTTTTTTCTTGGGTTGAACAGAAAGACTAAAAATTTTGTGAAAGCAGAACACTTGTATATAGACAGTTCTTGTCTACTGCTCTGTAACAGAGGAAATAAAAAATTATTTAATTTTATTTCCCACTTGGTGTTCTGTTCCTTCAGGCTGACTTCCTAAAATGAAGAAGAGAAAACAAAACGACGATTAAATATGATTTGTAGTCACAACTACCAGTGGATTAAATTTCAGAGGTGGGATACCTCTTAGTTCCAAGATCGGTAAAGTCTGAAAATTTGCGCAAAATATTTAGATCACCTGTATCATAACTCATTTAGGGTCTAAAGTAGTTAGTATAGCTCCTAGGCATTTACATAGTCACAATTTTGACATAAAGAAATCAGTTTGGCTGAGATAAGAGAACAGGGTAAATTAATTCACAACCTTATATATGATTCTGTGATTTTCATGTAGTCAGCAATAGTTGAGGTCAGAAAGGATCTCTGGAGATGTCTACTCCACTCCCCCTGCTCAAAGCAGGGTCAGCTCAACCAGGCTGCTCAAGGCCATTGCCTTGAGTTTTTAATATCTCCAAGACTGGAGATTCTACAGTAACTACAACAAAGAGGTTTTTCTTGCATTTTAGTAAAATGTACTGTTTCTATTTGTGCCCATTGCCTCTTGTGCTATCATTGGGCATCACTGAGAAGAGTCATGCTCCCTCTTCTTTGCTTTCCCCATCAGGTATTTATACAATTGGTAAAATTCCCCCAAGCCTTCTCTTTTCCAGGCTGAACTAGTCCAACTCTCTCATCTCTCTCAGCTTCTGTTCATGGGACAGATACTCCATTCATCTTTGTGGCACTTTCCTGGACTCACTTCAGTATGCCCATGTCACTTTTGTGCTGGGGGGCCCAGAACTGGATTCAGCGCTCCAGGTGTCTCACCACTGCTGAGTAGAGGGGAAGGATCACCTCCCTCACCCTGCTGGCAACACTCTTCCTGATGCAATACAGGATGCTATTGCCTTTCTTTGCTACAAGGGTACATTGCTTACTCATGGTCACCTTGTTGTCTACCAGGACCCCAGGTCCTTCTCTGCCAAGCTCCTTTCCAGCTGGTGGGCTCTCAGCCTGTACTGATGGTTATTCCTTCCCAGGTAGAGGGTGGACTTTGGATTTCCCTTTGCTGAGTGTCATGTGGTTGATCTCTGTCCATCCCTCCAGCCTCTTCAGGTGCCATTGAATGGCAGTACAACCATCTGGTGTAACAGCCACTGTCTCTCAGTTTTGTATGATCTGCAAACTTCCTGAAAGCGCACTCTGTCTGATGTTCATCCTGGTCCTCAATGAAGATGTTAGAGTATTGGCCTCAGTATAGACTCCTGGGGTCCACCAGTGGTCACCGGTCTCCAGCTGGACTTTGTGCCACTGATCACAACCATTTGAGTGTGGCAGTTCAACCAATTTTCATCCTGCTACACTGTCCACTTATCTAGCCCATACTTCATCAGTTTGTCAATGAGGATGTTGTGGGAGACAGTGTCAAAAGCCTTGCTGAATGAATTCAAGGTACGTAATATCAGCCATCATCCACCAAGTCAGTGATTTTATCATAGAAGGGTATCAGGTTGGTGAGGCACAATTTCCTCTTTTTAAGTCCATGCTGACTACTCCCAGTCTACTTGTCCTTCGTTTGCTTGGAAGTGTTTCTAGGAGGGTTTGCTTCATCTTCCCAGGAACTGAGGTGAGGCTGACCAGCCCGCGTCTTGAGACTTTATGCTAAGAATAAACAGCAAATTTTATCCTGTGATTAGCTTTTTTCCTAAAGTTATTTATTTCGTAATTTCTGTTAGTACTAAGATTTCAGTGTCTCTCTTCGTTGCTTTGACTTGCCAGGAGGCTTTGGAAAGCCTTCAGGAGAAAATTGCCCCCTTCTCTTTCACTAATAATAGCCACTTATACTGGTTTCATGGAGAGCCTCTGACTCTTTGGCTTCCCAAATGTGATCTACAGTGCAGACTCCCAACTAGTTTTCTGAAGCTCAGCACTAAATTGACATTCATTATCTCCAGGGAAATAGAGTAGTTCAGAATTGCCAGATTTTTTTGTTTGTCTGAAACTCTAGACAACCAAAAAATGAAAAAAAGAAAAGTTAATTAGTGGAGCAAGCAATTGTGTTCACAGTGTAGGAAACAATATTTTGTTTTAGTTTTTGGCTTTTTTTTTTTTTCTAGAGTGGTGTGCACAGGGCATGGTTGCCACTGTCGTTTCATTCTTCAATTCTCTCCGCTAGCTTGAAGGGCGGGAAAAACCACCTAGTCTGTTCTCTTCCCTGCCTTAGCAGTGTTTTGCTTGGGGAGAAGACAGTTGAGGCTGCATCTTGAGAGAAGTGACAGAGATGTAGTTCTCCTTCTGTCTCCTTCCCTCCTTTATTCTTGGTTCTTTGCTCAGTAGGAATGTTGCATCCCTGGTTTCTTTCATTATTTATTCTGCCTGGGGTCTTTCTATATTTATATTCCCATTGCTTTCCTTTTATTTATTTTATCTATGCCGTAGGCCAGCAGGCCAATGGCATCCTGGCTTGTATTAGAAACAGTGTGGCCAGCAGGAGTAGGGAAGTGATTGTGCCCCTGTACTCAACATCAGTGAGGCCACACCTCAAATACTGTGTTCAGTTTTGGGCCCCTCACTACAAGAAGGACATTGAGGTGCTGGATCGTGTCCAGAGAAGGGCGACGAAGCTGGTGAGGGGTCTGGAGCACAGGTCTTATGAGGAGCAGCTGAGGGAACTGGGGTTGTTTAGCCTGGAGAAGAGGAGGCTGAGGGGAGACCTTATCGCTCTCTACAACTACCTGAAAGGGGGTTGCAGAGAGGTGGGTGTTGGTCTCTTCTCCCAAGTGACAAGAGATAGGACAAGAGGAAATGGCCTCAAGTTGTGCCAGGGGAGGTTTAGGCTGGATATTAGGAAAAATTTCTTCATTGAAAGGGTTGTCAGACACTGGAACAGGCTGCCCAGGGAGGTGGTTGAGTCACCATCCCTGGAGGTATTTAAAGGATGTGTGGATGAGGCGCTTAGGGACATGGTTTCTTGGCAGACTTAGCAGGGTTAGGTTTACGGTTGGACTTGATCTTAAAGGTCCTTTCCAACCGAAATGATTCTGTGATTATCACTTTTGTTTCCGTTACTAGCAATGCTTGCAAGACTAAGTACTTTATAAATCCTGTGTCAGCAGGAATACTCGTGGTGGCTTCAAAGTCCTTCTTTGTACCTCATTTCTAGTGCTATCAAAAAACATACATGATATTTTAATAGTAGACAGCATGATCATAGTTATGAGTCCTTTCTGTAAATTATCTTTTCCCGCACTTCGTTGTTTTGGGTCACTTAAATGTGTTTTGGAGTTCTTGGGGTTTTTTTGGCGATGTTTTGGTTTTTTGTTCTGTTTTTCAACAAGTCTAAAAGACAAACATTAAGTACGTGTTATAAGGGCTTAACCTAAATTTAAATCTAGGCCATGTAATTACACATTTTATATAAAACTAAAATGTGTATTTCTTACTTTTGTCTACTGAAGTAATATTTGGTGTGCAGAAATGTTCTCAAATTTTGACTGTTATAATCAGTGTGCTGTCATTAAAATGAATTTGAGTAATCTAAAACCATCTGTCTTAACAGCTAATAGCACTCCTGAACTGAAGTTCTGTCCTCATTTCACCCTCAATCCCACCACCTCAAATATGATTGGTTTTAAAAAGTCAGGTACAGCTCTCTTTAGTAGTCGTTGATACGAGACAGGATTAATTTCAAAAACTCTTGTCAAGTAGGTAGATGATTTTTTTTTCCAACTGCCTCTTCTTATAGTGTGCTGGGAATAGTTTACATTTCTTTTTTATTATTTTGAATTTTATTAATTTGTATTATTTGACTTTGTAAATCCTGGAATTATTCATGCCAGCCCTGAGGCAGAGGCTGTGCTGTAAGTAGGAGGCGCAGCAACAATGAAAACAACTTCGGTACTTTCTGCCTTCTTTATCTGAACCTTGTCTCCTTTCTCTCCTCGTTGTCATTGACAGTTGCTATCATATGCCCATCTCTGCATCTTTGGGAAGGCTACTGTAAGCATGCTGTGCTCTGCTCTGGGGTCTTCTCCTCTTCTTGCATTGCTTATTCTTCCCTCTTGTGCCTCTGTTGCATACTTCCATGTTAACAGCATTCAATTATGCTTACCAGCCTAGGGGTTTTTTTATATATATGTTCCTGAAATTGTGTTTCTGAAAAACCTACCTTGATGGCTGGGTTGGAGTAAGAAGCAAAAACTGTTTGTTAGTGAGGTTTGCAACAATCTCATTTTAAAGCAAGTTATATTAAGAAATTCTTGAGCAAAGAGGAAAACTGCGAGCAGTTAAGCCAACTGTTTAGCTGTATGTATTAAGATTTTTGTTTAATATTTACTTATTTTTCCTCCTCTGCTTCAGAAAAAGGTCGTTGTTGCTAACTGATTGTTTACTGCCAGTGTAATGATATGTGCAAGATCTGGGGAATTTAAGTCTGAATCATCTGAATACTTAGAATTTGGGTTTTCAGCCTAACAGTAAACACCTAATACTTATAATTGAATATAAAGCTCAAAAATACAATTTACATTCTATAAAGGCTCAAAAGGAAGGAGAAGTAAAAGAACTAAAGTTTGGGGTTTTTAGTAGCGCTTTTTTTTTTTTAAAAAAAGAATTTTCATGACCTCTGTGTTAATGATAAGTCTGTGCTTTTTAATTTTTTTTGAGTTCTTGTATTTTAAAAGACTCCAGCTAGAATAATGCTCATTATTCACCTGCAAATATGATTCTCTTCATATCATAATATGCCACGTTGACTGTGAGGAAACAAAGGAGGTATCTTGGTTGTTTCAGTCAGCACTCAAAACCATATATTTCTTAAATTTTTTTCTCACACCCTTGTTATTCATGCATGCTTTTCTGTCTAGGTGTCTCATATTCAGATGTCATTTTAAGCACTTCATAAAGATGTTTTTTAAAAATATGATTGACAGTACCTGAAGCTCTGTAGTCCTTTGTAATTTACTGCCTATGTTCAAAAGGCATTTTTTCTATTTATTTTAAATATTGATAAGGTGTTTTGGAACTCAAAAAGACCAGCTTGTAGTGACTCAATACCTTAGTTCACCTTTCTTTTTTTAACTTAATCCAAAATTTCCCTCTTTTGGTTCTGGGCAAAAAAAAATGTGTTTATGTTGAGTTTTTGAAATAATTACTTTTTTCATGTTGAGAAATAACTTTTTTTTTTTAACCATCGTTGAACTAAGGTAAAATTCAGGAGAGAAGAAAACTGAATTCTGCTTGCAGGTTTCAGATTTTTGGTTAACTGAATCTTGTTTTTATTTAGAGATGGCAAATAATAGATATTTCTTAATAGATCCCACAAATATTTGACATAATTATATGGAATTGTGTTGAGAAAAGCTTTATATATATGAAGTATATATCTGATACTTTACTTAAATAAATAAACCTGCACATGGCAAGCCTTGTGGCCTTGCATCTTTCTGATTATTTCTAACTTCTCTGTTTTGTAGTGTGATTTTTTGTTTTCTTTTTCTAATAGGAAATTCTTAAAGGTTTTCTTAATGTACTCTGGAGGCAGCAGCTATAAAAAAGGAAATTCATTATGACTCTCCGTGCCTCTAAGCAAGAGGTGGATCACATAGCTGGAGCTATCAGTTTAACCAGTGGCAAAGATGGAGTTGCAGGGTTTTTTTTCTCCTAATCTTACTGGGGGTTCATAGATGAAGCGCATCATGTTCTGCTCGTTGAACAAGCTGGCATCTTTGGGTTCAACCCATCAGGTTGGAAGGAGAAGAGAGGAGAGGAGGAGCTCTGCTGTTCCCAGCCAGACTTGTGACACCTCTGTGCTCAGGGACTGTGACTGATGGAAAGGCTCAGTTAAGTTGTCAGAAGGAATGAAGATAATGACTTCTCTTTAGTTTGCATTCAAAGTTACCCATTCCTAGCATCTCTGGTTTTCATGTTAGGATGTAATGTTAGCTTCATGTGGAGCTGGTTTTACTTGGTTACAGTATGTACTTTTGGAAGTAGAAGATGAACAGGAGAGAGGTTTTATATATGAAATAGTAGATATTGGTGGTTGTCCTCTCCAGAGTTGTCAGACCTATTCCTTGGTATATGTCAATCCAACAGACTCTCTTAACGGACTCCATTTACAATGATAGTAATGTGTTACTTTCAACAATTGCTGCTAAATAATGTATTTGAAAAGCAGCGCTTTGATAGCACTTTACTGCTCCTTCTCATATGTGCTGGATGAGTATCTTAATTTATGCTAAATTGTAAGACCAACCTGCCAGATTTGGTCTTGCTGTGATTTTTTTTTTTTTTTCTTCTTTTCCTTCAGACTAAAATGAAAAGTTTCCCATATCTTTGGGATGCTGATTAATGGCCAAAGAGATTGATGGGGTGATTTTTAAACCACCTTTTGCGCTTTCCTAAGTTTATGCACAGATGAACATAGTGGTTGCATTACCGTGGCTTAATATGATCATGATCTAAGCTGTGATTGTGCATGATTTTAGCCCATTGTAGATGGGAATTGAAATGTATTAACTTAATTCACATTAGGAAAATGGCAGTGTGGATGCGTTCTAGTGTTACACTTCATGCTATCATTTAAAACCTCCGTTCTGCTACCCATTTCTGTCAGTACATCCAGTCCTAGAAAGTACCCCGGTGACTAACAAAAGTAGCCAAGCATCTCCATGATCTAGCAAATAGCAGCTGTAGGCCAAGAAATGTTCCAGCAACAAAACTTTGTAGTAAACATTGGCTTTCCCATCATGTGTGATAAAATTTACTTGTATCTACTGTCTGCAGTCTGAACAGTCTGACTGTGTAGTGGTGACACTGCATGAAGTTCTGTGTGGAATGAAAAGAACATTTTAAGTATGTAAAACAGTTGTATGTGGATCCATATCTACTAACAGACAAGTACAGATGCATGTACTTTCACTCTCCTACCCTGTTTGGATGGGCTATAAAAAAAGTTTATTTTTGTTTGTACTTGTTGGACCTGAAAATTAAAATATGAATCTTGGAAATATTTTCTCCACTCAGAAGCGAGAGACAGATGCTGTTAGAATGTGATCAAAGCAAACAAAATTAGGAATGCTGGATTCCTGTCACCCTTCCCTCAATATCATTCTGCTTGGCAAATTAGCTGGTGTAAAGCCAGGAGAAGCTGTTTCTATGCTATTCGAATTTGATCAGTCTTTATCTGGTGTATGATTCCTCCGGGATTATAATAGCACGTCATAATTCAAAATACTTTAAGCTTCTTTGTTGCATTGAAAGAATGATGGCATCAGGATAGCAACTTGTCTCAAAACTTTTTCCTCTCTCTTTCATAAGATTGTACTTTACTTCACAAAAAAAAAAAAAAACCCAAACCAAAACAAAAAATAAAAACTCCACCACCTACAGAAAATGGTGGGGGGTGTATATTTATATTCTATATACATCTCTGTTTTTTCTGGGCAGATCATGCACAGATGATAATCCCTGGGTGAAACTGGGGACTGTTATGCTACAGAGATGCCCACCTGAGGAAAAGGAGAACACAGGAAATGAAATTTTGAAAATCTGCCGTTCTTTGTATGAGACAAAGCACATGCTCCCTGTCAAGGTAAGTTTTAACTTTGGGTATCATGGATATGAGTCTTGTTTTGGGGTCCCAACTACAAGAAAGATGTTGCTATACTGGATCAAGTCCGATGGAGAGCTAACAAGGTGATTAGGGGTCTGGAGTACAATAAATGCAGAGAGGCTGAGAGAATTGGGTTAATTCTGTCTTAAGAAGAGATGGCTGAGGGAGATCATATTGCTGTCTTTAAATAGGCAGATGAGGAAACATGTAGAGGAGATAGACCCAGCCTCTTCTCAGAGATGCTTAGTGATAGGACAAGAGACAATAGAGACAAGTTACATCATCAAAAACTCTCGTTACATACAAGGAAAATGTTTTTCACCATTAAAGTGGTGAAACATTAGAGTAGGTGGATGCCTAGAAGATACATGGAGTCTCCGTCCTTGGAGGTATTCAGAACTTGACTGGATCACATCGTGGGCAAGTTGATCTTGTTGGACTTGCTTTGAGTGGGGGCTAGTTGGATTAGCTGACCTTTAGAGGTCTGTTCCAGTGTAAATTATTCTTTGAAGTATTTATAGAAGGGCGTTGTCATTGGGCCTGTAGTGCATTGTCATTGACGTTAGTGTGGCAAAAGCTGTTAATTAAATAATTAGTAATTTTCTCACTAATAAATGCATAAAGGTTTAGTGAGGAATCCATGAAAAATGTGTTGGTGTTGGTGATGAAAAAACCTAATGTACAAGTAATTGCTTTGTAATAATCATGGTGTTCTGTCTTACTTAACTATGTATGTGTACTTCAATACAAGCATCTCAAGTATAAAATTATTGAAGTGTTTTGTATGTAAACATTGCATACGAATGAAGACAGATTTGAGAAATGCTTAAAAAACTTCACACAACTTTAGAGTAGTCATGTGCATATTTTCAGTAGGCTGATGAATCCCTTGTAATCATCTTCATGCAATCACAGTCTGTTACAGAAAAAAGCTGATGTTAAGACTAGAAGCAGAATAGAAACAACACGTTCAGTTTAAAATACAGGCAGTGGGAGTGTGTTTTTTTTTTTTTAAATAGTCATACTGATTTAAGTCAAGTTCAAAATCTATGTAAAACATGATTCCAGTAGGTGTCAGTAAGCTGAAATGATTACGTATATTAATTCATTCATTACACCAAAAATTTTGGTGGAAGGCAGGTCTCCCTATCCCTGGGACTGGCGTAAGCATATGTAGCTTTTCTTTACAAGGCGTTGAATGGTGCATCATAGCTTGTAAACTCATGAACTTACTCATTCACAGGAGTAGTCACACTTTGTCAAAGTAGAGTCTTCTAACTCACCTCAGTGAACCAGGACAAAGTCCCACTGAGGGTCACTGTCGTACAGCAGTCACTTCACCGAGTTCTGCTCAAGAATGGGTCATGGTTTGCTCAATTCTCTTAATTCAGTGAACTTTTTCTTTAATTTCATAACAAGTCCTTATTTATACACAGTTTTGGTATTGGTTGGCAGCTTTGGTTGGAGGTGCCTGCCTTTTTCAATGGTACAGGATGTTGGAAGAGCCCTCGTGTGTAGGTGTGAATATATATATATATAGATATGGTATGAAGATATTCTGGTCCTCAAACATAAAATAGCTTTACCAATGTAAAAAACCTTTTTTATGACTAGAGTGCTGTACAGCAACAGGAATTGCACTAAAATGTGTAATTGTGCAGTTACTTACAAACACAGGCTATATTGCTTTAAGTGTGTACTTGGGAAGAGGGGGAATGACATGGATAAATTTAAGTAACTTATTTGTATGCATGGCTACGGTACTTAAGTGCACAAATTAGAGAGCTGAGATCATGTGGCTGAATAATATGAAAATCTGATTACTGACAATTAACCTGTTTAGATGACTTCACATTTCAATACATACACTGATTAAGAAGACAGACCTAGAATGATGGAATTCTAAAACCTGAGAGATTGATTTATCACCATGAACATTTGCCATTCTGAAGTCCAAAGGCTGTGGTGGAAAAAACATTTAACTTCATGTCACAATGGTCTAGGAGTTAGAAAAAACTGTTTCTTTGGATGTTATCAGAAAGGTTTCTCTCTTCCTTTATTCCAGCTTCTGCTGGTCTTTCTAGGTTTTTACAGCCAAGTTCTTTTTTTAGTGTCTTTTCAGGAGTTGCATAGCTTTAATCTTTGTATCTGTGTTTGGGGAGGGGGTGTTTGCATTGTTCAGTCGATAGATTTTTCCATTCCTCTTAGTTGAAATAAGCATTGTTTTATTTGCTTGGAATGCACATGTGTTTGGACTGTCTGACATCTCCTGCACTGCCTCATTAATCTCTTTAGAAAGGGACAAATCCTTCTCCCCCCAGTAAGTGTTAAAGTGTGACTCCTCTGAATAGCTCATGTTTTTCTATCAACCTGTGGGTCATGTGTAAGTTAACATAAACACCTAAATGGGAGAATGCATCTAGTCTCTTATCTGTAATCACCCTCCGGTCCTAGTGGCCATAAGGTGCTTATCTCCCAGAATAACATGGCAGCCAGTTGGTCTCCTTTTTTCTGTTTCTGTAGCTAGTTGTTCCTGGTTTTTACATATGAGTTTACATTGTATGTTTTTCTTCGTTCACAGTTGTCTCTGACCGTTGTATTCAGATAATTTTGAATTTAAATGCTGCCCTTTGGTCTGCTTTGAGCCTCTCCAGACACAATACTGTTTGTACTCATTATCCAGCTCTTCAAGCCATCCATGAAAATACTGAATAATACTGGACCCAAAATAGACTCCTATGAAATCCATTTTATATGCCTCACTGGTGTTACAGTGAACCATTGATAGCTGCATAACTAGAAGTCAAAAGTTATCTTACAAAACTTTCAGCTAAATTTAGGACTTCCCTTGTCCTTCTCACAGGTAACATCATACCCCCTCTAAGCACAGCCTCTCACTGCAGGGAGGCAGACACTCAAATGCTTCGAGTGCTTATTGTAGAAAAGAACATGTTGCTCTGAGAAGTGCTGTGAGTGGTGGCTTGCTGCTTACGGTTGGATTTCCAGTTGCTGTTCAGAGCAGCAGTGCAGTCATTTGTGGCAGACATACAAGGAGGTGTTTGTACTATTTGGATGGTTTGCTTGGCAAGTTGTCTAGTCCCTTCCTGTGGGAAAAGGGATGGAGGCCACTCCAAGGGTTTGCAAGTTGGACCACACTGTCCTACACCTTAGTTCCCTGGTGCCTCTGACAGTGTTTCATGTCACATTTTCAAAGTGTTGCTAAACTTAAAATATGCGATAGTGATGGCCTTATTCTTAACTACAGAACCTGTTGCAGGGGCCTTTAAGAACATATTTCCGTACAATGTTTTTGTTTGTTTTTTTCATTGTATGTTTTGATGGTTTTCATGGACAGGGAACATCTGAAAGGTCCATAATACTTTTCCCCTTGCATGCTTGCTTTCTTCCATATCTGAAAGACAGACTATTTCTCTTTTCCAGTCTTCTGTGACCTGTCGTGTTCTCAAGGGTGATGTCTCTTAACTTGATTTATTATTTCTCTAGGTGTTCTGGAGTGAACTTTTCAGCCCCAGAAACATCTTTTTTTTTTTTTATTTGAGAGTGAATTTTCAATGCTGAAGTCTCACTATTATTATTGTCAACTGTTAATTGTTCATTTGCCTGAGATCTTTTAATAAGAATTGAAGCAAAAAAGATACTTAACACTTTGCTTTTCTTGGCTTTTTGTTAGTGACTTTTTCATATTAGTATGTCATTAATCATGATGTTGTATCAGAAGTGTACCAGGAAAACAGAGGCAGTACAGCCTTACCTAATAAGAGATATCAAGTGAAGAAGAGTGGATAAGTACTGTTCTCCATAAACCACTAGTGAGACTCGCATTAAAATAAAACACCCTCTAAGTGTAGCTGTGTTTTAAGAGGACACTGAAAAATGAGAGGCAAAGAGAAAACCTGCAAAAATTAGTGCACGGATGAAAATACCTTGAAGTGGAAGACTGAAGGAGTGCAGTGTATTAGCTTCTCAGAGATCAAGAGGTGACTGATTTTATTCTGCAGATATTTTTAAATGGAACAGAAGCTAATAAAACTCTCTTGATTTACAAAGAAAGGTGTAACAAGAACCAATTGAGATTAATTTATAACATTTAAAATTTTAGCATAAGGCATGCTATTTTAACAGTAAGTAAAATTAATTGTTGGAATGTGTACTTCTCCTCCAAGAGAGATGATAGATTTTGTAGATGAGACTGGATAAGTCTGCTAGACATGTTATCAGGCACAAAGTTACTCAAGTCATCTGACTGGTACCTACCTGAAATCTAATGACCTTTGGCTTAAAAATGTGCTAGTGTAAGATAAACAGAAGTTAATTGGATAGCTAAGCATGTGTTTTGTTATGTGGAGTCCTTTATGCCTCTGTGGTGAACAAAGCAGATTGTGTTAGAACACGTCCCATTAGAATGTGTAACCAGTACTAGAGCATAATTATGAAGCATCTAAGAAGAAAACAAAATGCTGGCATATCATCCGAGTTAAATGTTATTGCTTTGAAAATAGCAATGTTAGTATCTGTATTACTGCATTTGCTTGCTGAGAGATAAAATTTTTCCTTATTTTAAAGTGACTCATTGAGACAGCAAACTCTGATTCAACACCTGCATCTTTGACTCCCTACCCTGTTGCTTTAAAAATGTACAGTACGTAGGTATATTTTGCAGTTTCCTTTTCTTCTTCCCAGAACCCCAAACTATGATTTGGGGTTCTTTTAGAGAGCCTTTTTATAGTTATGGGTTATTCTTATGGCACTGCTTCTCCGCTTAGTTTTGAGAGGCTTTCAGACAGAAAAAGTTACCAAGCCTAGTAAAATCGCTGTTCAGTTCAGGTTATGTATCTTACGACTCTCAGAATTTATTTCTCTGATCGTAAGTCATTTATTGCTGTGGATACACCTTTTCAAGAAAATGAGACATGTAGTGTGGATCTCTAACATTGCATTCTAAGTTTGCTGGTATGGCAGGCATACTGCTTAAAAGAAATACAGTGGAATACGAAATTATTGGAAGTTTAATAAGCATATGACTGATCAGACAAAGCTTAATGTATTTATTTAATCTTCTTATTCCTTGATCCTATATCATATTCTTCACTGAAAACATCATCAGTAGCAGTACAGAATACAAGTTTAGAGGAACAAATCCGGGTAAGAGAACAAGCTTTGCCTCAGGGACTCAGAGCTCGGTGCAATAGAATATATCCTTCTAGATAGTGTTTCTTGAAGGTATAAATTGAGAAAAGACTGAGCAACACGCAGCCAGATAGCTCCCTGTGCCAGGCAAGGCCAGGTGTCTCTGCAGTACGTTACAGTTGAAGCACTTAACATCTCTTCATCTTCAAATAATTTTTAGGTTTTTAGGTTCACAGTTACTAAAATCTTGCTGCTGCTAAAAGTATAGTTGCATTTTGGTCATGAAATTGTTACACTTGTCACTAAGCTTCCAAAGATGTTAAAAAATAAAAAATAAAAAAAAAAAATCACAGAATCACTAAGGTTGGAAAAGACCTGTAATACTTTCTCCCAACTTAGTATTTACCTGATGAGCTCCTTCAACAATTGCTCTCTAAATGTTTGAGTGAAACAGAGAGCACCTCTAAGAGTTGGATACCATTTTCAAGGTGACTATCATACAATACCCAGAGAACTTAGTGTAAGTTGTCCTGGAATATGGGACATCTCTGGTGAGCCTCATTAGGAAGTGGTTGTGAGAAATGACCAAAATTCTTGGAAATGACAAAAAGGGAAAGGTGGGTTATAATTTGATTTATAACAAATTTCATTAGTTGAAATACTTTTTGATGTATCAATGAATAACTGCAATGTTGAGGAAAAACAAAACCACAAGTTACATGTAGGAGATGATTATTTATTTATTTGTTTATTTATTTATTTTTAAGAAAGGGCCAAGGTAAAGCTTTGGAAATGCACAGTAGGTTTGTTGTTTGTTTGTTTTAAAGATATTTCTCTGGCCAGTTTCTTCTTGCAGATGATTTATGATGCTAAATTTGTGCTACATCATAAAATATGAGAAGTTAGATGAATGAGGCAAAATCAATTTGCTAAGCTTTAGTTGCGCATAAAAATTTGTATAAAATATGAAAAGATTTTGCAACAGAGCTTTATGATGTTGGACTCTGGTACATACTATTATATCCTCTTTATTTTGTTCCACTATTATGATTGCATAATTGAGTTACAGAAATGTCACAGGTGTCTGTTAAGTTTCTTCCGGTGCTTTGCAGTATTTCAGTAAGCACAAATATATTACTCCCACAGAGAGCTGTCTGCTCTGTTGTTCTTTCAGTAAAACTCCAGGTTGTAATGGTGATTCAGTACCTGCCTTGTCTTAATATAACAAATGTTACACTTCTAACCCTGTATTCTACATTTTTTTAAAATTTGTCCTTTCAAGTTTCTGAAGAGTTATTTCCAACAGGGAGTTAATTTGTTTTAAAAGTTTGTTTTCATTTTGCATTTGACATAGAATTTTCATAAATTTTAGTGTGAATGATGATGTTAGTATCTCCAGAGATCTCACCAAATGAGTTTACGTTTATTTTCAGTGTATAAAAGAATTATGTTTGCTGCTGCTTAACCAGTCCCTCCTGCTGCCATCCCTGAAACTGTTGGTAGAAAGCGAAGATCAAGATCTTCATGCTGTGGCACTGGAGCAGATAACAGCTGTTGCTAAGGTATGAGCAGTTGAATTAACCACCTTTCAGAGTTTGAGGTAATAAATTAGCTCTTTTATCTTCATATAGTAAGCAGAGACTATTGAGATGCTTATCATTATTAAGATTTTCCACAGCTATTGTGTCCATAGTGAGCAGTAACACGGGGCTAGAAAGATCTTTTATATATACTTGAGGTGATTAAAACTCGTAGCACTTTCTTTAAATTATCTAGGATGCTATTTTAAGTCAGTGTGGTGGAACAGAAACTGTTCTGCTATAAAAAGTAGATTTTTATCTCTGTGTTCATATTGTAGCACTTTGGGTTTTTTTTTTAAGTTATAATAGTACATCAAATGAGTTAGCTTGTTTCTGACAAACTTGGCAGTCTGTTTGTGTACACGTGGAGAGCTGTTACATCACTGGCTTTGTTGTAGAAAGGTTAAAATGCAAGATGGTATGTTTGAGGACTTTCACGCAATTCTGAACAGGTTTTGTTCGATACTGCAGCAAAGTTTCTGGAGAAAAAAATCTAAATACTGTCTTTTTTTCTTTGGGCAAGAACTGAAAGACATTAAGGTGTATTTTTCAATTGTTATATAAAGTTACATTACTCCCCGCCCCTGCCCCCCCCCCCCCCCGCCCCGTGTATTTGCTTTTCAGTTAAGAAGGAACACCTAAAAAGACGAAAGCTAGTCTCCTAGACAAAAGCATTATGTTATTTTTTATCTTTTTTTTTCTGAAAACTGAGGTGGGTTTAAAACTTCTTCAAGCTCTTAATTGAACTTGTGCATGTACAACCTGACTTTCTTGGATTTTATGTTAGCTATGGTCTACGATCTAGCACTCTGCCACAAAACAGAAAGGAGGTCTTGTCTCAGAACTTTATATTAAGGGGAATGGCTTTCCTGTCTGGCTGAATTAACTGCATTGAACGTTTCCAGAATGATAATATTTAGGTAGGAAAACCACATCTCTGATATTTCCGAATTCTGCACCGTATCTTAGGGAGCTCTTGGTTGTGTATTACAATATAAAATAATAATTGATGGTAAATTTCCCGTATGCCACTTCAAAATGAAACTGCCCGTATGGAAACAGAAATGGAACTGTGTATATCTTTTTAAAATAAGCATCCACAAAACACAAAAGCTTTAAAAATGTGATTTGTAGGTATTTAAATTGAAATTACAACTTTTTTTTCGGAGACACACAAAGTAGGCAAACATTCCCCCATTTCTGCAGCAGCCTTCTAGGGCAGGCCCTCTGCTCTAGTTATATTAATTGCAACAATTTTTTCAGGTTCCTTGGTTGCAACAAACGGTGCAAATCCTATTCCCTACTTTCACACCATCCTTTGTTCCCTAGGAAAGATGTTCTGCATCCTGCTTTTCCCAGGTTTCTCCTTTAAGTCTCTCCTCCTCACTTACTCCTCCTCATGTGCTGTGTCTTTCCTTCTTATGCTGCACATTGTATTCCAGAAGCTTTCTCTTTTTGCATCTATTAGATAGCTTGAGAAAGGATTCCTCTCCTTCCCCTTCAGGAGGACTCCAGAACACAGCGGTGAAGACCAGTCAGAGAAGCAATAGATCTGGAAGCATAGGCTCCATCTCAGCTGTTGCTAATTTTCCTTCAGAAGAACTTAGTTACCAAAATGGACGAAGCACCAGCTTTTTTAACCTGTTCTCTATTGAGCATTTAAGATGCTTGCATGGAAGGTAGCAGGACATATGATATGTAATACACATCCTGCTTGTATCAAAATTCCAATGTCATAGTTAGCATCCAGTATGAATTTGGAGTAGTATTTCCTGGTTGAGTTTGGCATACTAAGCAAAGAAGCACAGGTTTTTCTGAAGGTGTTCCTATTCCCTTTTCCTTAGACAAATAAACCACACATTTTCTGAAATTTCCACAAAACGTAATTTTCTAAATATTAACCACTAAAACAATAGTAGATTATCTTTACTATATTGATAGTTTTCGTTTATCACCTGTAATTTTAGATTTTGTGTCTGCAAAGTAAGGCTTTTTTGTAAATGTTTTTGAACATGATGATCTCATAGAAAAGCAATCGGGGATCTGATCTATGCATGCACTTTCTCATCTATATGTTCTTGTTAACCTTTTAAAATTGACTTTTTTATTAACAGATGAAAGCTGCTGTGTAAGTGAAGCTTGCCAGCAGGAATTTGTGTCTGAGTACATTTTATTTAAGTATTTTTAAAGCACAACGTTGTGCAGTAGCACTTTCTGAATGGCTGCTAATTGTATTGCTCTCTTAACTGGCCTTTTCTTTCTAGTGTGCTATGGCTTTCAATTTTCTACCTCTAGGTTGATTACATGATATTGAAGTTTTAGGGCCAGGAACCATATTATCTTCTTACTAATACAAAGCACTTTGTACACCTGTGTATGCCTAAAATAATACTCTTTTTGGCCTTCTTATGCAGGAGGCAGCTTGATAAGCTGTTTCTAATCTTTCCTTCTAAATTCAGTATTCATTTGAGCACATAGTTCTGTAAAAGTGCTGCATAACCTAGAATTTTCAAAGCATTTAGCTTTGGTCTAGTGTTTCATCTTAAGTCAATGAAAATTTAACTATTTACTTCATTACATCAGGCGTAGAGTTTATTCAGTACCTTGAATGTGACATTCCACTACCAGTGTTAGAAAAGCAACTAGTACAGAAGAGTGCCATGCTAAATTTAAAAGCTGTTCTTATATTGTTTAGAAAGTGTCTCTTACTCCTTATTTTATATGCATCTCTTATGATTACATTAGTTGTGTTGTACTAAAAGTGCATATATTGCTTAGCTCTGTCAATGTTGTTTATTCAGTATAGTTTTGTATGCGTACTTTTTGCTTTTTGAAAACAGTATTCGGACTGTTAATGCTTTTTGTAGAATTCTTAATGAATTTTTCATAGGAAGCCCATTTCTGCTTACATTAAAGAGGAAAAGGACAAATAACATCTGGCAAAGGGAAATCATAGCTATTGATTCGCTGACATAGTGCTAACACAGCTCACAAACATGGCTGTGAGAAAAATACAGCACTTGCTTGCTGATACGATGTGTTAGTTAGCCATTTGTTGTATGTTGCTGACAGCTTTATGGATGTTTACAGTTAAGGAAGATGCTGAAGTGCTGATACTAGGAATTGTATAGCTTTTGCCTGTAATAAAACAACCAAGATTTTGTGTAAGCTTTTTTTGAAATTGCAGACCTCTCTTTTTATCGTGTATCTTTTTGTAAACTGCCACTTGTCTTTTTTTGGATAACAGAAATAACTGTTCTTCCTCTGTGTTGTGTGAATAATTTTAAAAATCAGTTCACTTAAATAAGCTTACTACTGCCAATAGGGCTCAAAGTTTGCCCTTAAGAGTTCAGGCTGTTTTTGAGAATGGTTTCAGTGTTGTCTGTTCACTTGGTTATCTTTCAAAGATTAAGACAGATTTTTATACTTCTGACAGAGCAAGTAAATGTTCTATTACCTGTTGGTAGTTACATTGTTTAAACAGTCAACAAATGGGAGTTAATATAATAGGTGCAAATACTCCTTCAACCAAGGCTTTAATAGAAACTAGAACTAGAAACTGTTTTTAGTTAATCTAAAATAATACCTTAGCTCAGTTTACATACTATACTTTTAATGATGAAGTACTGAGACTACCTTTGCAAGATGATTTATTGAAAAATGTAATATGAAAAATCATAAAGAATGTGTGAAATAATGGAATTTCCAGTTGTCTCCAGTGTCTTATGCCATTTATGGCTACTCACTTGGTGTGGCTTACTTTTTAAAAGAAATCGTATTAAATTATGTGTATATAAGCTAACGGTGATTATGGCAAAATCTCTCTAGTTTAGTTTTCTAGGGATTTTTAATATCTCTTTGTCTTCTTTTCCCCTTATTTATTTGTCCTATAGCTATAGACTCCATTCAAGAATAAAATGAAAAGCATTTTTACCTCCAGTAGTAGTGGAGAGCTAATACTCTGGGAAATAGCAGGTTCAGTTCTTTTATACTGTTACATCAGCAGCAGCTCTTATCTTTCCATTAGTATCCATATTTCATAATGCATGGATTTTATAATGCATAAGTTATGGATGAAATATTGCCTTTTGCTAATATCAGAACCTCTAGACACCTGCACAAACAACACTGACAGGGAATTGCCCAGACCGTGACTTGCCCTCTAGTTAGGCAAAAGAAACCACCTGCTCTTGCTTATCTGAAATTCTCACTACAGAAGAGAATTACTACTACTATGAGTTGTTTTTTTTTTTTTCCAGATACATAGCATCATAGCAAGTACAGGTACAGTGTCCATGCAGGCTGTGTTAGCAACCAGAAAAAATACTGGATGCTGATATAAGATGTGTCCTTGGTCTTGGAGAGCGGATCCACAAAGTTCTTGCATTTACGGTTGCATGTATTTGTGAAGGCCTCAGTGATTTATCGGTAAAGCCTTCTAGATGCCTCAAGTTTCTCTTCTGAGTACATCAGAAGAGGTGCCCCCTGTGGCAAAGCTGATCTTCACCCACATATTTCACACAAAAGCTTTCTTAAAACTTGCAGGCTCCCTGTCTCTGCTTGCCCAGGGGACCCACTGCCTTGGTAGAGCTGAGTGCCTCAAGCCTGAGCCCATTTGCAGTTTGTAACATTAGTGTGCTGATGGCAAAGCCTCAGGCAGGCATGCTTAACCCTTACTAATTATGCACTGACAGCACTGAGTTCAGTGTAAGACACAAACTGCCATTCTGATTCAGAAATACAGCAGTCAGCGTAGGGGTGAATACAGGTTGTACTACGGCTCCCTGTTTGGGTCATTTGCCAAGGGCGTTAGGGAAACAGCTTGAGTCCCGTGTCCTCTAAGAGCAGCACTCAGTAGTCTGGGATAAGGCTCCTACCCATCCTGCTGAAGATGTGCAGAAAGAATTCGGGGCTCGTGGAGACAGAGTACAAGTGGGTCCTCACTTCTGTACCTGTTGAGGGGAACCTTGCTGAGATGTGGGTTTCCATCTGTAGGTGCACATCCGTTTATAAATTCTGCATTAAAGAGATATTTGGTTAAAAGCAAAAGCCCTGTTTGAAGCAGAGTGCTGTAGCACTGCTTTAGTGGAAATTATGAGTGCATCTGTTGCAATTCTGTTTCTATTCTGTCTCACTTTTTAGAGGAATATGCATGTCTCTAGCAAGGAGGGGTATTGATCATCACAGTCTAAAGGAGTAAGCTAGTCATCAGAGATACCACTTGAATGCCTACGTCTTGAAAGTAGATTTCAGCCAATACCTAAATAGGTATGTAAGTCAAGGAAAAAAGTCAGGTTTTCTTTTCTTTAGCATAATTATCCCCATTAGTTCCTTTACTTGTATACGTGCACGTTGTGTGTGGGCACCACACTAAATCTGGACTGTCAATCCTACTGAAGGAAAGACAGATAGGAAGAAGTATTCTCCCATTTAAGCCTTCCAGAAGTAACAGGTTTTACACTAATGAAAAATTTACCACCCTCAACATGGAAGTCTATATAGGCATAATGATTTTTCTCCATCATATATACTTTGAGTTTGTCATTATCGTGGTTTATAGTGTATTCACATGTTCACACAATATGGAAAGTGGTTGTGTATTCATTTGTGCATAAGATACCTACCTGCACCTCTGAGACTTGCTTAAACTGCAGTCAGCTGCATCCCATTTCACTGGCACAGTGTTTCTGGGATCAGTGATAAACTTTGCTGGAACCAGTGTTTTAAGACTTAGGATCTTGGGATAGTAAGGGCTCTGCATATGTAGGCAGATCAGAAGTGACTCATTAATAAGATCCTAACTCTGCTGTCTGCCCAGAAGCAGCAGCTTTTCGAACACTGGGACGGTAAGGTTGCTTTTCAGTTATTGTCTTAATTGTGTTTTACTTTCTTGTTTACAAGTCTTGCCAAAAGAGTGATTTTAAAAAAGAAAATGTAGTGCCATTTAGAGAGTCTATGTCTACTGTAGGCTAATATTTGGTATGCATGCTAGAAGTATATACTTGAAGCCAATCTGTGCTAATTTAAACAACATTTCAAACATGACTGAAATCATTGACGAACAAAATTAACCCTTAAGGTTGTTTTGAATTCGTATTTTTTTAAACAGTAAAATTAGAGGATCAAAATTCCATCTGGAACAGTATCCTCGCTCCAAAAGAGGGAAGAATTACAAGTCTATCAAAGAGTAAGAATAAGGAAAATGTATAGACTCTTTTCCCAAGACACTACTCTCTCAACTTCCGGGTATTTTCAGCTGTATGTATTTGTGTACTGAGTAACTGGCAGTGGTTTTCTTTCTCAGTTTTGTCCTATTTCTCTTTAAACTTGGTTGAGCTTTTACATTCTGCAGTACCATTTGCCAAAGAGTTCAACAGTGTAAAAAACCCAACTATTTTATTTACTGTGAATCTGATCCTACTAGATTCATTTGATGCTTCATAATTCTTTTTTTTTAATGAGGGAATGTGTTTAATCAATCCCTGTACACTCTAATGATGTTGTTATCTGCTCTATACCCTTTAAACTCCCTCTTTTCTAAATTGGGGAGTCCTAGTTTTGCAGAGTCGTTTCCTGCACAGACACCATATTATACTCTCTGTGGTGTATTTTTACTTTTAACTATATGCTGTGTGTAATTTTTTGCTTTGATGCTTGTTGTTCTAATTTAAAATTAATTTTAAATGGATGTAGTCTTAAGGTACATTTAAATTGATTTAATTTAAAAAAAATCTTATAGTTTATTTAAGCATTGCTGCTCAGTGTATAAGCTATTTTAATTAAGTTTTAAAAATATACCTTAATTTATTGACAATTTTTATAGGTGTTGGTAAGGAATTTCAGTGTGTGCGTTTGTTTTTATTTAAACTATTGACTGTCTCTTAATATGCAACTGATACCTAAAATACTGGCATGATCTGGAGTTGCAAAACTGGTAAATAGTTAACCTAGTTTTCTCAGGTGCCTATTTTTATACAGATTTCTCATTAAACCTTGGCTTTTCTGTGTTCATCCCACACCTGTCAGATTCTGCTTGCAGAAATAGACAGTGGCCTTAGCCACGTGAAATGCGTTCAGGGTCTCGTGTCCATCTTGTGTCCCCATCCCGCTGCCTGGAAACAATTACATTACAAAGTTTTCCTCTTTCTGACCAGGTTTTTGGACAGCCTTGGAGTCAGAAAACGGGAACTGTTAATAAATTTAAACCTACTGGACTATTTGAGCTTAAGGATGAGCTGTCAGACACAACCCAAGAGCCTTTTGTGTGCTCTTTTGTTATGTGTAGGGACACAATGATCTCATTTATGCATGAGTTGCTCTGCTTCTGTGTTGCATGCGGGCATCTTCATCCCCATAGTGTAGCTCAGTTGTTTAATGGTTCTATGCTGGAAAAGGTCATCTACTTTCAGACTTGTCTCTCCAATTTGTAGGTTTTTGACGTATGTAATTGCACTAATCTACAGGACTTTTCGTTAAGTGACTAATAGCCTAAAAAACTAGTTTAAATCAGACTTCCCATCTGCTGTAATCTCATTACTGTAGTTACTGTTTGCATTCTGTGCAAAGTTGCATCCCACATACAGGTCAAGAATAGAGCACACAGCTCAGAGGTGGGGCAGAAACCCATTTCAGAAAAGATGAGAGCTGTTTGGATAATGGCTTAGTGTGCTGCGTGTTATGCTACAAGATGCCCACACTAGGAATTTTATTTCATGATCAGCCTGTCTTCAACAGAAAAACATGTCAGTAATTAACATATGACAATTTTGAGGAATTATTAAATAATCTAAAGACTTAAAGTGGGAGACTTAAAGATTGGACATCCCTATCATTCTTAGAACTGTTTTGTAAACTGGACCTATAACTGCTATACACTATTGCGTTAGCTTTGTAATCTGTAAGAGGTTTATGTAATTAATTGCAAAAATGCTGAAAAACATGGAAGAAATCAAGTTTATTTTTAAGATTTCAGTGAAAAGAAAACCACAAGTGTCTAAATGAAGTAATGGAAGAAGTAGCATGAGGGTGAAACAGCAAAGTTTCTTCCTGGTTAACATGATAAAGACATTCTGTTTTTCTTGAAAGCTTCTGAAGTTCCAAAGGAAGTGAAAATGGTAGATTGAAAGTAATGATCATGTCTTATTAACGGTAAATTGAAGGTCATAAAAAGAGGTATAAGCGCTTTTCATGCTACAATATTTCATGTTTTGTCTTTTTCCTTTTTTAATTATATTTTATGTTGTGTAGAGCACATCTTTTCCAAAATAGAGTAACAAATTATTCTATTTCTGTTGCTTATCACATACATGCTTTTAGTCATCATGCTGACTTTTCAGCTCTTTCACAGAAGTGAAACTTACATTCATTAGTCTAAAACTAGATACAATGAAGAACTTTCTTCTAAAAGAATTTGTTGCTGCTTCAAAGGAATTTCTTCTGAAGCTAGCTGCGGATTTCTCATCCACTTCAATGCAAGGAGCTACTGTCTGTGTTTCTCTACATGCAAGTGTAATATTGATTCCTCCAAATAAGATGTCAAAGCTTGGGAGTCTTTCAATTCCATGCATTGAAGAGAAAATTATGTACTTGTTCTGATTTATGCTTTGAGGGTCCTGTTTCTGGTTTGACTACCTGTATAGGGAAATTGGAGAGAGTAGTCTCCCACAGCAGATGGTCCATGTTAAATGGTGCGCATGATCTCTCGCAGTGTGTGTGTCTGAGTAGGTAAGATGTTTTTACCAGTACATTTGGTTTTCTGGACTAATAGATCATTTCAATCAACTAATACATCTGTTCAATCTTTCGGGAAAAAAAAAATTAAAAACCTTCGCAACTGCAAATTGACACTGTTACATGTTACGAAGAAATGGTTATGGAAACTTAATGCGACAGAGGATTGAGTTATAAGCAAGAAGTGCCTGTTGCAGTGTACTTATCGGGACAAACAGTGGGGCCAGGGATGGATGCAGCCCATTCCTTGCACTTGAACATGCAGAAGCAAAGCTCTGCAGTGTTGTAGCTTGAACTGAAACAGAGACAAGGAAACTTTAAATGCTGTCCTGAAAAGAATCGGAGTTAAAAGTTTTATGATGCTAATTAGATTAAAAATTGCTTCATTTCAACTGTCAAGTGTCAGTGCCAAATCTCTCAGTATACGGTAGTCACGTCCTGTGGTCCTGTGTAGCAGCTGAATTGGTCTTCAGGGGTACCAAATTACTGGTACTTGCTGGTATCCTGGTACCAACCATGTAAGATAGTACACCAGTTTGACAGAAAATGAAACAGAGGCTAACCAAACAGATTTATTTCTTTTTAAACTGAGAGGTTGTTTTGTAAATGTAGCCTAATTTGAATAGTTTATTTGTAACTTGGTAAGATGCAGTCATTGCAAACTGACTATTGTCTACCTGTTCTTTGGCCCTTTTTTTTTTTTGGTTCTATGTTTTATGGCACTTCTCAAAGCAGTAAGACACCTAAGCTGATTAAAACAAAACTGCATTTCAAGGAACCCAGGAAAGACATGTCAAAATCAACTGAAATAATTTCAAGTATTCTGTAGTGTAATTTGTAAACCTATAGACAAGTTTTTCAAGAGAATATCTGCTCTCATTTATCAAGTAACCGCATTTTTCTGAGGCATCCAGGGTAGCAACTCCGGAAAATTTGATTGAGTCTGTGAATGTTGCCTATCATATTAATATGTGGAATGTAACATATTAATATAAAAGTGACCAAAATTTAATATACTCTGCTGTGACCTTCCTCAGGGTGTCATCCTTGATACAGAGAGAAATGGTGTGGTCTGTTCTGTACTGAGAACCTGTGAAAAGTCTATAAAGCTGTTCATGTAATCGTAGCCAGGTTGTTAAGCATCCTTATTCCTTAACTTTGTGCAGGTCAAATATTTATATAACCTGCCTCAAATATTTATATTAATGTGATAGAGACTGCTAAAGGCATACCGTTACACATTCTGACATAGGCAAAGTGGGTATCACTATTGTTAATCCATATAGAATACTCATCTCGCTTTCAAGGTCATGCTGTGCAGTTAGAACAGTCATGACATGTTCTAGTTCATGGATGTATCTGGTAATTAATTTTTAATTATTTTGGATTTTTCTTTCGTCATAGGTTGATGATTCCAGTTGTGATGCTGAAATACTTTCCTTGCTCCTCAATGCCAAGTTAGTGGTGAAGTGCGTGCCTACTGCCTTCTATCCTCGCCTTATTGACCACTTACTGGCTAACCAGGGAGAAGGAGGCTGGGATGTAGAGGAAACAGCAAAACAACTTAAAGAAGCAGGGTTCAATGCAGAGGCCGGGTCCCTCTTGATGTCTCATCGAGGGACTCATCCTGCACTCAGGACTTTCACTACTGCCCTCCAGGCTATTCAGCATTGGATCTAAAAATGTTGGATTTATGCATTTGTCTGCCTTTTGCTGGAGATCTTGCACAAAAGGGAGAAATTGTTGTTCTAGTGAAGTAACAAAGTTAGTTATTGCCTATGTTTTGCTGAAAATACAAACAGCACACTTACAGTGAATTCCCATATACTTCTAATAATTTAAAAAGATTATTGGTGCGGACCGTGTCATTCTGTTATATGACTAGCAAAGCATTGAATCTGATAATCCTTTTCAGATCAGAGAAAAGTGTTAAATGATTACACTCTGTGACGTATAAATGAAATAGTAGTAAGCTGGCAGGTTATATACAATTTGTCCTAATTTCTGTAAGTAATTTACTCTTGTCATAATGTAAAACTGATGTAAAAATACAATTATAAAGTTATATGGAGGAAAAAAAAATCACAATGAAGAGTAATTTCTGAAAATTTTAAAACCTTGAAATTTGGTATTATGTGTTATGTGTTGTTACCACAGCTTTTGTTTGCAATAAGTAAAATATTTTGCATTTATTGTAGTCTCTTTTTTCTTCCTTTCAGACAAATAAGAAAAATATTTTCTTTCTTCAGCCACTTTTTCTGAAATTGCTGTCTTTCCTCAGTGATGTTTATTCATAAGGACAAGCTGAACTTTTCTATCCTTGCAGACAGTTCTAGTCTTTGAGGTATTTTTCTCTGCAATTTGGGAAGCCCCATCTGAAATCCTAAACATTTGTTGATACCTTTTGTGAATGCACTTTCAAAGTATTTTACTTATATTTTTCCTGAGTTCTGAAAAATGAAATAGGTGTGTTTATTTCCAGATGCCTTTCTGTCTTAATAAGGCAAAGTATTTCTGATTGTTTTCTGAGTTTTTTTTTTTAACAAGGGACTGTCTGTTTATTACACTGCATTACCAGAAGGTTTTAGTGTTTCCATGTGTTTATAGGAATTTGTTGTTAAAATTAATCTGTAAATCTTAGGCCTAATCTTCTGTTCAGATCTAATTTTGATTAAATAATGTGCAGAAACAGTACACTTGATAGGATCATACGATAATACAGGTTTGAAGCGATCTGTAGAAATAATGTAGTCCAACCTCCCTCTCAAGGCAGAGTTCCTTTAATGTTGGAACAGGTTGCTCAGGGCTGTATTCAGTTGGGTCCTGAAAACCTCAAGGATGGATGTCCCACTGCTTGGCTGTCCCCATGTTGAAAACCTTTTTACGCATGTCCTCTTGTTTGAACCTGTCTCATTTCAGTTTCTTCCAGTGGTCTCATCCTCCCACACTGCACTCTGCAAAGAGCCTGGCTCCATCATCTTGATAACCTTCTTGTAGGTCTTGGGTCCCCCATAGCCTTCCCTCCTCAAAACAAACAAAACCCAAAAGAAGAACACGAAAATAATTCTAGTGCAGTGACTGCAGTTCACAGGTGATTTAACTGTCTGTACCATGCCTACAGTACAGACACTGGCAATGGATTCCATTAACACTGCTAACATTCAGTCAGAATTTGGCAACAGAAGGATCCAGTTCAGGTGTGGTTGCTCTGTGCGTGAGTAGTAACGCTCTTATCTGAGCTTTCTGCTATTTGGGATAGCCAGCCCCTTCTTTATGCAACATAGTAAGAAGCTGACTATTATTGAGACAGTAGTTTCTAAAACCCTTCTTCCTAAATGTCAGCCTAAATCATAAAGAAGGAAGAAGAGTGGGTTAAAAGCTTGAAGTAGCTATTTCATTACAAATTTGTATTACTGAGTTCTTTCCCAGACTTCAGTGTTTAGAAATGGGTGATGACATTTGTGGAACCAAAACTGACTCTTTAGTAGCATCGTCTTTGACTTGAGATCTGCTGCTTTGTATCAGCTTTTACTGACTGTGAAAATTGTTCAGATGTTAGCCTTACTTCCCACCTTACATAGGATTCTTAACAAGATTTTTAACAATGCTTTAATTCTTCAGATTGTTAACTTATTTTTTGTACTTACTGGTCCCGGCTGTCCTTCAGTGTTTTATGTAAGGTTATCTCATCCATGTATCTGTTATCATATTCAAATATACATCATTCAGCTATATTGCCTTAATTCTCTTTTCTTATGTCAGCAGTCCCAAAAGCCCCAGACTAGTAAAGCAAGGTATATTGGAATTGCAGAGAGAAGGAAGGAAAAATGTAAAAAAGGTAATGTAACTGGTAATCAGTAGATGCAGGCAAACCACAAGGCATACCTCCAGCTGGAAAACCTTGGATTATTCTGTAGAAGATACTTCTGTACTTTACAATGAAGCATTATGGTCTGTCTGCATGTTTTGTTCTCAGGTTAGTAAGTTAGTGCTACATTGTCTGACCATTCTTATTCAGGATCATGAAAAGTTTGTGTTTAGTGTCAATTTAGAGCTGAGCTGTAGATAAAGCTCTGAGTGTTACTGGTCTTCTGTATTTTCTGTTTTGCTGGCATTACAAATCCATGATAAATGTTTTCCTTGCAGCCAGGACTACTCCTGATTTATTCTGTATTCAAAACTTTCATCTGTATAAACAGTTTTAGTATATACATCCAAAATGATCAGCCTACATTAGTGTACGTTCCAAATAAAATAAAATCTAAGGGAAAAAAGAAGGAAGAGGCACATCACAAGGATATGTGTATCCCAGTGCCAGCCTTCCAGTATCTTCTGTATGGCAAAATAACATTTGAGGCTGTGGGAGTGACCAAGAGACGCTAGCAAACGCTGTTGTATTGGTTTTGGATTTGGTTTTGGGTTTGCTTTTTGGTGGTGGTTTTTTTTTTTGGTTTTGTTTGTTTGGGGTTTTTTTAAGGTTAAGAAACTCACCTTGGTATTAAGAAGATGCTGAACTGGCACTTGAGACAGTTCAGTTTTGTCAGTTTGTTTGATTTGCAGTTGGGATCTGTTCAGAATACAGCATCAGCAGACTTTTTTTTACCCAAAACAAGTCCATGCTCTGGAGATGCTTGTGCGCCCCAAAGCAGGTGAATAAATAGTTCATTTGTGACTCCAGGAGCAATGCTTCCTAGGGCAATTAATCCTCTTTTGCCTGAGAAACACTGATAGTGTTTACATCTTTGAGGAGCTTTTTGCAGACTGGTGGATGTACCAAAGCAGCAAAATGTATCACCTTTCTTTTGGATTAGTAGAACCAGAGATTAGGGAAGAAAGATCATAACTCACAATTTCTTTCTCTGCTGGAAATTGGACGTGGAGACAGTATGTCACTGCAAACAGATGCAGGGTAGACACTTCTGTATTTATAAACAAAACAGTGTGGTTCAATGAGTGGGGTGGCTGCATATGATTCAGATTTTTTTCCTTGTATAATGATTCTTACTACTTTTGACATTCTGCACTGTGAAAAGGTGCTTTGAGAGGATGGCCATAGAATATGGATGCCTTCATCATAGGGGTAAGAATTCCTACACTTGCAAAACCAATAATTTTTAAAGTTTGTTTTATTTACTTCTACTTTCCCTTCAAAACCCAGCAAACTGGGCAAGTATTCTGTGCAAGGTCAGATTTCATGAAGCAGTACGCAGTCACTGTGCCTGTTACCCACAAATCGAGGGATGCTAGGTGAAACTTTGGGCCATTTTCTCCCGAGAACGATGGTGTGTTACCACCCAGCCAGCTCTTCTGCCAAAGAATGTATTGCTTATGCAGAAGCACGGGATGTCTGCAGGCCACATGGGAACTGAAGATTTTACATTTCATCTGTCAGCAGGTGAGTATCAAACAAGAAAGCTCTAGCTGGAGAGCAGATCAAGGGCAGGGCAACATCAAAACAGCCACAGCAATTGAAGTAAGTGAAGAAGGGGGCCAAGGCAAGGATTTTGCTAGGGTTATGTTTCACTGCAAAACACGCAGCAAGTAAAATCTGACACCTTGCTGGTTTATTGTATTGATTGATCATAGACTGAGAGATTCTGAAGGAAGGGAATGAACACAAAACTAGAAGTGTTCCACCATCAAAATGGATTTATTACTGTAGCATTGCCCACCATGTCTGCCACTTTTCCTACTTAAAGATACTAGAATTTAGGAACCTGCAAATTTTTAAGAGTACACTTTTTCGGTAAAGCCCTGAGACTGGTCTCACTTCCAAGGTTGTATGACTTGTTCTGTATGCCCAACTTGTCTATCAGAAGAGCCACTTCCATTATTTATGTGTTTTCATTTTTCATTTGTTTCAAATTATGTCCCTGCTTCTTATATCAAAAAAAACTGAAAAACTATGTCACTGTTCTACCTCTCTGTTTTTATGGACTTCTAATATACTCAGTTGTGTCTTTTCCAACCTGTTGAGTCCTTGCGTACTTAGTTACTTCTCTATAACCTTTGGTCATCCTCTTTATTTATCTCTCTATCTTTTTCAGTATATTTTTTTGAGACGTGGAAGGGAGGAGCAGAGCCATGCCTTGTATCAAATGTTGCAGACGCACCAAAGGTTCATCTGGTGGCATAAAAATGTTTTTCAGTTTGATTGTTTAACTGTTACTGAGCACTTGAGGTAGTGTTTGCATTATTTGGTTTGACCCTGAGCTCTTTCCACATTGGTAGCAGTCATCTGAGATTACATTACTTTATATGTTTTTTTACAGTTTATTTTAAGATTATTTTTCTCATGTACATCATTGTAGTTACAGATTGAAGTTTATTTACTAGTAGATCACCCAGACAGTATGTTTCACAGATACTTTCAACAGTTTTTCATCCAGCCCTCATTCTTCCTCAAAAACTTGTCTTCATCAGCACTCTTTGACACCTTTGCTATTGGTCCCGTTTTGTAGACACAGAAAATAGTAAACTTGAGCCTCTTTATCAACTGCCTGCACTTGAAAACAGCTAGCTCATTTTGCTGAAGATGCGGGACATACATAAAAGCAGAAGAGTAGATAAAGGTCCTACAGATGGTCAGAAAAAGACTCTCTTAGCTTGGTTAAGTCAGCTGCTGACATGGTTCCATTCTCCACCAGAGCTCAGTGACTTAAACTTTCCTCTGTTTGTCCTCAGTGATGCTCTGTTGCACTAGATGGTGATGGAGTACTGAGTTTCCAGAGTGAATGAGCATCCCATCATAGAGCAGGAAGACTTCAGCAACACAAGTACAGAGCCTCATCTTTCCTTAGTGCTTAGGAGAGTTGTTTTTTAACTACAACAAGTATTTTCAGTAGGTAATTACAACAGTGAAGACTATAGGAAAAAAAAAAAAATCCTTCTCTAAACCTCTCTGACTACCATGACACTCAGAAACATGAAAATCTTATTTACTTTGATTTCTTCTTATAGTGATAAATTTCATCTGTCATTTTTCTTCGCTTGCTTTGGGATTGGCTAACAAAGGGGACAGCTCGGTGCTCATGCTAATGACTATGCTATTTGAACAAAGCGGGGTACTTTATCATGTTGACTGAACCTTCATAGGATACACTAAGCTGTACAAACAGAAGTTGAAGTCTGAGGTTACATCCAGCTCAGTCACAGCTAGATCTGACAACCTGGTCAGCATTTCTACCTAAAAATAGAGACTTTGCTTTCTGAAGCTGCCTGGGAGCAGATGGCAGAGACCCCAGCAGCTTCCCTGTTGGACAGCTATGTCATTACCAAACCCCAGCTTCCTGTATCGCTTACCAACACCAGATACGTGACAGTTAGTAGAAATTTTTTATGTATAATCAATTTATATGTGGTTCTAACTGAAATAGCTGTAGAAGCTGAAATATCTGATTTAGTCACTGGTCAGCATGCCTAATGCCAGCAAAGCTGAGTATTAAACAGGGATTCATTCTTCTGAAGATACGAAATGCTGAAACATTTCCTGATAGCAGTTTGTGCAAATCAGCCTCATTTCTCAAGGCACAAAGGTAATAAAATACTAGACCTGGTGCACTATTTATGAGGAAAAAGAGGGAAACAATTAGTGGTAATCTCCAAGGGAAATAAGACTTAATGGTGAAAGTCAGTATATATAAACCTTAACATAAAAAATATGATTACCATTAAAACTGAATTGTCTATTTAACGTGTATTCCTCTCTCTCTGAAATCAGCATCTTCTGCCAAGCTGTGCTGACACCCTGTCACTGCCCTCTTAGTCTGCCCTCCTAGGCTTCCCTTGCTTGCAAGGCATGGTAACAGGGAAACCAGCTTCATGCAGAGCTCTGATTTATAGTCCAATGTCCTTTGCAACCCAGATACAGAAAAGTGCATGACAGCCTTTTTCTGTGAGAATCTTTATTATCTACGTAATGTGCATGTAAAATATTTATTCTAATGAGCAAAGCAGATGTATGCTGTTTAAAAATAAAGTAATGCTTGAAAACAAATAAGCAGAAGGAGTTTAGTCAAAATGGGAGAACAATACAGAACACAAACTGCGAGTGAAACTGGGGGGGGTGATTTTAATTAATCTGATAGGACCATCTGCACTGGTTCTGGCTATAGAAGAAAAAAGATACAGCAGTCTCTGAATGCAACTTTCAATAATATGTATGTGAAATATATATAGGCAGTAACCTATATAATCTCAAAAAGGGAGTGGTAATGCAATTTAAGGTCCAGTCCTGGAAGTCTTTCTTTTGTGACCTCTTCCATTAATTTAAACACTTAATGAATGTTTGTCATAGTGCTGCTTTAAATGTTATTTCTGGTAAAGACATTGCAGAGAAAAGTGGAGCAAAAACTAGCTTAGGCCATTTTGGACTTTGGAGCTATAAATGGTACAGCTGTTTGTAACAAAAATATTCCTAAAATGTGATTTTTTTTTTTTTTTTTTTTTTCAGTCTTTGGCCCTTTCTTAAGTTGTTCAAAATTGCTGGACGAAGTGGATGAAAAGCTAAAAGTGATTGTGAGATATGGCTTCCCATATGAAGTAAGGTCCAGTTTGAAATGTTTCATGATTCAAGATTTTTAAAGATTTAAGTTTCAGGTTGTTGATGGCTTCATATCCAGGTATAATCTATATCTCTTCAATGACTTGATAGATCTCCAGAGGAAGGAAACTCCTAGGTAAAATATTTAAGTGGTGTGGTCTGTTTTTTTTTTTTTTCCTCTTGTCCATAATGATGGAAAAACAATGGCCATCACCACACCAAACAGTTCAGATTAATTGTGGGATTTTCTAAAATATTTTATTTAACACATACAATTCAGGAGTTTGAGGGTCTTGGTCTGGAGAGGAATGAACGTAGTGTATCTTGCTTATAGAGATGAGCAATGAGCAAAGGTAAATGAATGAAGGGGACTACAAGCCACCATTTGTAATTAGAGCCCTAGGTTTTTTAATTAGCTGTTGATTCCTTCAGATCATTTTGCTTTTAGAGGGCAGTATTTATTATGATGGTAGTCCCTGGGGGGCCCCAGTAAAGACTCATACTGTGAAAGCACTGCACCTGGATGACCCTGCAACAGAATAGTTACACTATGTGTTAAAGATGATGTGTTTAGAGAAAATAAGCAGCAAAGACATTGCGATAACATGATCTTTGCATAGATTCTGCTCAACATCTGCTTGGCCTTACCAACATAAACCATATCAGGTTGAAGATGTCTTTTTCATTCTGTTCACAAAATTGAGTTTATTTCTTTCACCACCTTTATCTAATGATTCTCATCTCAAACAAAAGTTTGATCTTATGTGCCAATTAGCAGGGAAAAATACTACAGGCTAGGAAGGATACACCACCTCTGGTTAAATGTCAGTGCTCTGTTACACCCTGGATCTGGGCAATCTGACTCTCTTTCTTTCGAAGAAAATGAAGGAATATCAGTGACAGCTTTAAGAGCATCTCTTTTTAGAAATGAACAGGAAGTTCTTTTGGAACTTCTTTTCTCAGTGACTTTCAGGAGAGGATGTGGAAAATAGGGTATTTCTTCAGATTTCAGTAAACATTAAGCAATATTTTAGGAGCGAAAACAGAGGAAAAGACTTGGTTTTGACACGTAAGATTAGTTTGCAGAAATCATAGTAAAGCCATCAGTCCTCTTGGAAGCCAGAAAGAGTAGTTCCTTCTTTTTCTTATCATTCTATAATCATATTTATGTATAAAATCGGCAGTATTGAAAAAAGAAAGGGTAAAGGAAAAACAGCTTTTGCACTTTGCACTTTACTAGCTGCAGGAGCTTTGTAACACATTTACATCTAATTTCACAAATGCCAATAAAATACTTTTCAGTTGCCCACATGAGGCCTCTAAAAATAGTTGATATTTTTGATAACTTCTCTGTACTGCAAGATCCTGCATTAAATGTGGTGAGTTATTATTGACTTAAAAAGTTGTTTTTTCCATCCTGTAAGCTGAAAAGTCAGAGATGTAAGGAAAGAGAGCACAGGTGGTGCTTATGCCAATGTCTTAGTTTTGGATTTATTGTAGAGTAATGCCCCTGAAAATTGAAAGACTTATATACACAGCAAAGTACAAGTAGCTGCAGCTCAGTCTGTTAAACTTCAGACCTGAAATGCAGGAAGCACCTTCTAAAGTGTTTCCTTGTTTGCTCAGATGCTCACTGATTTCAATGTATCCAACATATATCGGAAAAGGCTCAAGGTCCTTGGGATTATCAACAGAGGAGCAAAAGGGGGAGCAGAATCACCTCTCTGTTAAATTCCCTGCTATTGCTGTGACCAAAGACACTGGCAAAGTTCTGCATCTTTCTTGTTTGTTTTTCATGGCATTTTATCTCATTTGAGATTTTTATTAAGGGTTTAATGCTGTTCTATGCTGTTGAGAGAGGCCTCCAATGGTATGGAGTAAATGTTCTTCCTGGCTTGCAATACCAGTCCGATCTACTGTCCTATGGATGTAATCTGTCCCGAGAGAAAACCAATTGGTACCAACAACAACTTCTTTGGGAAGATCTCCTTTCATTACTGTGTCACTTACTGCAGCTGCTGGTTTCAGCTTCTGGTTTTAGTCACAGTTCAATAATTAAGGATTAAATCTGCAGGTGAACAGAAATCAGCAAGCTGGATTTTGTAATCCCAAAACACCTCTATGCTCCACCAAATTTCAAATCTACAAGGGCTTAACCAGGGGCATATCCACAGGCAAAGCAGCATCGTGATTGCGGGGAAAAGCGTCATATAATTCCTGGCATCCCTGGGAAAAGTTTGAATAACACAACCTCCAGTGTTTACAGAGCTGCCACTGAAGATTACTGAGAAGCGTAGCACAACTCTGTGGGAGGTGGTGGTTGACAGCCAATATCGCAAAGCCCTACTTTACTGATGAGATTGGCTTAACCTTGGGCCTAAGAGCTCTCCCCTCCATTAAAGAATAGTATTTAGCATTGCTGTGGAAAATAACGGTTTTGGGGTGTTTGATGTTAAGAGTGTTAGCTTTCAGTTCTTGGAGCTGGCAGCTTTTCCAGCTCCTAAGAGCTGCAGATCAGTTTGCATTGCTTAATACATTTATAACTTTGAGATGTTGACCTTACAGGATGAAATTTCCCTTGCCTGTTCTTTGCAGTTAGTGGTTTGCACGGTGAGCTATAAAAAGCTAACTGTGGGGCAGAGGAAGGAGGACTTTGTGGTTGCTTGTTCTCTTGTAATCTGCCAAGATTTTTCCTCATTGGCCTGGAGAATTTTAACAGTTGTTACTAATTCTATAGCCTCAGGGATGTACAGTCACAGCTTCTGACATTACCAAAAATTAAGCAATCTGAAGTAAGCCAAACTCTTTGTATCAAAACTGTAACTGTAAGCTTATTAACATATTTTTGGTAGGCACTTTTGGAAACATCCTCTTAGGAGGGACTTAATCCTGCAGCCTAATGAAGAGGATATGTAGCTCTAAGATTGACTGAACCAACCAAGATTTGAATCATGTTCTCTCTTTTCAGTGACTTTATAGGATGCCTTGTCGATGACATTTTACTAAGACTACACTTACGTATGTAGCTTCCTAGAGTTTATGAGTGAAAAGAAGGCGTTGTCCAGAGGTGTTCAGAGACTTTGCTGCTTGGCCAGCCTGCTCCTTTCTTTTAGAGCAGCCAGATCCTGGATGCTCCCTCCAGAGATGCCCCAGAAGAAAGAACAGGCCCTTTCGCTCATCTTTTTTTACCTCTTTTTAAGAAGTCAGAGCATAAGGTGGAGAGCAGATGGATTAGAGACAGGAAAATTATTTTTGTGTAAACATTACTTTTAATTTCTGAATGATTGTGTGGTTACTTCATTTATGGGTGCCTATCCCAGTTGTTCTCATTTGCCTTTTGACCATAGCATCAATGTAAACCATATGAGGACTTCAGGCATTATAAGCCTGAAAGAACGGAAGTAAGTAGATCTTTTTAGAGCTATTCCAGCCATTTTTGATGGAAAATTAAATGGACAAATGTAGCCTGGTTTTCCTGTTTGAGTTACTTCCAGACATGCTTAGATTTCTACTGATTTTTCTTATTTTGAATATTCCAGTGGCTGTTTTTACACAAGTTTTATTCTCAGACTGCTTACCAAAACCTGTTACTTTTCTGAGCTTCTAGTATTTTTAATTAATCTATTCGTTTAGTTAAAAGGATTTAAAAGCCCAAAGCATGCTATTGTTTTGCTCCTGGATTACTCAACTAAAGCTGTTTTAATTTTTTGCAAGAGGGAGACAAGGTGGTTATAGAAGTGCATCAGAATCTGTGATATGTAAATGCCTTAGGTATCCCTATGTATAGCAGCAAAAATCTCCTTTACAGGTGTTTAGAATAAAATGAAAAGAGCTTCAGACACCAATGCTTTGAATTCACGGCTTGTATCCTAAAGCATGTTTGTGAATCCTTTATGACTCGGCCTGGGAGACTACTGTGAAATAATCTATCTGCCAATAATTAGATAATTTTACACAGATGCATTAGCTCTGTGCTTTGATTCGGCAATGATTTGTGTCTGGCCTGGAACTAACTCCATATGGTGCTTTTTCTTAACCTGTTTGAAGTGATAGGGCTTGTCCAACCTTCTGTATGTAGGTTGTCAATGAAAAGGTGAGTTAAAGCTCATCTTTTAAAGGGTGCGCATAGTGTCTGCTGTTCCTGTGGATAGGTACAGATTAACAAAACACTGTCCTGACTTGTCCTTTCCCACCTAGATCTGGTAATTTCTGTAAGACTGAAGTCACCGGTCTGAATGGTCCTAAGCAGAGAGCTGAGCCTCAGCAAGAGGGAGAGAGGCTCGGCTCCCAAAGTGTGTAGCCCAGCGGTGCAGCACTGAAATACCGATTTCCTTCTTTCACCTTGAGCCTGGAGCTGTGGCTGGAGGGGAGCCGAGGGAGGCTGCCCAGGGAAGAGGTAGGCAGCAGACAGAGTTCTTCGCGGAGAACATTTTCATTTGGACCACCTGAGGATCCATGGCTGAGGCTCAGCCAGGCCCTTGGGTACACTGGTGGTCAAGAGCAGGGTTAGAAGAGAGACAAAGCCTAGAGCTCCCATTGTAGTGGGGCTCCAGGGGGCTTTCAAAGCACCTGTTGGCTGCTGTGAGATTTCTCCCCCGGGACTTTTCAGCTGGGCCAATGTCGGGGGTCCTTGGACAGAGGATCAGGCCATGCTTTAGGTTTAGATTTTTCTTTCAGGCCACTGATGTGGTTTACTGGTTAATGTCCTTTCAAGCTTAGTGCCATGCTATTATGATTAGACAGCTCCAGCCTGTTTTGTTTCCCAAAATGCAGCGAGAAGGGCACCCAGTGTCAGATTGTGCCCCATTATAAAATATTCTAAAGTCCTGCACATTATGAAAGCCAAAATAGACAGGCCTGGTTTGGTTTTTTTTTTTTTTGTAAAAAAAAAAGAAAAATTCACTTTTTGTAGGTACCTAATATAAAGGCTTATCCCTAACAGGGAATAAATTTATGTGGGAGAGGTTTCTTGAAAAGCCTTGATACTGAACATACAAGTCTGCGTTGTAGTCCTGTCCTATTGCTGCAATGCAGAATGTGAAGCCCTTTGACCTGCGGGCAGGGAGTTCCCTGGGGTTTTGCCCTGCTTCAGATGTGTACATTCCCATTTCTGTAATCCTGTTAGCTATCCTACCTTCCCCCCTCCCCATATTCATCATCATCATCTTGCTAGAAACTCTGTAGCCCAATTTCCAGTGCAAAGCAGTTCTCTTTGTTTTCCCTCGTTTGCTTGTCAAAATATCAGAAAAACCTTTTCCTATACCTTTAAAAAATTCTAGCTCAATCTAAGTTTTGTCAAGTATCACTTTATCCTTATGCATCATGAACTCTAAGATGCATCTGCCTCTGCTAATTGAGCCTTTTCCTCATAGCTATACCTGGACTTTGAGATATTATTTCCTCTGACTTCAAATCCAAGTTTTCAGAGGTATTCTGGTATCTTATTTGACATAAGAGTGCAAAATGCTTAGTTGAGGTTATGAAATCTGCTCTCTAGAATGCAAAACCTTGGAAAAACAATGCCCTTTTTAACTCTGGAGGAAGTGGCACGCTGTATCTACTACCACTCTGCTGCTGTGCTATTTTCAGAGTTAACGTGGGTGTTTCTGAATCACTTACCCTCTCTCTCGGGTAAGGCCTCTTAATCCCCGGGAAGTTATCTTGTACAGTGTCCTGAGCAAGGGGGAAAGAATCTCGTACAGGCCAGCTGTATCCTTGGAAAAAGGCTCCCCACTTTTCTGCCCAAACCTTACGGTTTTTATTCCCTGATTTGATGGGTGGGGGCAGGATTATGCGTGAATGTTTATCTCTGGTGCCTTGATGGCTCCTTAGTCTGTAGGGCTAATTTAGTGATGCCTAGCACACAAAGTTACTGAACAGTGGTGGAATGGTACTCAGGGCGATTTGTTCGTTAAGGGGTCACTCACAGCTCCATTCCGGTTTCGGTTGTTCAGGCAACCCTGCGCTGAGCCGTTTCACAGCTCCCCCCAAGTCATCTCTGCATAAATAAGGATCTGTCAAGGTGAGACAAAGCTGAGTCGAATCATAACTCCCTGCATCTCGCCTTTGTGTCCCGAAACCGGTTTAGCCGGGTGAGCCCATACATTGGGAAGAACTCAGTCTGATGCATTTAGCAAACAGACAATTCTTAAAGTTCATTATTTTCAAAATATCTCTCACAGCCTCTTCTAAGCAAGCAATTGCAAATATATAGCACAACTAAATTCCCTGTAGAGATCAGTCCTTTTTCATCCCAGTCGTTACCCAAAGAGAAACCAGGTCAAACATCTTCAACACTGAGAAAGGCAACCCAGTGACAACAGACAGAAACTAGGCTCCCCATTACTGGGTATTCACCCTGCCACTCTGTTTTAAGCAGTGATTTGACCATAATAGAGGCTAAATTTGAAGCTGTGCTAGGTCCTCTCCACAGATAATTAGTCCTAGTACTTAACTCATCATGTTGAAAAGCTTTGTTTTGTTTAGTTTTCATAAAAGTGTAATAGAAAAATATCCTTTTCTCAAATTGACTGTTAGCATCCTGGAGAATACCTCAGTGTTGCCTCCTTCATTATAATGACCTTTTGTATTTTGAAAGGATTTTAAAAAAATATTCTCTAGTTTAAACAAATAGAATTTGCTCTTTGTTTTGTTTCTATCTTCTTTTTTTTTTTGCCCCCCTTACTTTTTAGAACACCTCCTTTGGTTTCTCCTTGATTTGTCATATTTTATTTGAAATATTGTGCCATAGTTATAGCCTTGTCAATACTTTGCAGGATGGAATAGCTGCTTTTCATGACCTTCATGCAATGCTCCTCTACCTTCAGTCCAGAATTACTTTTGCTTTGTACTCATGTTCTCAACTCATTTTGTTTGTGGTTTACTGTAACCCCAGCTACGTTTCTGCAGTTGCACCATGTAAACAGTTATCATTTTTTGTACCATCTTTTTGGTTAAATTTCATGGCATTTCTTTGATAAGAGGCTTCAACCATGTCCTTGAGCATCTTTAAGGCATTTGCAGCATCCACAAATTGTTTCTGCTCTATCAACCATATCACTTCTGGAAATTCAGAATATAATTCAAAACCTCTGACAGATCTTCCATTTCCTTTCCCACCTTTCCAGGCTGAAAGTAACTATTAATAACTATTCTATGAACATGTTGTTTTCTTACTATTTTCAATTGGTTGTGCAGGCATTTAATATTAACATCACCTAATTGATATATCCTTAATTTTCCTATGTAAATGTCAAATGACAGAAGCTTTAATGAAGGCAAGATGCATATGTTAAACTTCTTCCCCCTAGTCTGATAGCCCTGTCAGGGAAGTGTATTTCATTTTTGAATGACACCTAGTATTTTAGACAATCCATTTTTATATTTCTTTTCACGTTAATATCATCTACTAGCTTATGAAATAATTGTTTCATATTTTTTCTACTTTATTTCAGATATCAGAGTTTGATCTTCAGTTCCCTAGTGACTGATCTATTTTTATTTCTTTTCGTTTAAAGGTAGTGTGCTGGTTTTGGCTGGGATAGAGTTAATTTTCTTCATAGTAGCTAGTATGGGGCTGTGTTTTGGATTTGAGCTGGAAACAGTGTTGATAGCACAGGGACGTTTTAGTTATTGCTGAGCAGGGCTCACACAGAGTCAAGGCCTTTTCTGCTTCTCACCCCACCCCACCAGTGAGTGGGCTGGGGGTGCACAAGAAGTTGGGAGGGGACACAGCCGGGACAGCTGACCCCAACTGACCAAAGGGATATTCCATACCATACGATGTCATGCTCAATATATAAACTAGGGGGAAAGCTGCCTGGGAGAACGCTGCTTGGGGACAGGCTGGGCATCGGTCGGAGGGTGGTAAGCAATTGTTTCCATTTGCATCATTTGTCTTTCTTGGGTTTTATTTATCTTTTTTTTGTTTGTTTTTTTCCTTTTCATTACAATTTATTATTATCATTATTATTGTTTCATTTTATTTTATTTATTAAAGTGTTCTTAACTCAACCCACGAGCTTTCTCACTTTTACTCTCCCGATTCTGTCCCCCATCCCACTGCAGGAGGGGCAGTGAGCGAGCGGCTGTGTGGTGCTTAGTTGCTGGGTGGAGTTTAACCATGACAGGTAGGTACTTTTTTACTCTGGAATATCTCTTACCTTCCTTGAGCTCTTGAAGATAATCATTAATGTTTTGGATGTTGCTTTAGCTTGTTTTTTAAATACATAGTGTAAATTTTCATGAAGCTTAGCTGCCTTGACTGTATCTCACTTATCTTTAACACAGTCTTCCATTGTTTTGGCTTGTTTTACTATTGCCAGTTACAAATGATAATTGTGTTGGATATCTAGTCACACTTAGGAAAATTTCTCAGGAAAATTGGAGCAAAAAGCCACTGAATATTTCAGTTCTTCTCATCATCTGTTATTTACTTTCCTTTGCTAATAAATGCTATATTTGTTGGGGTTTTTTCTCTTATAAAATTAAGTGTCTATTATGTTTCTTGCTTGGTTTTGCTCCCCTCTTTCCTCTTTCCTACCACAGCAATTTTCTTTTTGCCTCTGTCACGCATAGAAATCTGCAGCTCTGCATGTGGGCTATCTCTGATTTTCTTTTTTCTTTTTCTTTTTTTTTTTCTTTTGTCCAGCTTTGTTAAAGCAAATTGCCATTTTTTTTTCTTCCCTAATGGAATCTTCTTCCTGATTAGTAATATCTAATTCACAGTCCATCACTATGAATAGATACATTGATTCATATTTCTCAGAACTCAGTTTTTCTTGCCATTATATTACCTGTTGCTCAGTATTACAAGATTCTCCTGCAGCTTTTCACATTCAGGATTTTAGTACTCTGAAAAGTCTGCTGTGTTACGATGATCTTACCTAGATCATTCAGGGTACAATAAAGATCCTAACGTAAGTTCCTAGACTGCAAAGATCAACCCTTATATTGACATAAATGACCACTTACTCATGCCCCCTTTTTTTTTTTTTTTTTTAATTTCCCTCCCCTCTTGCTATCTAATTGATAAGACAATTCATATAACTTTTTTTTTCTGGAATCTGAATTGATTTCATCAGCCAAATCTCTGTGTTCATATGCTTTTTGACTCTTGCAAAGAGATTTAACAGTTTTTTGAGGCAAGGCCTCTCTTCATGGAGTATTTGTGGCACCTAAGATTAGACATCTACTGCGCAGATATCTACATGAAAAGAAATAATCCTGTTCTTCCACAGAGAAAAACAAACAATCTTGGGGTGTAATTCAATTTAACAATATAAGTAAAACTCTGGGAAAGATCACAGTATCTGAATAAATACCAATACTTGATATTTATCTGATATTTATCTGTATGTCTATTATGTACATTATTTTTAACAGTTTTGATTGTACAATTTGTGTGATACAAACACTAGCCTTACTGGTCTGTTGTTCCTTGAAACTTCTGTCTCCTCCCTGATTTCCTTTGTGATGAGCACAGTTACAAGGAACTTGTGTAGCATTTCTGCTACAGCTGCATCTTTTCTGAGTACTTCTTTGACACCTTGATTGTCTAGCAGCCCTAGAGAGACTCTTGTCATGCTTTCTGTTGGCTTTCTACTTGTTTGAAAGAGTAGTTACTATTTGGTTTTATGCCTTAAGAAACATTTTCCTCAACTGTTTTTTGTTTGCTTTAAATTTTGTTCCAGGGTTTGTTCTTTTCTACTTCCTTGTTTGGAAGAAGTAGAGGTATCTAAACACCGTCTTATTTCTAGCATCTTCCCTAACCTTATGTTTCATCCCTGACAGCTGCCTAGTCTTAACCTACCATTCCTCAAACAGATATTATCTTTTCAACCTTTAGGATGGTGTGTTTAAACAATATCTGTTGTAGCTACAAAATTTTAATCTTCTGGCTTTCATTTGTAATCTGAAAATAACAAGCTTTCTTATTTTTATGCAGTGTCCCTTTTGAGCTGAACCAGTTCATAATGGATTTGGGGGAGAAGAGGTTGTATTTTTTTAATATGCTGATTAAGTGAATGCATGTCTGAAAACTAAGCATGCTGGCTAATATAGCTGTGGTTTTTGTTTTGGTGGTTTTGTTGTTGTTGTTGTTGTTGTTTTGGGTTTCGTTTGTTCTTGGTTTGGTTTGGGTTTTTTTAAGTTTTCGAATCTCCTTGTAGTTGTATGTGTATACTTCACCCAATTTCCCAAATTTTCAGGTGCTGACGACTGGAGGCTTGCCAACGTGACGCCCATCTACAAGAAGGGTCGGAAGGAGGATCCGGGGAACTACAGGCCTGTCAGCCTGACCTCGGTGCCGGGGAAGATTATGGAAAGGTTCATCTTGAGGGCGCTCATAGGGCACGTGCAGGACAACCAAGAGATCAGGCCCAGCCAGCACGGGTTCATGAAAGGCAGGTCCTGCTTGACCAACCTGATCTCCTTCTATGACCAGGTGACCCGCCTAGTGGGTGAGGGAAAGGCTGTGGATGTTGTCTGTCTGGACTTTAGTAAAGCCTTTGACACTGTCTCCCACAATATTCTCCTGGAGAAGCTGGCAGCCCGTGGTTTAGACAGGTACACTCTTTGCTGGGTAAAAAACTGGCTGGATGGCCGAGCCCAGAGAGTTGTGGTGAATGGGGTGAAATCCAGCTGGCGGCCGGTCACAGGCGGAGTCCCCCAGGGCTCAGTTTTGGGACCGGTCTTGTTTAATGTCTTCATTGATGATCTGGATGAGGGGATAGAGTGCTCCCTCAGCAAGTTTGCAGACGACACCAAGTTGGGAGGGAGTGTTGATCTGCTGGAGGGTAGGAAGGCTCTGCAGAGGGATCTGGACAGGCTGGATCGATGGGCTGAGGCCAACCGGATGAAGTTCAATAAGGCCAAGTGCTGGGTTCTACACTTTTGCCACAACAACCCCATGCAATGCTACAGGCTTGGGGACGAGTGGCTGGAAAGCTGCCCCGCAGAAAAGGACCTGGGGATGTTGATTGACAGCCGGCTGAAGATGAGCCAGCAGTGTGCCCAGGTGGCCAAGAAGGCCAACGCCATCCTGGCCTGTATCAGAAAGAGTGTGGCCAGCAGGAGTAGGGAGGTGATCGTGCCCCTGTACTCAGCTCTGGTGAGGCCGCACCTCGAATCCTGTGTTCAGTTTTGGGCCCCTCACTACAAGAAGGACATTGAGGTGCTGGAGCGTATCCAGAGAAGGGCGATGAAGCTGGTGAGGGGTCTGGAGCACAAGTCTGATGAGGAGTGGCTGAGGGAACTGGGGTTGTTTAGCCTGGAGAAGAGGAGACTGAGGGGAGACCTTATCGCTCTCTACAACTACCTGAAAGGGGGTTGCAGAGAGGTGGGTGTTGGTCTCTTCTCCCAAGTGACGAGTGACAGGACTAGAGGAAATGGCCTCAAGTTGCGCCAGGGGAGGTTCAGGCTAGATATTAGGAAAAAGTTCTTTACTGCGAGAGTAGTGAAACATTGGAATAGACTGCCCAGGGAGGTGGTAGAGTCACCCTCCCTGGAGGTATTCAAGGAGCGTGTGGATGTGGCATTGTGGGATGTAGCTTGATGGGCATGGTGCTGTGTGGTGTTGGGTGGGTTGGTTTGGTTTGTTTTTTGTTTTTTGTTTGTTTGTTTGGTTTTGTTTGTTTGTTTGTTTTTAGGTTGGACTTGATGATCTTACAGGTCTTTTCCAACCTTAGTGATTCTGTGATTCTGAAAGGGTACTGTCTTTGTTCAAGTCTGGCCAAAATACTTTCCTGTTTGAGTTTTGCCATCCTCTGTTCTGTTCTTTATTTGAAGGTACACAGGTTTTATGACTTCATCTAATTTTTCAGCTTTGCATTATGATTTAGCCTTCTGTCCGCTTTTCCACTAAGGGGTAAAATCAGGGGATGCTGTTAGGAAGTTCCTGGTCTTTAGTGCCCCGTGCAGTAACTTGCATTTTGCCTCCAGAACATCTCTCTCACCATTCTCTAGGTCATGGGCATGTCAGTGTACCATAACTGGTTTTTTGTCCCTGGATTTCCTCGTAAGGTGCTTTATAAAACTGCTTTTTTCTTCCCCCAGTCAGAAAAGTCACCAGAAGGCTCTTCACAGTATCACAAACCTTGTCATCGGTGTTCTTGAAAACTGAATCTTCCACGTCTATAACCTACCTCTCCTTGATCTGTGAAGGTAAATGTACTGCAGGACAGTATGTGGCCATCGTGTGGAGAAGCCATCGCCATGTACGGGATTGTAAGTGTCATGATCTTCTGAGACTTCTCCTCCTCTTTTGCGTGAGTATTGTGAGCCTGGAGTGAGATCACTCTACAACATCTCTAGACAGCATTCTTCCTTTTACTCATAAACTCTACAAATAGGAAGCTGCATAGATAAATACAGTCTTAATAAAAATGTCATTGATAATGCATAGTGTCGAGTCACTTGAGAGAGAGAAACCAATTAAAATTTCGGTTGGTTCAGTCAGTCTTAGAGCTACAAATCCGCCTCACTTGACTGTAGAGAAAATTTAACGTACCAGTAGTCCCCAGATAGGAAAGGTGAGCATGAGGTACCTCAGTTCTACTGAGGTGAATATCAATTAAGTGCTCAGCCTGTTCGGGAGCTGAGCAAATCCCACCAGCTACAGTTTCAGGACTCTAAATACCTTTGAAAATCAAATCCATCAGACTTACATTGTGCTGTACATAGATGAACGAGCTCTTATTCTGGGGAAGGCTAGTCCGTGTGTTATATGAGTGGGAGACTTGATGTTCAAATCATTTTTGGCACAAGAGAACTAGAACTGTATTAGGCAATCCAAGAGGTCCCGATTCCCACATCAGTTTCTGAACTGTTCTTTTTCTTCTGTTGTTTCTTCTGAACTCAGTGACCTGTAGCAGATTTTATTTCTGTTTCAGTGCCCTCTGGTGTTTCTATTTTTCTCTTGTTTAGTTCTGTTTTCTTCTTCCTTTTTCTGGCATACTTATACACTGAGATATCTTTCAGCTAAATCCCTTTGTCCTCTGCAGTGTTCTTTCTGACAGATCACATTTAACAGTACTATTCTATCCTCCTTGCAAAAGTGTTTGCAATGCCCTTGGTTTGTGATATTTATTTTACTCTGTGTCTTCTTTTCCTTTCTTCCTTATTTTTTTTTTATAAACTCTAAAAATCTGGGGTTTATTATTCCTTGGGCCACGCACCTGCAATGGTTTCCATGGCAACACGGCTCTGCAGCCCCCAGCTGTTTCATTCCTGGTTCTTATTTGAGGTTTGCTGGATGCTAGTAAAAATGCCGTTGGTTTGGAGAGGCAACCTTGCAGCTGGTATCACAAGCGTTTAATTACGTTGAAACTGCTTGTCTGGTTTCAAGTCCAGTCCCTTTGCCTGGGATGAGAACATAAGTCAGCTATGACTATTTAATAATCTCGTCTCATTAGTTGTGCTTTCTTGTTATCTTTGCAATTACATGATGAAGTTGATAGCTCATACTCAGTCCAATTATTTCTTAGGATCTAAGCATATTCAGATTTCTCTGGTTCTTCCTCTGTCTTTCAGGAAACCTGAAAAATAACTGCATTCTTTTAAAGACAATGTTTAAACAACTTACTGGAGACAAGTAGAAGCTGGGCTGTCAAACCACTTAAGTACCTTCACGAAAATACCTCCATCTTGTCCCTGGAAGCAAAGTCCATCTTGCTTCGAGATGGGGTTTTGAGCAGAGATTGTATTGAAATAATATAGTGATCTTTCTCTCTACAAAACTGTCTTAGTTTTATGCCCCTCATCACAGTGGAATCTGAATGTCTAATGAAGAGTAATGATCAGTGAGGATTCAAGGAGAAAATTGATCTTCTTTTACTTAGGCTCTGCCTAGTTTCTACTGGTAAAAGTCCAGTGGATTGACACCCGTTGTATTATTGCTGATAAAACCTATGGTATTGCAATGACAATGGTGTCGATTTGGCTATGCTTACTTGTTTTATTATTACCACAAAACTAAATACAAAATAAACGCTGACACAATGAAAAATGTAAGTAACCTATTCTGTTTTATTTGTACCTAATCTTGTAATCTCATAGAATGAGGTATATGAAATTATGCGGCCAAGCAAACATACAAATGCACGCACAATTTGAAGTACCAGTAACACGAAGGGTAGGTTATAGCTAGAAAAGGCATATTTTGCCAGTCAAACAAAAAGTTAAAAAAACCCACACCATAAAAACCCTGGTGTCAAACTTTGAAGAATCACGTTATAAGAGAAAGCAACAGAGAGGAAAGGTCTGGGAAATTGGGAATTTTAAGATGGCTTGGTAGAAGTTTTTTGAAATCCAGACAGATGCCAGATAAAGCTAGCTAGCTGAACCACATCTTTGCCTTAGCATGAAATACTAATTCATTGAAATAGAAACTTTTCATTGAAAAGGGTTGTTTGGATGACTCTTTCAAATCATCTTTTAAAATAGTGTAAAAATAAATATAAGCTTTATTTCAAAATGACTTTACAAAATTAATTACTTTGGTTACTTTTATGTCAACATTAAATTATAAGAATTATTCAAATGAGATATTATCAACGATATGAACAACTTTATTACAATTTCTGTTTTGTTTTCGTTAGAATTTGTTTCTGCTCAGCTCCACAAAATTATTTGTGATAGGGCAGAACTCTAGTCTCCTGTTTTTGGATATGTTTATGAATTTGTAGATTTTTTTTTTTTTCTCTTATAAACTGTAAAATAGATGGATTTAATTTGTATTTTATGTAAAGAAATTATATTTTGAGTAATCTAAAAAAAAAAGTGGGGGAGTCCGAATGATCCATTTCCGTCATTCTTAATGTGAAGGTACCAGTAAAGTATTAGGTATTTTCCAGTTTGCTGTTCTCCACCTGCTGGAACGATGATATGATTTTGAATTAAGGATTTTTCCCTTCGTGTTTTTAGTGAGATTCTTAATGGCTTTTAACACAGTAAAGTGGTTTTTATTAGGTCAGATAAAATCATTAAGATTTGTTCTCTAATATTGCCCATGCATTTCATTTTATATTCATCATGCCTACAGGCTTCCAGTTGAAAAAATCCTTCGCATCCACTGACTTCAGAGATAATCTCTGGTGTCTCTGAACATTCAGTGTGTAGTTAGTTGCTATTTATAGTAACGTATATTTCTGTATTCTGCAAACATTGAAACAAAAGGCTCGAACTGGCTAAAATGTAGGTGGTCTTAACAGCTTCAGCACCACTCAGTTTTTACAGATGCTGTAAAGTTGTGCGAGGGCAAATGTCTCTCCAGTTTCTGACTCAGAAGCTCTCACTGAGCAAATAGAAAAAATGTTTCTGCTCTCTTCTAACCCACAAACCAACCTGGGATCTGCAAGCCCAGCTTGATTCCCCTCTCATGTTTCCTGGTGACCTGTAAAAAGATTCAGCACCGCAAGCACACAATACTGTGTGTTTTTACCATTTCGGGTGTGTGTTTCCTGCCCCAGAGATGCGGTTTTGTAGTCATAGTCTCTTCAAATGACTCCTCAGGTATACCTGTGTATCAGTGTAACCCAACAGAAAAAAAAGTGTTCTGAACAAGTCTTACTAAAGATATCCTATGAACTTTTTTGTGGAGAGGAATTTAAAAAAGAAAACCTGAAACTGTCTACAAAATATGGCCAATATAGGAGTTTTCTATGTTTTGGGTATGCAACTGAGATATATGGATGATTGGAAATCTTTATTCTGTGTTTTGTATATGTACCTATATGCACATTTACAATAGAATTAGAGGTCCATAAACCCAATTTTTGACAAGTCAGGGTTTTCTTGGCATTCCGAGACTACTGCAAAAGCCTGCCTGTGATTTTTGGGAGGTGTCTGCTGCAAAAGTCAGTGTCTCAGTAGGCTTAGTGTGTGTTTTTTCCTGAAGGCTGAACACGTTGGTCAGGTTGGACGGCTGTAGCCAAGGCGGAGGATGTGAGCATAGCGTGGCTCACAGGGTGCACGGAGCTCTGCAGCTAACTATGGGTGTCCGTTGCCCAGGAAAGAGTGATCACAGGACGGAGGAGAGAAAGAGTGATATTTAAGGCACAGATACACCTTGCTGGATCTGTGTTTCCCAGGATTGCCTCGCTATTCCTGTGAACTCCATTTTGAGTAGAAAGTTGAAGCTGTGTGTTTTCCTGACTGGATGGATCTATCTGGCTGCTTTTTGAGTCAATATTTATTCACTGAAATTAATTTTGTTTTCAGAAAGATGTAGTGTGTGATTTGCTTCCCCTCTGGCAACAGTGCTAAACAGGGTCAGCTTGCATCCACTAGAACTTTCTCTGCTTCAACATCATCTTTTTTTCTTTAAAGGATTGTCCAGTAGAGTGGACACAGGCCTGCACAAGTAATTTAATTAATTATTCTAAAATGAATTCTAATTCTTGCTTTACAAAGGAAAAGCTCTGCAAGTTTTAGTGCATTGCCTCTATTACTGCCCCAGTACAAAACAGTACAGCTGGATTGTAATGAAAACCATTTAGTTAATGTTAGTGAACCTTTTTGAGGCCAATCTGAACCCCTTACTAATTGTGGAGAGTAGTGATTTGTGTATATATTCCTATGTGGAGCACCATGGTTTATCTATCAGAGCAACTCCACACAATGTGGTAAATACAGGATTCAAAAGTTCAGCACTTGCAAGAAAAAAAGAGTACGTGTGTTGAATATCCCCTTTTGCATCCTCAAAACCCATAAACAATAGATTAGCAGATATTGCGGGAGGGGCATGCCTTTTTTTTTTTTTTTTTTTTGTCTGCCATCAGATTGGAAAGAGTGACAGAAGACAGAGAAGACCGGTGTGGATCAACCATCCGTAAAACACCACCTTCTCCCCTGCTGCCCCCTGCAATGTCAGCCTGCTGTTGGTGGTGAATGAATTACCTCTTCCAGGCAGAAGCAATTATAATTTGTGTGGCAAAGAAGTTGCAGTTCAGCATTTGGCTTCTTACTGGTGAATTTTTATTGTTAAATGGAAAGGGATGATATTGACAGCGCTTGCAGAATTCAGGCCTTCTGCTGGAAATCAGAGAAATAATAGTTTCAAGCTGACAAAGCAGGCTCTGAAATAGTCACGCTACTGCTTTATATGAACATACTTCTACAGATTTTTTTTTTTTAAAGTATGTGTGAGTGGAAGGATAGAAAAAGGTGTCAAGAAGGACTTTGGTCCTGACATTGTTAGAGAAGAAAGCAGCTAAAAAAGGCCACTGGCATCTTTGGGGATCTTTGTGACTGTTTGATGCCACCGCATCTCTGCCTGCACTCTGAACTCACCTGTACTACAAAGTTTTCTGTGGCTATTTTTTTTTAATTTATGCTGCCATACGTGCCACCTGCTGCATGTACAGAGCATCGGACTCATCTGCCAAGGGGGGAATGATGCTCTGTATGCCATGCACACACTTCAGGCAATATGGAGAGATTGTGTGGCCAATGTGTTGATGGGTCTTGTCACAGGCAGGCCCTGTCAGAACCATCAAACAGACTAAAGAAAACCCCAGGGACACACTGAGCATTGTGGAATAGTTGTAGAACCATACGTGTGATGTGAGAAGAACAAAAGCAGATACAAGTTAATTGGTTTGGTGAAATAGGAAGGAAACACTGAATAGCACGCTGAGAGGCAGGTAGCGATGTGTATGTAGCTGAGGGTAAGGAGGCAGTGACTTCAGCTGGCCATAGCTATCTGTCACCTTGAAGTGGCACCCTCCAGCTTTTCTCTCCCATCAGCTGGGCACTTCAGCACAACAGCTAGTTTGGCTTTGCGTCCCTTCGATGGTAAGCACTTTCAAAAACTTTCAGCAGGGGTGCAAATATTAATGAAGAGGATAGCTGCGTAGTGAACGTCCATGCTCACAGAGGCTGTCCTGGTAGAGACAAGAGGTTTGCATGACTTAGCTATGGGCGCACAGAAAGCACTTTCTGAAACATCTCCCCAGTCTTGGTTATAACACAAGTCCGTTAACAATCACAAAAACTCTTCAGACTTGCTGGGACAACTTGTCTGTCCCAGTAGATAGGAGTGTTGCATTAAGCAGGAGCTACTCACCATGATTTCAGACTTGGATGAGGATTAGATTTATAAAAGTATGTGCTGTCTTGACAGGAGCGCTTTTAAAACCAGAGCTTTTAATATCTGAGACTAGAGCCTGCCTGTCCCCGAGCACAGGGCTACGTCCCATGCAGAGGAATAACCTGTCTTGGCTCTTCTGAATACAGAGCTAGCAGCTACCTTTCTCATCAGATTGCTGTGGCCGTGATTTACACGAATTTGGACAGGTTGTTAGGGAAGTCCACAATGGTTGTGAGAAACGTGTTTAGCTTAACAAACTAGTTAAAACTGCTGATGCTTCTGAAAAGAAAGTTTCTTTTTATTGTCCATTGAACACCTAGTGAGATTCAGGCTAACAGCTACCCTTGTGAAAGAGAAGGTGAAATAAAAGATGGTTTTATTACCTGAGAAACAGACTTACTTCAGAGTCTTACCTTTCCATAGTGGCATATAAACCTTCTGTATGTCTTGGCACCAGAAACGTATAACAATGCGTAGTTTTTGTGGTTGTGTTCTCTGGAAATACCATCTGTGCAGCAAAATGTAGATCTGCAGGAATGCTTACTTTGTGGAAAATGGAGCTGGGAAATGGAGTTGAACTTTACAAACAGTTAGGTTTAATCTACATATAGCAATTATGTTTGCTGTCAGGAGTTTAAATTTACCAGTTCAGAAAGGTTTAAGAGAATCAGATTTCTTCTTTTAAAATGAAGCATAAACTACATGTAAATGAAGCTGTGCTGCCCAAAAACTCCCCTTCAGTTCTACCACGTAAGACAGGCTTGCAGGGACTTCTTATTAATTACATGACTGTGGCTGTAGTGGGAGATCCCAGCGGAGCCTGAAGGTCCATTAGACTGGCTTTATGCACAAATATGTCATCTATTGCTGTCTGTGCCACGAGAAAATAATTCAAGGAAGGCAGGCGAGACAGTGAAGGGAAGTCAGTACCAAGGATTCTTTTGCGGGAGAAAAAAAAATGCAATCAGAGGTGTGCACTGCACATGTACCGTTTACTCCTTTTTTGTATTTACTTGCGATAGCACCCAATGTGCTTGGCTGATAAACGAAGTTGGCAGGAGAGGGGTGGGGCAACACCCTCAACACACTCAGGGTGGGAATGGGCCCATTTTAAGTGTAATAAGATCCAGTGACATAATCTGGGCCTCAAGACTTAAAATGGATTTAATTGCCACTAAACACATTGCTCTTCAATAGAAGGTCAGCATTACTTTACCACAAATGGTATATGACATAGCAAATTTCGCACTGCTCATATTTTGAATGCGCAATAGATGCATAATAATAAAATCCCCTAAACCTCTGACACCATTCCAAACTACTGTTGAGTCTGCCTAAAAAACATCCCTGGTATTTCTGTAAGGTGGACCGGGCACAGACATACCTAAGTAAAGATTCTCTTGGAAGAGCAAGGAGAGAAAGTCTATTCCCTATAAAAAGAACCCAGTGGAAAAGTATGTAGCAAGAATCTGATTCGCTGTTGTATTGCACATTTGTCTTAAGTGTAGTGCAAATGAAATTGTGCAAGGGACCTTTGTAAGCTCAAGTTGCCATCTGTAGCGAGAAAAAAAATCTTACGCTGGAACTAATTACATGACTTCAGGGATCTTGCAAAAGGAATATCCAGGGGATTCTCTTGGTGATCCGTAATTTCTCACAAATCAAAGAAGGTGAAGAAAAGAAAACCCTGGAGCCAAGCCAGCGGTTATGTGAATGATTTAAAACTAAAAGTCTTGTTTCTGAAAAAAAGCAGTGCCCTGGTCTGGTGCTTCAGCCAAAAATGGTTGTAAAATTGGAATTGTTCATCTTCCCTTGAGGGCATTAATTCTGTCAGCCAGCAACTATCTGGGACAGCCACAAGTGTCTTAAAATAGCAGCATGAAAGGAAACAAAGTAAGTGTTAGACAAACGCAGTCTTCCATGAGTAAGTTGAACAAAGAATCATTTGGCTGAAAGTTCCTGTTTCCAGGGCTAAGGAGTTGATTACATGCAATAAAGTCAAGCAAGGCAGCAGTGTTTTCTTCTACATAGAATATATATTTGTAATGGATATAAAAAACCTGAAATATACTTAGAATTCTTCCATATTTCAAGTTTCTAATAATATGTTTTGTCACAAAAAATGTCCAATTTTTCACTAGATGAAGTGTTTCCAGTTTTTCTCAGGCACTTCTATTGAAATGAAGGGTTTGATTCACAAAACAGAGATTCTCCCCAACCTTCATCCAACAGTGAAGTGGTGACAGTATCTGTCACCTGTGGCTGGTGCAGTCAGCTGGTGGAATTAGTGCCTTCCTATTTCTAGGTTGTTAAAAATGTTTTACCACAGACTACTTTGAATAATATCTTTAAAAAGTTTTAAATGCAAGTCATCTCCATCATCAGTCATTTGTTTTAAGGGATTTTTTTTGGTAAATCCAGTGCTGCATTTCTCTTTCCAGACAAAAGTATTTGAAAACATTGTCTTGAATTTTAAAAGTCTTTTGAGAATCTGACTTATGTATCTCAGTAAATGTGATACTTGCTGAATAAACTTTCTTGTGCACATCTGTGTGCTGGCATCTGAACGTAGATATCTTAATCTTGAACTGAATCATGATTCTAGCTTGCGTATATAAATCTCTATGTAGAGAGCAATGTTTGGGTGTCATAACCTAGAGCTACATCACACCTATAAGGTCACGCTAAAAGATTATGTTCTTAGAAAGCAGTTTGTTAGCATATTGGCAGGACCTTGCAGTGCAATATGCTGTGGTGGAAAAGGCTAACTTAATCCTTGGGTGCTGGATAAGGATAGTAGTGAGTAGGATAAGAAGGTAACTTTTGTCTGGCATTGCTGAGTCAATGGATTTGTCACTTCTTCACAAATAATACAATAAAATTTGTGAGAACATAGAACTGATTCATAGCTATAAAAATGTCATATGGTGAGAGACTTAAGCAGCTGAAGGTTCTGTAAAAGAAGAGTATGAGATGATTTGATTGTTGGGGATACGACTCTTCCCAGTAGAGAACAGGGAGTGCTGAAGAGGTTTTATTTTTGTAGAGAAGGGTAGAAATATCAATACTTCAAAGGGTTTGGCTTAGTCACATAGATTTTGTTTTTAACAGTAGATTTAATTAACCACTTGAACAAATATTTAGAAAAATATGATTTCTTCAACCTTTTAATACTTTTATTGGTCTTCTCTCTCTCAGAAGACAAACCTTTAGTAAAACTCAGATACAAGTTTCTTCAGTAAATGCAGGGAGTAACCAGTAACATCCTGTCAGATGAGCTGATTTCCAAAATTACTTCCTCCAGATCCTAAATCAAATTTAATGCCATCTTAGACTCAGTGCCTTTCTGTGCGTAGGTGTAGATCTAGGCACTAGGCTTCATTCTGCACTACCAGGCACTGTTACTCACATGAAAAGCCAGGTAGAAGGTATTAATTGTTCAAGCACAATATCTCTCCTATCTTAATTTATATGGACAGTTTTCAAAGCTACTTTTTGAATTTTTTTTTCTACTTGCTATGATTTTTATCAGCTTAAATAAAAACCATCATGCTTTCAGGTTATGTTACCTGTACTCATGTGATTTATTTACATACTTGTTTCCATTTAGAGATTTCAGTGCTTACTAAAATCAGGCTCTGTTATTGCAGTTTTATAAGTGAGAGAGGTCCAGAATATAAGATTTACTTTGGAATGTGAGCTAAGCCACAGAAAAAGACTATTACCACCATAACTTCAAGAAGTGCATTTGTTAATATTTAGTAGAAATAGCCCTTTTTTTGATAATGCAGGAATCCTGTAGTGTCAAACTAATGCCGTTATATCTGGCCATGGAAACCCCCCATATTGGACGGCTATTTAGAAAAGGCTTTTCTGTCCCTTGAGGCTGAATTCTGTTTTGTTCTTCACAGCTGTGACCCTGCAGTCACCCAGTAAGACAATTCTGGAGGAAAAACTCTGACTATAACGGCAGAGCAGGGTTGTAAGCATCATAAGTCATCCCTGAGAAAGTGAGCAGGGAGGAACAATGAAAGCCCTGACTCCGTTCCTTTCACATGCTTGAGGTCCAGGCACATTGTGTAACGTGTGTCTGTAAGTCACAAAAAGCAATCATTGATCCAGAGGTTAAGTAGACAAGAGAAAGGAGAAGAAAGATGTAACTTCAAGGAGAGATTAAATGATTCACCTGCTCTGAAGCCTGACAGAGGAGGGGTGCTGCCTTTCCTCTGCTCTGTATGGGAGTGAGAAGGTATGACCAGTTTGATTTGCATGTCTGGTTTATAATATTTGGGTCTATTTCTGTTAAAGATAGCTGTGTTGTAAAGGTGAGAGAGCTGTAATAGTTATAAACATGTTGGGAAAAGCTTTTAAAACCCAGCTAGTTTGCTTAAACGTGCCTGCCTAGTAAGGCAGGAGCCTTGGAGGGAAGAGCTTGCAGTCAAGAAAGATAAAGGTTGTTTCAAAAGAAAGAGGAGTCTACCTAGAAAGCTGCTTTTTGTGGCATTCAGTGTGTGAATGTTGTAGGTAATTTCATGCCTTCTAAAAGAATTAAAACTGTTGCTGGGCTTCTGTGCAAGGAGGCACAGCAGACTGAAACCAAGACGGCTGACGGAGCACAGCAGCAGACCCATCTGCATCAGGGTCTGAATCCTCGAACACTTCTCCTGGTTTGGCCCTCTTACCAAGCACCAACATTGTGATTATTTAGGCTGGGGTAGATTTCACAGGGACGTCCTCTTTAGGGTAACAAACTGTGTTGAGGAAATCCATATTGTTATGTCAGTAAACAATACCAGGAATAAGAGGTGGACTTGGTCTGAAGTGGTCAATATTGTATGATTAATTTTTCTCTTGAATTATTTTGGATTTCCAGTTTGCTGTGATGTTTGTGTTGTCATTTTCTCTCCTTTGCCTTTCCTAAGTATTTAAATACCCTTTTGCAAAATCCAGAAGACAGCACGTACAGATAATCTCCTCCTTTTCTGTTTTATTTATTTTTAAGTAGGAACTCCTAGAAATGAGAACTGGGAATTGCCATTCACTGCATGTCAGCATGGAGGCTGACCATCTGGAAAGCAACTTTGCAGAAAAGGACCTGGGGGTACTGGTGGACACCAGGTTGAACACGAGCCAGCAATAAGCCCTTGCAGTAAAGTAGGTAACTGGTATCCTGGGCTGCATTAGGAGGAGTGCTGCCAGTAGGCTGAGGGAGGTGACCCTTCTCCTCTCTCAGCACTGGTGAGACCACACCTGAAGCACTGTGTCCAGTTATGGGCTCCCCAGTACAAAAGAGATAAGGACATACTGGTGAGAGTCCAACGAAAGGCAACAAAGAGAAGGCTCAGGGGGATCTTTTCCATGTGTATAAACACCCCAAGTAAGAGTTCAAAGAAGATGGAGCCAGGCTCTTTTCAGTGGTGCCCAGTGACAGAACAAGAGCCGATGGGCAAAAACTGAAACAGAGGAGGGTCCATCTGAACATCAGGAAACACTTTTTCACTGTGAGGGTGACTGAGCACAGGTTGCCCAGGGAGGTGGTGGAGTTTCCATCCTTGGAGATATTCAAAGGCCATCTGGACATGGTCCTGGACAGCTGGCTTTAAGTGATCCTCCTCGAGCAGGGGGTTGGGCAAGATGACCTCCAGAGGTCCCTTCCAACCTCAACCATTCTGTGATTCAGTGATGAGACCTAGGTATATACAATCATTTTCTGTCGTCTTGCTGACATCTTTCATCTATTATATAGCTACCAAGGGCAATACTGTCACAATCATATCTGCAGGCACATGCATTCTTACCCGGGTGCAGACAGACATTGAATTGGCCAGCTCGTACTCCAGGCTGGCCAGACTCCCTTTCAGTTTGGGTTTGCAAGCACTTTGATCATTTCTGCATGGTGCAGTTCCTTTGGTAATGTATCAGTCTCTTAGCGGGGCATTTTAACCTGATCATGGTGCTATGCCCTGCTGCCTGAAGCAGGTCTAGGAAATGGTTGGAGCTCAGGCAGAGGGAAGATATAGACCTACCAGAATAGATAATCACTTGATCTTCTTGGTCTGTGTTTTAACCTCTAATGGTAATATCAGTTGTGTGATGGATCTTTGCTACCTGTGTGTGCCATTTGTTAATTTCTGAGATAAGAAACCTCTTCACAGTACCTTCAAAACTAGTGGTATGATTTTAAAAACCTTAGAAGATTTTTAAAAAGAAGCATTTAAAAGAAGCATTATAGAAAAAAAAATAAGAAAGAAAAACATGAGGATTCCGCTTTTGGAAGTTTATTCTGTGGCTGGAAGGAAATCGTATTATCCATTGCATATGTACTTGACCAAATCCGTATGATCCTCCTGAATATGAAATAGAATGTCCTTTTTCTGTATGAAAAGCACTTCAGTAAAGCTAGTTAGTGTGACTATTATGATTTTATTTGGATTCAAGCAAAGTCTTTTCATGTTAAAGAAAATATTTTTGGCAGTATTTGAAAAATGACAGAGGAGATGGTGTTTAAAATGCAGCATCAGATGAGATCAGAGTTTGGAAGGAAAAGCGGTTGCTGTCCTCCTCCCCTTTGCTTGTCTAGCGCTGTTGTGTTCCATATAATTAATAACAATAATATTGGCTCCCTCGTAAAATGACTATATTAAATTTTGTGGATCAATAATAAACAATATAGTGTATATCAAATGTGTGGGAGCATATGTGTGTAGGCATTATTTAGACTCAAGTGAATTAAATTCAAGGTCTAGGTTCTAGCAAGTTGCTTGGTAAATTGAAGCTTTTAAAAAGCATCTTTTCAAATACTTTAAGAACTGTGGATGAGAAGTACTGTAAGATCTAAGTATTTTTATTGTAATTATTTACGTTTCATCTTTAAACTTTTGCTTAGGATAGACTTGAAACACTACTTATTAAATACTGTAGCCAATTAATTCTACTTTGCAGTTAATTTCAATTTGTTTGCAAATGAGTATTCAATAATTTCTGTTAATAATTCTTAATCTGCAAATTTCTAAAAAAACCCCATGTTTTTAAGGATTCTGCAGGAAGTGGTGAGCTTTTTTATTCTTAATATGACATAAATATTTTGAATCTTCCTGGATATTTTATTTTCCCTTTTTTGGAAACAAAATTGCTTTCTCAAGTGTTCTCTCCTACCAACTTGCCCTTGCTACAGATATTAGCTAGGTTAGCATATCAAATCAATACCAATGATGCAAGGATATAAAAAATTAAGCCAATAATTTTTTTTCTTTTTAATTGGAACCAGTACTCAAAGAGATTATTATAAGTGCAGTTTCCCGTTACCTGGTTGCCTAAACCGTTAAGCACACAGTCTTAATACTGTTGTGGGTTTTTAGTTCCAGAACGTGTTCCACTGGAAACACTTGGGGAGGTTTTGTACTTTTTTAGAATGAAACGGGTTCCACTTCATCTGCAAAATGCAGCAGAGCCAGATCCTTATAGCTGAATCAGCTGGAGAAGAACAGGTAGAAATCTTAAACCTCTAATATTGTCATAAATTACTAAAATAAAGGAAGATCGCCAGCGGAAATAGAAAATATTAGCAGGTGTTTTCCCAAAATGTTAACTAGCCAGGAATCTGAAATATTTCATGCTGAGCATTTCAGAAGTAAAGAATTCATACTGCAAATAATGGCATCATTCTGTGATGGCAGGACTTGTACAAATTGAAACCTGTGTTGTACTAGGTAATCTTGCATTAAAGTAGTTCTTTATTATAGCTTATACACACACATCATTAAAGATTTTATTCAAAGGAATCAATGTGATGGCAGAATAGTGGCTATCTTCTTGTCTCATATATCCTTTGCAATGCTTATTTCTATTTTGGTTCTGTTCTTGTTGTAGCAAGAATAATATCAACGAATAAAACTAAACTCGCTGATAATGTGAGGATAAGTTAAAGAACCATGGGTAATGGAGCTATGCCTTCAGCTTACCTGTTTCAGAGGTAAATTTCGTGGGTTTATTTCTGTCTTTAATCTCAAATGGAAGGATATAAAACAAATAAAATGGGACAGATGATTACTACAGGAGAAGACTGCAACTGCTGTAAAAGCACACTCCAGAGCAATGTTGTTGAACTTCCCCAGATGCTCGAAGCTGTACTCCGTCTGTCGATACATTACCCATTTCCCTGGAAGAGGAGCAGGGAAGCCAAGACCTTGGAGCTGGGTAAAATCTATGACTGCCAATTCATGCACCTTCCCAAGCATGTGTTTTGGGTTTGTTTTTTTTTTTTTAGTGTCATCATAGGGCAAAACTAGTGATTCATGGCTGCTAAAAGTGTTTGAAAAGGACAGTTCCTTATTCTTGTTTTTTTGCAGTTCGGTGGTCTCAGAGTACACTTTTGTCTTCCCACACAAACCTGTGGATTGCGATTGTGTTAGTTGACCTGAACCTACCTGAAGATGACAACATAATGGAAAATGGCACATTTAACTGTGCTCAGCAGACACGATGACAGATATATCCACTCATGTAACAGCCACGGACTGCACTGTGTGTGAAAAACGTGAATTTTGAGAACTGCGAGCACAAAGAAATGCAAGCAAGCCCTATACTTCCAGAGAGGTGCTGCAGAGCCCCAGCAAGGTGCACTCCTTCCTCATCTTTCCTAAGCCATGAGTGTGATGATGTGCTTCCTGGGCACACCTGACCTTTATCAAGCAGCAACTACAGGTGGTGGTCATAATAGCTGCACCCCACCCAAAGTGGATTCGGACAAGACAGATAACAACACAATACCAGGTGCTAATTTGAACAATCTGTCCACCTAACCATAGTGCTGGTCAATGTAAAATCTGTGGTCTGTATGCAAATATGGCTATGAGTCAATCGTCTTACCCTCATAAATAGTGAGCAACCCAAGAGCCCTTTGAGCTCTCCTGCATGGCAGTGGGCTGCAAGATGGGAACTCCTCTTGAGAGAGGACAGCTCTCAAGGTTACTCCTTGAGGTTAAGAGATTCCTTGCCACCACGGATTCTTGGTAAGTGACTAATAGCATTCTGAAACTTTGAAACCTTAGCTAAGTGATGTAAAGTTTTGATTGTACATATATAATCCTTTAGACATAAACAGTTGACCAAGTCTGGATCCAGCCAGACCTAGACTACTCTCTCAGAAGGAGTTTAGAACACAAGGGAGGTCCTCTCTGAACCTCACGACTCAATGGGAGGGTCTCCCTGACAGTTTTGGCTGACCCTGTCCTCTATGCAGTAAATAATCCAAGTGTACCTTGCCATCGAATCTTGTTAAACCACTGTTGCATTTACCATTGAACTTTGATAACTCAATGTTTTATATCAATAAAGTATATTGTTGCTTCTCTCTTACAAGTGAAGTGCGCTCTCACTCCCATTCGCGACAACGAGCACAAATTTCTGAGATAGGTCTCAGCTCTGTGTACCTCCTTCTCAGGGCTCCATATGTCATGTGCTTGCTTCATTCAGGCATTGCTGCTGGCTGGCTTTGGTCCTGCTTTTACTGTGTTATAAAGCAGACCCAGGTGCATTTTTGAAATGTATATTTATAATAACATATATTGCCATTGTGAAGTCCCAGAATGTGCAAAATTAACTTTCTCCTGCTCTGTTCTTTCTGGGACCTCTTCAGCTTCCTTCCCAGCATCCCTGGGGAAAGAGGAGCAGCCTTACCTCTTGTTCTGGAAGTCGTGATATGTGTTTTCTTTAAGACAGGGGGAGAAGGTGTGAATTCCAGAGGGTTTTTGTAATTTAGCAGGCTTCTGATAACCTCTGGCTGTTGGTAAATGCTATATACTTTGCATTTCTTGATAATAATGGCAGGCAGGCACCATAATTTTTAATCTAGCATAGTCTGCATTACTTCTGAGATTGTTATTTCTCCTATGAAAAGCTAGGATAATTGGAATGCTTCCTTATTCTCATGGCTATCATCTATCTGCCTGTAGTAATTATTTAGTAGCTATGGTCGTTGCTTGTAATTTTATTTTTAAAAATCATTTTATTGTCTTAATTTCTATGTGCTGAGAAAGTTTTGGTCTTCAAGAGCAAGGTGTTTCCTTTGTCAATGAGATGTGTGCACACATGTAGGTTATTCATCCCTGCTATTGCTTTGAACAAAAAATAATATTCAATGGAAAAAAAATCTGCTGAAGATAACATAGAAATGATACAGAACAGTTATATTTTTTACTTTCTTTGGCCATAGACTTCCAGTTGCCTCTGGCCCCAGAATGCCATAACCAAATCACAAACTACTTCCAAGGAGGTCACAAAGCCATTAGTAATACCAGCACAAAGTATGGTTTTCAGCATTGAACTCTGGTAGAAAGAGCTGAATATTTTCAGAATCTATGGTTTTTTGCATTTATTCAGTTTTTCTTGTGAACCTCAGCTTGGCTGCTCCTCACTTCTAGCAGCATCAGGGCAAAGTGAACCAAACCAGTAAAGGTGACTCAGCTCACTGGAGAAAGGGAAGGGCTTCCAGGCAGCATGGTTTGAAATAGAAATGCCTGACTATGGCAATTCAGGGTCACTGTCATTTCTTAATCCTCTTCAAAGACTTAATTTCGCATCATATATATTTTTATTTTCGGAAATCTGTTCTACTATTTAATACTATGTACCACCTACGCCAGGCTGATGGAAGGGAATAACTCCCCTTCCTGGGCTGGAGGCATGGCCTTACCCAGCTCCTGATGCAGCCTGAGGTCTCAACAGCTGCTGCATCAGGGTGGGAAGAGGTCCCTCAAAAAGCAGTTTAGAGTGTTACTTTGCATATCGCTGCACCCATACTCAAATCATAACTCTGTCCTCTCATGCTTGCATTGTAGAGATTTGTCTTCTGTGGGTACAGGACAGAGAAAGTCTGTCAAGGCCATTGAGAGAGTTTTCTCTCTTGTGCGTATAGGGAACTTTAATTCGATAGGTTATGTTGGCCAAGTTGGTTTAGTCTATAAACTCTGAGGGACAGTCTTTTTTTTTTTTTTTTTTCCTCTTCAGGATGTGCATGAGAACTCTATTTTCATCTTATGCTAACAAGCTAGTTAGATCATCTTCCCTTTTGTTCTTCCTAAGCTTCCTGAGATGCTGACTAAAAATGGATAAAATGGATTCTGTCAGACAAATTCTGAAAAAAACCCTGGAAATTAAAAACTTTAAATGGAAGATGCTGCTAAATTGTATGTTTAGCAATCAACAGTGGGCTTCATTAGTTTTGTACCTTTTAAAGACACTTTTGCTATAGAATATTAAGGCAAACCAATTTGACTAAAAGAACAAAAAATAAATACACCTTGGCTGAAAATATCCAGGAGTAAATTCAGACAGCAGAAAAGGAAAGGAACGGTTTCCAAAACAAAAACACACTCCCCACCCCTCAGTGGAACAAGACTCTATTTAGTATTACTTTCTCTTACTTTACAAATTCAGTTAAGAATTTTCTTCATGAAACTAGGATAGCTGTTCCCTTTTTATATTTGTGATGTTGTTTCAATTGAAATGAAATAAAATGTCTGCTACTAAACAAAACCTTCAACAGTCAAAGGATTTGGCTCAAGTACAGCGCAGTTCCCACTGCCATGAGACTTTAAGGAATTAGCCCAGTTTAATAGTATTCCTCTAGATGGGCTGTAGTGAAATAGGAAAGAAATTGAAAGTATGACATAGTTTAACTTAATGTTGCTTCTAGAACATAATCTGCTGTTTCAAGCTAGCATCTGCTTTATTCCTATTAGTGTACATAGATCTCCTTCTGGTCACAGATATGTTGATGGAGGTTGAATCTATTACAACAGTCATGGCAAGGACTGAGTGTAATTCGCAAGTTAGTATATATGAAATATGTCCTTCTTCTTCCCATCACAGAGGATATAACTCTTTTACGTATTCTGCATGTACAGCCTGATTTGTTAGCTCGGACTGCTCATGTTCTTTGCTTTCCAAGACTCGTATGTCAGTGAAGCAGGCAATCATCCCATAAACAATGTCGTTTACTAATATTTAAAAGGGCCTAGTATTTCTTTTCTCTGCAAGATTTTTACTACTTGCTGAGAAATAATCCACCAGGCTGGTTTTTGCCAAGAGGATTAATATTTGCCTGAAAGATCAATATTAAACTGTAAAGAACTAATTCCTGCCCACATCATGTACAGTGCCCTTAATTTAGCCTTTTTTTCTGCTGCTCAAGCAGTTGAAAACAGATGCTTCTGAGTCTAATTTCAGAGAATTTGCATGATACATGTAGAAACATATGTATTGAATAATGAACAATACTCTCATATTGTCTATTTTTTGTTTTAAAGACTGATCTTATAAACTACTGGTTTTACTTTTTACAGTAAATTGGAAGCTATGTTCGGCACATTTGCTTTACATATTCTCCTAATTAAGGTAGAATAAAATGCATTTTGGACCTGAAAAAAGCTATTTCTTTCCTGCAATCTGCATTTGTAAATTGAATTAGTTAATTTCAATCAACTTCACCCTCTAATTTAAAACTGTCAGCATAAACCATAATCACAAAAGATATCTCAGTAAGCAGGCTCTGATAATCTAATTCCTAAAGTGACATTTCAGAGCTAGTATACTTTGTTTCACTACCTTTTTTTTCTCAAGCAATATTTGAATATGGGCTTCTACAAGTGAAACTTTACAAGAGGAAGACCAAAACTCTTTGGAAAAAGAAGATACTTTTTTATAACTGACCATCTTATATGCACTTTCAAGTAAGCAAATAAAACAACTGATCTTACTGTGCCCCATACGTTGGCTTCAACAACTAAATATTCAAACTAGTACAACTGCAGTTCAGAGAGCTTCAGTTGTTCACACCGTTGTTGACTTGGTCTTTATCTGCTATGAAACTAGGCCTTCATGAAATTAACGGCATATTTTTGTAAGAGGTGTTGCATTTAACTTGGTTTGGGCTCTTCAGAGTTTGTGTGTTCTGTCTCAGACAGAAAGGCTGCCAAGTCCCTATAGTCCTCAGGGGCTAAAGCCATCTGTGATATAAGTAATCAAGTTTGGGGTTTCTGGTTTGACTTTACTGCTGCTCCAGGAATGAAGACACTTTCATGCTCCAACAGCTCATGTTAAGTATTGTCCTGCTTCTTGGCAGATGAAGTAAAAGTAGTCCTCAATCCATTTTAGAAGTTGGGTACTTAGAATCCACAGCCTTGCAATATTCATTCAATCTTCCTTGCCTTGTCTTGAGCAGAACCAGATAAGAATAAAGACATGCCTGCGGTCACTTCCCTAACCATCTCTCAGGTATAAAAGAATTACAACATAATTTAGGTTTGAGGATGCCTTCAGAGGTCGTCTAGTTCAACCCACTGCTCAAAGCAGAGCCATTCCTCAAACTGGGTCAGCTTGTTTGGGGCCTTCTCCAGCGGAGATATGAATATTTCCAAAAACATTGATTCCACAGCCTTTAGAGAAATCGTATCCCAGTGCTCAGCCACTCTCATTGTGAAAAATGTTGCCTTAACTTTAAGCTGTATTTTAGAGGTGGCTTGAGATAAATTTTGATCTCTGATTTAGGGTTATTCAGGAATTTCAGAATCCAGACTAGGAGGAACTGTAGCCTAGGATTAGGGTTTTTAAATGTTATGGGACTGTAAATTTACCTCAAAACTGGACTATGGCCTGTTCTAATACACATTTTGACTGTATTTGTCAAAGCCTCTTTCTTGATTTCCAGTCCACTGATGTCTCCTGACTCCTTTTTTGCTCTCTCTGCTGAATTAAGTCATCTTGCCATGTCCTGTACCTTTTCCTTCAAAGAAAGAACACAACAGAGAGGTAAGCAGTGGAGATAGATACCTTGCTAAAGAAAGTGCTCAGGCTGTCTGTTGTTTTGGTATATGGGAGATCAGTTCCCAGATTTATAATCAAAAGTGGAGGTAAAGAGTGAAGAAGTGGATGACTAACTAGCCAGAGAGTACGTGGACTTGAAAACTGAAGTTATAAAAGCTGAAGGTGGGAGAATGTGAGGAGAAGGAGAAAGCGAGCTGGGGAACAATGCCAGAAAGAAGATTAAATGGAGAAAAATAAGAGTTGTTTGTTCTTGTCACAATGAATCATAAAATAGATGTATACTTGATTTCATAAGCAGATGGTTTCACTTTTTGTAGCACGTTCTATAACAAATGAGAAGTGCTTTAAAATACAGTCAGGTAATTTTAAAATATAAGTACAAAGAGTGTAGCGTTGACATTCTTTAAATATGTGACTTTGAAATTGTGATTCTGCCAAATCTGAGAAATATAAATGTTCATGCAGCATGGCATATTATAATCCAAACATTTTGGCTAAAATGGGAGATGTGCCTCCCTGCTCCTGCTGCAGCGTTAAGTAAAAGTGCTACTGGAGGCATAAGATGGTACTGTTTGACTTTCTTCCTGGCCAGTCTCTGTTACAGTTTTTCACTAGATCTGTAGCACCACACTTTGTAGTTCCTGTAAGGAATGTACTTGGAGTTTGTACAGCCAAGCACCTCTGTGCAGCTCAGAAGAGAAATAAAAGGCAGACTCTGTTCATGATAATTTGGATTTAGCAGTCAGCCAGTGATGGTAAGATAGAGAAAAATATTGGAAATAGAGTTACAAAATGAGGTTTATGAAAATACACAGATGACGAGACTTTCCATACTCTAACTTAAAAAGACAGAGTTTTTCATAAACTCAATTTCTTGTTTTGTCTCTCAGTTATAGAAATGGAAAATGGAATATGAGTAAATTGTGAAGCAGAAAGAACTAGAGATAGATTTGGCTTAAAATAGAACAATTCCAATTTTAAAGGAAACAATAGGAAAAAGAAAGCAGTTTTGGTATTGTTTTCCATATGAAATACCATAACCTTGATTCTCCATCTAAATATTTTTTTAAACTTTATTATGGATCATTAATTTTTTTGCCACATAATAGAAAGTGACAATGTTAAAATAACTGCCTAAGCTGTTAAAAATTGATATATTTTTCAATATGAATTTGGTATTAAATTATTATACTTGTCAATTCTAGCATAAACTTAGTGAATTTATCTTTGGAGGCTAAGTGACTTCCTAGCCAAATCTTTACTGACTGTAAACAAGATTTAAAGACATTTAATTTTTTTTTTGTTTTTATCAGTGCTTGATACATTAGATACACTCTTCATTTACCTTTTTTGTGTAATGTAAAAGCAGGTACATTAATATATTAAACAGAACAATAGGTGCTCATCAGTTCTTCTGAAGAGGACTGTAGTATTTTTATAATCTTTTTATTATTTTGTACCTTTAATTTCACTATTCCCTGACAAAAACCTTACATAGAAAGTAAGAAATTTCAGACACTAGGCTTTCCTTTGTTTTTAGGATGTATTTTTTTCAGTCCAGAGCAGTATACCAGGAGAGGAGAGATGATGAAGAGACATATCTGAAATAAGAATGGCTGTAGCGTGTAGAAGCATGTTATGTTTATTGATGGTGAAGATTCCCATGGTTATTGATAGTAAAATCTGTTAAGTGGCAGCTGGATACTTAGGAAACAACTTTTAAAAATTTCTATCACTTTGAGGGAGATGATTGAGAAGCAGCTTCACCTCTGTCTGGTATTTTTGAATGTCTTTGCCTTGGTTTTGCCACCAGGTGATTCAGCAGTGAATGAAACTTAGATAGTCAGGTAATGTTTCACTTACGCGTAATGAAAACCATGCTAACTAGAACTAACAAAAAATTGTATTGTTGGAGCTCTGGGTTTTGGGTCTGACTTTTAGTGGCATTGGCTCCTTGGCCATATTTTGTAAAATTTCCATCTAATAATAATTTATGTGTAGTCTTCACTAGAAACTCAATAGAAGATCTTCATTTAAATTATAAAAAAATTACATTATATAAATACAATTATAAATTATACCCTTTTTCCATTCAAACAATTTTTTTTGAAGCATTTCTATTACTAATTTTTAGCCAGATAATAATTTGCTATCCAAAAATACAGTTACTTTTCTTAAGGAGAGAGCTATCTCTTCTATTACTGTGTGTACATTATTAAACAAATCAGACTTAAAAAAAATCACCAACGGTCTTAGGTCTAAAGATTGAAGAAAATTTGGCGGCAGTTTTCTTCTGTAATTTACTGCATCCTTCTGGCTTACTGTACATTGATTTAGTTACAGTTGCATACACTTTATCAACCCATAAGATTTGACCTAACCTCGCATATGGAGTTGCATTGGGTTTACATGGCAAGGTTTTGGTAGAGGGGGGGGCTACAGGGGTGGCTTCTGTGAGAAGCTGCTAGAAGCTTCCCCTATGTCTGATAGAGCCAATGTCAGATGGCTCCAAGACAGACCTGCCGCTGGCCAAGGCCGAGCCCATTAGCGACGGTGGTAGCACCTCCGGAATAATGTATTTAAGAAAGGGGAAAAATAACTGCACAACAGCAGTCGGAGAAGAGAGGAGTGAGAATACGTGACAGAAACAACCCTGCAGACACCAAGGTCAGTGAAGGAGGAGGGGAGGAGGTGCTCCAGGTGGCAGAGCAGAGGTTCCCCTGCAGCCCCTGGTGAAGACCATGGTGAGGCAGGCTGTGCCCCTGCAGCCCATGGAGGTCCACGGTGGAGCAGATATCCACCTGCAGCCCATGGAGGACCCCATGCCGGAGCAGGTGGATGCACCTGAAAGAGACCATAACCCTGTGGGAAGCCTGTGCTAGAGCAGGCTCCTGGCAGGACCTGTAGAGAGAGGAGCCCATGCTGGAGCAGGTTTGCTGGCAGGGCTTGTGACCCCACGGGGGACCCACGCTGGAGCAGTCTGTTCCTGAAGGACTGCACCCTGTGGAAAGGACATGTGGAAGACCTGTAACCTGTGGGAAGGACCCACTTTGGAGAAGTTTGTGGAGGACTGTTTCCCATGTGTGCGACCCCATGCTGAAGCAGGGGAAGAGTGTGAGGGGGAATCATAGAATCACAGAATGGTTTGGGTTGGAAGGGACCTTAAAGATCATCTAGTTCCAATCCACCTGCCATAGGCAGGGAGACCTTCCACTAGACCAGGTTGCTCGAAGTCCCATCCAACCTGGCCTTGAACACTTCCAGGGTTGGGGCATCCACAACTTCTCTGGGCAACCTGTTCCAGTGCCTCACCACCCTCAGGGTGAAGAATTTCTTTCTAATATCTCATCTAAATTGATCCTCTTTCATTTTAAAGCCATTACGCTTTGTCCTATCGCTACACGCCCTTGTAAGAAGTCCCTCTTCAGCTTTCTTGTAGGCCCCATTCAAGTACTAGAAAGTTGCTATAAGGTGTCGCCAGAGCCTTCTCTTCTCCAGGCTGAACAACCCCAACTCTCTCAGCCTGCCTTCATAGGAGAGGTGCTCCAGCCCTCTGATAGTCTTTGTGGCCCTCCTCTGGCCTCACTCCAACAGGTCCATGTCCTTCTTATGCTGGGGGCCCCAGAGCAGAGACAACATGTGATGAACTGACTGCATCCCCCTGAGGCACTGGGGGGAAGGAGGTAGAAAAAGTTGGGAGTGAAGTTGAGCCCAGGAAGAAGGGAGGGGTGGGGGGAGGTGATTTTAAGATTTGGTTTTATTTCTCATTATGCTGCTCTGATTTGATGGGGAAATTAGTTTAATTTATTACCAAAGTTGAGTCTGTTTCCCCTGTGACGGTAATTGCCGAGTGATCTCCCTGTCCTTATCTCGACCCACAAGCCTTTCATTATATTTTGTCTCTCCTGTCCAGCTGAGGAGGGGAGTGATAGAGCGGCTGGTGGGCACCCGGTGTCCAGCCAGGGTCAACCCACCACAAGAGTCTAAAATTACAAACCTTATTAAGCATTTCACTGTGCAAGTTCATAAAAGGGCCCTTCTGCAGTTCAGGACAAATTTCACGTGCAGCTTAAGGCTGTGTAATTCTCATCTTCCGCAACAGTGCACACACCACCGTGTTTGCATATCTCCTATTTCCTTGTGGACTTCCATCATGAAGCTTTGCTATCGCAGTTTAAACTGCCTATGCTCAGCTTCCAAGTTACTGTTGCCCAGGGTGGGCTTTACTTAAGCTTTCTTATTTTTTGTTTTTAAGGCAAATTGAGTATATAATTGAGTATATAAGCTCTTTGATGTCAGCTGTGTAAAAAAATAAAATTAAAAAAAAACCTCCTATGCATTTGTACACAAACATGTACTTCACGACGTCACCCTTAAAGCCCACGGGGTCTGTAAAAGGATAGCAAAGTGTGTTTCACTTTAGGAATATCAGTATTAGGTATTTCACCAGTCGGAACTGGGGAAGCCTCACCTCTCACGAGTACCTACAAGAGCTTCTGTAAACCAATGACCTGCTGTTAGCTGGATTTGAGCTGGTGACCTTGACATAAAAGCCTATATAAAAATGAATCTCCAGATTCAACTGATTCTTGACCCTTCTGCTCTTCATCGCCTGCGCTTTTCCTCCGCCGAGAAAATGCTGGGGCCATTCACATGTCAGTAAGTTCTGGTCCCCTGGATACAGCTCCTACACGTTTTTGCAGAGCTCTTAGTACCTCTGGCAGTAGCTGCAGGCTTTGTCATGCCGTCTGCTCGGCTGCAGGTGGCAGCCGGACAGCTCCGTGCGCCCGCTGACCGCCCGGGCGCGGGGCCTGATCCTGCCGGCCCAGCTCTGGTGGAGGGCGGCGCTTTCTCCTCCAAATGCCCATCCCTGTCTTACTCTGCAATTAGGAGCATTGGTTTAGTACCTCGCTCATGGGTAGATGAGCTGTTCTTTTGCTTTTTTAAGGGCTGGTAGGAGTTCTACAGTATTACTGCTATGGCAATATCTTTATAGAATACAGCAAATTGCCTTTGCACCCCTGTGAGTTCAGTGGCTCAGATGAAAAACTTCATCCTCTCCATGCCTTTTGCGGTGGTATGAACATTTGAATTTCTTTGGATTTGTCAGGCTGTGTCAGGAAAGAAACTTTCAAGGTAACACTCAACTGATTTAAGATTAAATGCAGTTTCATGCCTGTTTCCTGAGTGTGAAGTAAACAGAAAGGTGAAGTGCTTTTGAGATAGTGCATATGGGATGTGATGATCTAAAAGGAAAACTTTAGTTGTGTGCTGTGGTCTAACCTATAAAGCACATGGCTCGATGGTCCTGACTTTCCCAAAGAGGCTTCTCTTAGGTCTACTTCTAGGTTTGTTTACCTCTATTGAGGAAATCAAGCCTTTTCTGTGTCCCAGGGAAGAAACATGAAGGAATCCCACTATCAATCACATTTTCTCACGTGTTTTCCTCTACAAACTAACAGCTCTAGCCTGACTGATAAATGAAATGATACAGGGGCTCTTCTCTGGCCTGAGGCCAACTGGCACAACACAGATCATAGCCCTCCAGTTGGATTCTCTTACACCCCTGAAATGGGATGACTGCATAAAATGTGTCTGTTGGGGTTCAGCTAACCCCCAAACTATGCCCAGGCACTGGGGGGAAGCCTGCACTAATGTTGTGACATGGAGTTCACTAAATGTCAAACAATATGGATAATTGCATGCCAGTGCTTGGCCCTGTGTCCTTACCCTTTTATTTCCTAGAACAGATGTGGCTAATTTGGATGATCACACACATCTCACCCCAAATACTCTGTTTTCATTTTAAGATGTCATGTAATAAAAATTCTATTGATTCAGTCCTAGATTAAGGCTCAAATACATAAAAGTTTTAGTAATAACATTTTCTCAGCATAGTTTGTCTTCCTCCCTTTTATTTTATTAAAAAAACCCAGCCCCCAACCCTTCCCCTCTTGCCACAAAAAACCCAAGAACCTATTACCAGCCAGTCTGCAGAAACAACAGATTTGTAGCAGTGCTTAACAGTTGCCTTTGCCAGTTAGTCCACTTCAGAGTGACTTCAGCTAACAGGCACATTTAAGTTCAGTGTGACTGCCTTCTTCATAGTCTCAAGGAAAAGGACAGCTATGTGTGTTTCTGAATTAGACTTTGGGGAAAAAAAAATCTACCTCTGTTGCCTAGCTGTCTATGTGATTGAAAGCCAGTCCTGCAGAGGCTGATGCAAAGAGAGTGCCTGTGATTGGGAATTGCATGTATGTCTGAACCAAGAGGTAGAAATCAGTGAGAGAGACACTAATTAGCTTTTTTGAATGCTTTTGGTTTTAAATTACCTCTTGAGGAAAAAAAAAATCTTTCCCTAGTTTATAATTAAGCTAGAGAATAAACACATCTCATTTCAGATGTCAAGGAATTTGTAGAATTTCGCTTGATATTGCATATAGATAAAATTCATGTGTGTGTGATAAGGAAATATCAATCCTATGTCTGTGCATGTGTGTACGCACACAGATTTGAGCAGTCGCATTTTAAGAGCAACCAACAGTTGTTTATATGATATAACATGTAGATGATGTCATTTAGGGTTTTCTCCAGTATGCCAGTCAGGATATAACTATAAAGCGTAGTATGTCTCCATTCATACTTATAGCTGTAAAACATGACTAAAGAGGAAATAAAGGAAAAAAAGAACAACCCATGGCTTTAATGTTATTTTCTCCATGCCTACCCATCTTTGGGCTTAAATATTAATAAAGCCATTTTACATGAGTAAATTATTAAAGCCTTCAGACCTAGTCAGAACAAAGACATGCCAAAGCAAGGTTTTGATTTCAAGCTTTGTCAGTTTTGAATGTAACACTCAGGTTTTGTTCTGTGTCTTTAGTCAATTTTATCACAGATTCTTAGTCAGAAAATTTGCTGGTTTTACTTATCTCCTGTAAAACAGATTTTGGTCCTCATTCCCTGGCTGAAGCTTGTTTAAAAGAGAAATTAGTGTACAATAAGGTAGGCTATGCAATCACAGTATCCAGCTAGTTTGCATTAACTCCCCGTCAGGCTCTGCCTGGCTCTGTAGCAGTAAACCAAGCATTATCAGGGGACAGACCTTGAGCACTGGTGTGTGATCATACTGGTAAATTGTTAGTGTGGTCCCTAGTATGTTTTTGGCCAGCATCAATCAGAAATGTCCCAAACAATGTGTGGTCACGATTTAGCAGTTTGCAGAGGTGAGGGGTGATTCCCATTGACAGTCTGTGTGTGGCCCCCTCATTTGGGTGGGAACAGGTTCACCTCTACCCTGCCATCCTCAGAGCATAAGAATGGAGGCTTTTTTTTTTTTATTTCCTTGTGTATATGTATGTTCTCAATCTGCACTAAATGTGAGCTAGCTTCCTCCACTTTTAAAGTAAACTAATATACTTCGTAAAAAGACTTTTAGGTGTCCGATGTGTTTGCAGGAGGAAGTAGTGCAGCATAGCGACTCTGCTCTAAAAATCACATTCCAAATTGCTGCAAAAGAACTGTTACGTTAAGACATGCCTGTAACAGGTAAAAGCCAAGAATCATTTTCCTAAATGTAAAAAGGCTGTTTTATTAGCCAGTTAAAAAGAATAAGAAAATTTACTTTTTAATTGGGATGTTTTGATAAGAAGGTCCAATCAGTAGCGATAATCCATAACCACTGTAGATTTGTCTTGTAGGCAGCAAAAATTCTGTGTTTTACTACTTAATTGTGAATTTTCTTTTTTTCTTTTCTTTTTTTTTTTTAAAACTCAGCAAAAATTGGATTCCATGTCAGTTCCTCATTTTGATTATGCATGTACTTTTCTGCTGAGTTCCTGTTTCTGGGATAATCAAGCAGAGATCTTATTTCCCATGAATACAAATCTGAGTTTTCCTTCCACACATGGTATCCTGCAAACATTTGTGAGCTGCTGGCTGATTTTCTAACCCTCTGCCTTGCATTTCTGAATCTTGTACTCACTAACAAAATCTGCTGAATGTCCTGTCTTGCTGTGCTAACTCACTGCTGTGTTATCCCAGGGTTACCTCTGTCTGCAAAACTTTGTTCCTGGTATTCCCACAGTCCATGTTATTAACTCACAGAAGGAACTGATCGAATTTAGTTTGAAGATTTTGAGCTGACAAATCCTCAGGTGTCCATGTCTTTTCTTTATCTCTTTGTGTTTCCTGACACTGAAGGTGAAAGCTAGGGCAAGAAAAAAAATCTCTGCTAGGATGTGATATTTTTACTTTTTAACCATCTTCAAGTTTTGTGTCAGGAAGACTTTTACTATTAAATTGCACTTGATGATTAAGGGAGAAAAGCTAAGGGTAGTTCAGAAAAATATTAAACTACCTAGGTCCATTATAAGTATATTCTAAAGGTGAGATCATCTCACCTGACTTAAGATGTTTTATTGCAGGATTCTCTTTTTCGTTATTGGAGCAAGATGATCTGATTTAGAATTTTAGCAGGAAAAGAATTCTTGAAGTCATAAAGATAATGTGAAAACTGTGGACAGGAGGAGGACAAATGCCAAAGAATCCTGTCCTCTGCAGAGGGCTTCTTTGATGGTGGGCAGTAGAGAATTCACATGCGAGACAGCCCTTTTAAGTATTCCTAGTTTTGAGAAAAGGTACAATCACAGCATCAGTCAACAACAGGCATGAATCCAGACAAAACAGATTTCATCAACTCCTGTGATCATGGAACTATTTCTTTCACAGAGCAAACTCTGTGATTCAAATGAACAGAAAGTGAAATATTGAAAACGGAACAATATGGTTTAAAAATGTGCTTATTCAGTTCTGCTATCAGGTTTGGAATAGAACAGGATACAATTTCATGAATGCAACATACCATTTAATACATTTTTTTTCCCTGAGTCTTTCCTGTCTTGCATCATATTTTCTACGTAGCCCGAATTGCATGTGGACATTTCTAAATGAGTTGCTGTAGTCCTGAGATGCTACTGTGATCAGTACCCAACTCTGTCACAAAGTAGAAATTAACCCCACCTGTCCTGGAATTTATTGATGCACAACTGGGGCATAGACTTTTTTAAGTGTAATTTCTCATATTGACCATAACAAAATAGTTAGGATCTTGGAGATCTCTTTCATCTTAGGATTTGTAAAGCACTGTCTGAGGCAATTTCAGAAAAGTTCTCACTGATAATTTCTAAAAAGTATAAGAAATACTAGAGGGCTAAAAAAAAAGGCAAATTCGTTCCCCATCTTTGAAGAGGTAGAAAAGAAAAAAGGAGATAGTGATAATAAACTAGACATTTATCTTCAATTTTCCTCAATAATTCTGGAAGGTGAGAGAGCTCGCTACAGAAATAAGTCATACATATCATATATATTAGCTTCATGTATATGGCACTGTTTCACCCAGCTTATATGTAAGTAAGCTATTGAGTCATGTTTTTGAGAAAAGTACTATACCATGGGTGCAAAAGTGGTTGCACAAGTATACAGAGAGAGTAGTTTTCACTGATTTTTTTCAAAATGGAAATGTAAGGCATCTGGATCTTGTGTTATTAAAAAATTTTATTAACCACTTGAATTATTGCTGTTTCAGACTATCTGAAACCAGGAGAGAATTAAAATATTTTGGAGGAAGGATTAGAATTCAGCATGTCTTAACAGATCAGAGATATGAATATAATACAAAGCTCTTCAAGACAACACAAGGTACTGTAATTTAGTGGGAACAACCGACTCTACAGATATGGATCTGTAAAGTGATATGCCTGCACTGTCTAGTACTGGAAAGCCTTTCACAGGAATGCTGTGTTCTCTTCTGGGCACTGAATGAACTTCAGGAAAGATACCGACCAACAAGAGATGGTTGAGACAACATGACATATAAAAAAATGATTGAGACTGTGAATGTTTACTGAACTTAAGAGATATTAAATAGGGACGCGATTACTGCCCAGAGTTAGACAATTTTGTTGTAAAGAAGAATAGGTGACCTTTCCTACAGGTTCAGGGCAGATAAGACAAGAAGTAATCTGTTTGAGTTGCAGCAAGAAAAATTCAGTCTACACATTTGAAAAAATATTTGAACTGTAAGCATAATGTAGTACTGGAATAAATCTCCTGGGAACATTGTAGATTCCCTGCTACTGAATCCTTTAATAAGAGAAAACATCTGAGACCTGTCACCTTAGAATAGTTTTTGAGATCCATTTTTGCACCATTTTTACTAAAGTCTGTGCATTTGATAGATTGTGTTTTCTGTGGGAAGCATAACTTGAATATTTGCTGAGTATATATGAATTGCATGGCTTCATTACAGGCAGAACGTGACTTTCGGCATTGGCCAATTTTCATTCCATATTTGCCCATAGAAAAGACAAGATAGCAATAGCTGTGGGTATGGTCTTTCCTTAAAAATGTTTAATCTTTTATTTTTTTTAATCTATTGGTTTTATGAGTAATATTGAAAAAAAATTTACAAAGTGGCTGTAAAATCCCACGTGATAGTTCCTAATTAGAATATGTTTCTTGGTCAAAGTCAATGATTTACTTTAGCTGAATAACAAGCTGGGTTTTGAAAATGCTCATTTGCTGCATACAAGGCAGCAGGTGGTTGACTTGTTTCTAGTCTATTCCTGGACTTTAAATTCCAGGGTCATTGCTTATATCCGGCTATCTTCCCTAATACAGTATTTTTTTTATCAGCTCCTTGTAGGCTGGAAATAACCTATGGCTTAATATTATCTTCAGAGAAAGTAAATGTTTCTGTTACTTAGTATTTTTCTGACTTCAGAAAGTTTTTACTGCTTCAGGAGCACAGGGAGTAAATGAAATATGAAGAATGCAGGATGGACGAAATACAGCACAAAATTAAAAAAAATAAACGATACATGGCACACATTTGATGGGATAAGAAGGATCTATCTGTTAAAAGAGTCAAAGCACATTCTGTAGAACATTTCACATGTGCTCGTTTGCCCACGGATATACCCTTACTAGCCCTTTGTACTGATCCTCAGTATGGCTACAGACCTTGGTTCCATTATCTATTGCAACTGAGACTATGAATAAGACATTATTTTTCTGCCTATTTGAATTAAATATAGGTTACAACAGAATGTTGTAGGGTTTTTTTTGTTAAAAAGAACTGGAATGGTTTTAGTATATTTTCTTTTTTTATGGGTCCATAATGAAGAAAGATGAAGACTCTCAGTCCTGGTTCTCTTCTATGCCTTTACATATCCTTAACATGTCCATAAAGCTTTTGTAGATGGTGATCAGATTTTTCTTTTTTTTTTTTTTGCTATCTGTGGAAGATACAGCTGCTCAGCACCTCATCACAGGCAATGCAATCAATCATTATGTGAGGCAGACAACCTGATTTTCATAATGAAATTGAACTCTGTTTTGAAGTTTAATCTAATTTGAATCTCTGGAGCAGAAAAAAGAAACTTAATACTTACCTCTGTTTTTTATTTAACAATTTACGTTAGGTTTCTGTGCATTTTATTTATATTTCCTGTATATACATTGGTGACTCTCTAGAACCTTTCATCTGTTAAGTAATTATTTGAACTTTTGACATTTGTAAGGGAGAGAGCTCTCATGCTTTATTCTATACTTTTTGTCATATGTATTTTCATTGCTTTGCTTTCAGTTATGCACCTTTAAAAATTGGTGCTTCCATCCTCAGTTGCACTTCCTAGGAAAGATTTAGCAGTCTCATGAAACAATAGTGAAGCAAAGATAACATTTATACGCCTGAAATACAACGCTGCAAAAGCAGTAGTAACAAAAATTACTGCCCTGGGACTTGTCAGAACAGCTGGCATGGGGCTGAGTTTGGAGGGGACAAGGTGAAAACCAGGTGGGCCAGTCTGCCTTCATGAATCTGTTCCTGAAGTTCATATATAGCTCGAGCTTCTTTTCTGGAGGTTGTGTATGGGAACGATGTTCTTCATCATAGGAGAAACTCCTTGAAATTGGATCAGGTTCTGCTAATTATATCTGGAACCAGAACCACATCCTCTCTTCAGGTTAATAATCTCCTTGCCACAGATTGAAGATGTGTAAACTGTGAAGTCAAATAGTCAAAAATTAGAAAATTAACATATCTATTTAGCCATTTCCCAAGTCAGAAGCTCTGTGCATATACAGTGTGTTATTGACTCTAAATACACACTTATGAGGGTTTTTTTTCCCTACAGAATGCCTGCCTCGCTCAATGAAAAGAACAAAAATGCAAAGGGAAAGAACTGAGATTGTGCAGGCTAATATGAATGTGACATTTGTTTTTTACTCACTTGAGAACCCAAACAATTGATTTTCATTAACATTAATTTTAGGTATGTAAACAAGCATATACTCATAAGCAAAAAAAATAACTGTGTACAGTAAGAAGTCTGTGCAGGGGACATTAATGTACAAGGGATTGATGAGTTACCTTTGACAGTCGTTGTAGACTTCTCTGGGACTTGTGTAGGTCTTCCCCAAAGTGAAACACATTTTTCTTTCCTGCTTCTTTGCTTATTTACCCTATTCCCAGAAAAGAAAACCGCATAGTGCACCTGGGATACAGAAAGTCTTCACCCTACTTACGCCTTGTATTTCTTTGCCTTTAGGTTGCACGGCTCTGGGGCTTGAATATTTTTTTCTGTCTTTTGTACAGTGTAAAAGAACAGCAAATTGGGGACCTTGTGTGAATCATAAGATAAATATTTCTGTGTCTAATAAACAATCTAGCTTTGGGTTTGACACACTTCACCTGTAACTATGTGAAAGAATGAAATCGAGCACAGTAAGATGCTGATGGAAGAAGAGGATCTCTTTGAAAAGCACAAATTTAAAGAGGTATGAGATGTGCTTTTGGATGAGAGAATTTCACCTGATTTTTCACACATATTTTCTACATGGGTTACAAGTCCATTAGGGAATTAACTGAGACTTCAACCTTACTTGCCTAAGTAATCGGATATTTTTAATAAAGATTTTTAGTTGCTTTTGAGACGGCCTAGCTCTGAAACAGAGATTTCAGAGAAAGGGTTCATGTCCCATTAATCTCCTGATATTATAGCCGTCTTGTAGCATAACGTGAGTTTCGTTCAGTTTTTATAATCATTAATTTTTATGAGAGTATTTGGTTAGTCTTGTTCGCGCTCTCTTCGCCCCCCCCCCCCCCCCCCCCTTTTTTTTTTCCCCCAAGGCTTGGTTTGGAAAATATAATGAGGTACAGCAGGGAGAGTTATTAATCTATTTAAGAGGAAATTAATTTGACATGAAGTGCCTTTGTTTAGAAGAGTACAACTGCATTGTCCTGCATGCTGTGGGCTTTGTGCTTTGAAAATTTATTCTTTTGACAAGCTTTAATTAAAGTCAATTCCACATACACTTGAATGTTTTACAATTTTATAACAAACAGTATCATTACTAGTGGCTCCAATTTTTGTCATGTAACTGCCTTTATGGTGTTATAAACAGAAGCCTATGATTTCCCATTGTAAGCCAGAGGAGGAGGACGTAAAGTTTTGATTATATGACGCAGAGAGAGGTAGCTTGACGTCTTGAAAGTGCTATCTTAGTACCTAACAAACTTTGGACAAGAAGTACAAGAAAACCTATTAACAAACTGTTTGAATGAATATGAAATCAACACTTTCTTTAATGCTTTTATCTCTTTCAAAAGCGAAATATAGTTGGTTTTTTTTTTAAATGAGTGTCAGCTGTTAAAGACATAGATCTTAAAATACCTGCGAACATTTATTCAGTGATATGTCTAAATATCCAGTCTACTTTGGTTAGGACCACACCAGAATATGACTTCATAGCAGAATTGAAACAATACTGTATCCACATTGTGGCAAAGTAAAAGGTTACTGATTAAATTCAGGGCTAAATGAATAATTTGTAATGGATATTAATGAATCTTTCTGACAGGGTAGCTTCAGCTATAACTTAACATCTCTAGGAGCTATTGTTCTCAAATGCTACTGTTGGGCCCCTTTTTTATGTTGTTACCTGGGTCATCCTCCCAGCTGCTGCTGCTGCTCTGTGAGCCCCCAGCACCGCTGCTGTGTTGACACCCAGCCTTCTCTGGAGTGAAATCCACTGCTCCCCGTTCCCTCGCAGAACTGACCTGTGCCTGAGCTTCAGCAAAGCTGGCAGTGGCTTCAGTGCAGTACACTCCCCTTACAAATATCACAGTCCAACTTCCAACATTTCCCTGTATTTTCCCACAGATTACGTTACTTTCTGCTCTCCCACACAAGCTTCTTCCATAACATGTCCAGTCCAGGTTTGGAAAGGACCGACACTTTGCTCCAACCATTGCCTCCCTCCTCTGCATCCCCGTTTCCAGCAATTCTCCTAATTCCTGCAGCCTCTTAGAGTCTTGCCCCAAAACTGTTTTCCTCTAACCAGTGTGCCTGGACTGCTTACACCAGAAAAGGAAAAGTAACCTTTCTGATGTCTTGTCATCTCACCATGGCAGAGGGTGGGTGGAGGAGCCAGCGATGAATCAGAGCTGCTTTTGTCCCTACTCACATCCTCAGCCCAGTGCCTGTTGACTCTAGGTAAATACTGGGCTCTTCCTGGGGCAGCTACAGGGTAGAGAACTTCCAGTGAATGGAGTGCTCAAGTGAGAAAGAGAGGACATAGAAAAGAGCAGAAATGAGTGTTGGATGGAGTTTTCTTGGGTTTTCTCACAGTTTGGAGAAGAATCACCTCCCACTTAGAGAACGTTGACATATTCTTATGGAAAGATGGTCTATCTAAATGGCAGCTGTCATAGTTTAGGAGAATTAGAAGGACTGTTTGCGGTACACAGAGCACAGATTGGGGAGTGAATTTTTCAGGCATACTACCTTTCTTTTCCAATGTTTTAAAAAATAAAAGATCTGGAGTTTGACATGAACATTTGAGATAATTATCTGTTTAATCAACACACTAGGATGAACAAGGTGACTTATGACAGGGTGTCTACCAGCCTGCAGTGGTCTGGTGTGTAACCAGGAGGTCTATGCCAGAATGAAAGCATCACAGCGAGCTAAAATCTAGAAAAAAAATGTTTTTTCATTTCAATTAGTGACAAAAGAAATTCAGACTTTCTGGTTAGTGGAGGAGTCCCAATTTAAAGATAACTCCAATTTTTAAATTATTTCAGTATTTATCAGGATGGTATGTTATTGGCTTTGTTAAGACACATGCATATAATATAAGGTGTTTCTGGTCTGTTGATACTTGTTCGTAACAAGTAACTTCGTATTAAGTGTATCTACAGAGATTACAAAAACATCAAGATTATTTTTGTGGATTTCACAGTCTAACATTCCATTTCACATTTCTAAATCCCAAAAGCACTTGAGAAAATAATAGGTGTTATTTTTCTTCCTTTTATACCTGCAGAAAATAAGCTGCAATGAATCCTACACAGATTTCACAAACTGTCAAGACAATGCTGGGATGAGAATCCAGCTTTCCACTCCAGTGATCTATACCTTGGACTATGCTTTCTTATTTTCAAAGACATGTAGACTGTACAAATAGGATAAAATTTTATGTTCCTTGCAAATTCAATATTTGTACTGAAACAACTAGAGGCAGATGAAGAAGGGAGAAGTGAAGGCTTGGAGTTGAACAAGAATTGCAGGGTAGAATCTATTAATTGTATTTTGAGGTTCTTTCCTGGCTTAAAGGCTAAAACCTGTAAAACATAACAGCAAGTTGTTAAAAAGAACAATTTATAGCTACCCTATATAGTTTCAAATACAAATTCCTGCTCACGCAAAAGCCAAACCATAACTCATTTGCTCAACATCAACTTAAATAAACTAATCAGGATGCAATAAAAGAAATAACAATTAAATGATACTTACTCTACAGCTGAAATGAAAGTATCCTTTTCCAGTAGCATGATTATTGTCTTAAAGGACAATTTGCTACATCTGAGAAAAGGCTTACATACATTAGTTCCTAGAAAAACAGAGGCACTTCAAAGAATGACACATCAGTCTTTCTGAGACTATGGGAATTGAAAGTGTAATCAACATATTTTTGAATTATAATTTTGTATCCTACATTGTCCATATTACAAAACAAGAATCGCATATATAAAATTATATTTTAAGAAATTGTAATTATCCACTTATTGGAGTATTTGAAGAACTTGTACCATTGCTTGACACTGAGAAATAAGAGACTAGGTTTGTCAAAACCATGACCAATATTGTAAGAACATGGATCCTTAAACTTCATAGCAGTGCAGCCAGAAGGAAAGCAAAGAATTATAATACGTTTGCAGACTAAAACATAAAATTGAGATGACTAATTTATTTTGGTGAATGTGAGAATTACAAATCTCTGCCTTAAACTATACAAAACTTTCTGTCCTTGTTCTTTGCCCAGCATTTCTGCTATTGCTCATACCTAATTATAACATTTATTTCCCTTTAACCAGTGATGCATAACTTATTTTGTCATGTTCATAAATGTGCTTTTCAGGCATCCTTATTGAAATGCATGCAAAACTTCTTCCTGTAAAACAAACTCTTCAGGCTTTGATGATATAAATATATATAGAATTCAAGCAAAAATAGTTATATCTTTGTTAATAGTACTTTCAATTTTTAATAGTAGGCCTCAAAAGCAGAATAGAAAGCTATTAAATCCTTAAATTTAATGTATGAAAAAAAATCCATAAAAGTAACATAAAGCTTGAGAGATTTCTGTCCTATGTGCATTTAGAGATGCAAAACTGATTACTATAATGACAAAAACTATACATTTTTTCTAATTTTCCTTGATTGTATTGCAGGCCTCTCACACCAAAGACAGAGTAAGAAGCCAACAATCTTACATAATAAATGGAAATACTAGTTAGGTACCAAACCCAGGGCATCATTAGGGGCTTTAGACCTGAATATGGTGTTGCTAAGGAAATTAATGCTAAACATTAATACAGTAAAATTAAAGCTATATTTTATGCATTCTTTTATTTTGTTATAAATATAAAAGCTACATCTATACCATTAAGCTGAACAAGGCCAGGACATTGGCCCAGAATTGGCACGGGGTTGCTCATACTGTTTAATCATTAGTGCACTCCTTGGCACATTTGTGGGTTTTGCTGATTAGCACTAGCCCAAACAATGCCATTTTTGGGGTTAGTATAAGTCAGGGACCATTCCTAAAAGATAGTTTGGATGAAGCCACGTTATTTTAGGAAGAAGGGAGTTGAGCTGTATAGAATTAACTAAACTGTACTGCTTAGTCTCAGGATGAACAGACCATCACACATGTTATTTGCTAGTGCAGATATAGTTGAAGTCACTGCTCAGACCCCCAGACAACCACAAGCTCTTTAATGTACAAACCATGTAAGAGAGAGAATCACCAAATCACAGAATGGGTGAGGTTGGAAGGGACCTCTGAAGGTCATCTTGCCCAACCCCCCTGTTCAAGTAGGGCCACCTAAAGCCATTTGCTCAGGACCATGTCTAGATGGCTTTTGAATATATCCAAGGATGGAGACTCCACCCCCCCACCCTCCCGGGCAACCTGTACCAATCCTCGGTCACCCTCACAGTGAAAAAGTGTTTCTTGATGTTCAGATGGACCCTCCTGAGTTTCAGTTTGTGCCTCTGGTCCTATCACTGGGCACCACTGAAAAGAGCCTGGCTCCATCTTCTTTGCACTCCTACTTCAGGTATTTTTATACATTGATGAGCTCCCCCTGAGCCTTCTCTTTTCCAGGCTGAAGAAACAGTTGCAGCTCTGTCAGCCTTTCCTTATAGGAGAGATGTTCCAGTCCCTTAATCACTTCAGCATGCCTTTACTGGACTCTTTCCAGTGTGTCCATGTCTCTCTTGTGTTGGGGAGCCCATAACTGGACACAATATTCCAGGTCTGGCATCACCAGCACTGCGTAGAGGGGAGAGCATGTTGTCTTTCTCACTGTTAGCTCCAATCTCTACATAATATGCTCTCACAAAATCCTAATCTTCTAATCTTGAAATATCTTTATCTGCCCCTCCATTCTGAAGAACTATAAGGTACGTTTTGACATTTATCTAATTCAGGGTTCAGCCAAAACGTAGAAAGTTAGTATTTTCTGTGAGATAGATAGTCTGCTACTCGCTGGTTCTGGGTTCTGCCACTGTCACAACTGTTTCATCAGTGCAACACTGACATCTCATTTAGGCGCTGCTGTGGCTAACTTTTAGGTTGCTTCTCTCAGCACTGTAATCCACACCTGGATTGAACTGTTAGGTTTCCTAAACAACAGATGGGTAGAAAATTTATGTTTCAGACTGGGTTCCGTGAAAAGTGGCAGACTGAGCATGCAGTCTGCTGAGGATGAAGATGAATCCCAAATCTTGCTCCTTTTTGTATTCGGATGCCGTGGTCATTGCTTCTTTCCAGCTTCTTTCCAGTCATGAACTGCTGCCTGATGTCTTCTTTTTAAAAAAATATTTCAAATAATCAGTCTATGCTAAAAAAAGCAATTAAGAACGTATATTTTTGGAAGGGGTGATGATATTGTTCTGCTTGGATTTTAGAGTATGCAAGGAGATGGAAGACATTCCTAGTCTTTCTGAAGAAGCAGAAACAGCGTGACATGAGAAGCAGGGACATTAACCACGTGGATATTGCCAGTCTCCTGCTGGACCTTGAGGTATCCCATTTAAAGAAGGCCTGGCTCTGCACTATCTTCATGGGAGCCAGCTAAATGTTACGTATCTGTCTAAACTTGTCACCTGGACATAACGGTTCTGTGCAGAGAAAAAAAATCACCTCTGGAGAGCAATCATCTCCTCATTGACAAGGAAACATAGATGACTAGTTTAATTTAGACCTTAATTAACAATCTTGCCAAGTTCTCTGTTTCCCACTGAGGAAAGCACCAGATATATTTACTGTCCAATTTAGCCAGACACAGCACACATTTAAAGCAATCCCTATTCAGACTCTTAAGCACATGCTTAAGTCACACAATATAATGAAATCTGTAGATGTGTATAAAGCTAAGCAAATGTTTAAACATAGTTTTGAAGAGTGGCTCAGTCAGGAAACTTATGAGATTCAGCTCACTGGTTTTCTAGCCATATATAGAAAAATGAGCTGAATAGACATAGAATTTTTTCAGGAGTCTTGCCGTATTTCATCTAACTTTACCTGTTTAATACATTATCTATCATTACACAGTGTGCTGGTTTTCCAGTCTTCAAGGGCAGATTTTTTTTATTTTATTTTTTGTAGGCTGGTTTCTTTCTGCAAGCTCTATAATCAGTAATAACTGTTAACTACTTGTTCAGATTCGTCTTCATACAAGTATTCAGACTTCAACAATATGCTCCTTCACATCTGTTTTTTAAGATGAAGTTGCTTCAAACACTTTCAAATCAGAAACTCTTCTTTTTCTGACTGCTTTTTCATTGACCTATACTTTATCTGAAATGCAGTAATCTTGAACTTAGATATTGGCAATGAATAAGGTAACCTTATTCCTCCTAATTCTGCCCTTTCTTCACGTTAGATGCTGCCAGCAATTATTTTATATATAGTTATACTATTATCCTCACAACCCATCTTCCTGCTTGCTACTCAAGCAAATCAATTTAGTAATATATTTCTATAAATGCCAATTCAGAATTACTTAGTTCAAGACTCTGCTCATGAGCCAAACTTATTTAATGGATCAATCCTTTAATTTTCTTTTTATTATAGTAATTTGGTCTATTTTTGGGCCAGTTTAAAGGAAACTATCATTTTTTTTGGCTGCCAGGAATATTTCTGCTGTCAGCAGAGACCTAATCAAACCTAAGAAAGTACTATACTTATTTGGCTTAGATCTTAGCCGAAGAAATGCTTTCTCAATTCCTGATCTCAGTCTGCCCTTCCCAGAAAATGCCAGAAATTCCAGAAGATGTACTATGAGGCTTTGATAGTTTTGTCCAAATTTAACAATGTTTCCAATTTTAGCAGTCTGAAACAGACTTCTGGAATTTGAGCAACAGATCAAAAAATGCGGAAAACATGCTGTGTTGTTTTGTTTTTCAAGAAAATGCATGCACCACGTAGGCGTGTACGTTTTCAACATTTGGAAACCTTCAGTTTTCATGATTTACAAAAATCTAAATGCGAAGATGATATTATCACAGTAAGTCATTGCATTTCACAGGCAACAACAGTGTAATATCCTGAAAGACTTGCAGGTGTCTGAATAAAAAACCAGGATGGTGGTAGTGGTAAGGACTGTTAATCTATGTCTACGACAAATGCAGCAAGCTTAGCCCATGAAGGAGGCACGACTGGATCCCCTGGCAGATGTTCCTAAAAGCAAGTTATTGCAGACAGTAGGAAATGAATCTTTCTGTGGCATTAGATTTGGTCAATATGTGGATGCTCACACAAAACCTATAGTTATTAATCTAAAAATAGCTCTCAAAATGAACTTCTACTTTTGCATCTTTAGTAAGCTATAGCAAGAAGCGGAAGCCAGGAATGGTGCTAGTAAAGACACAGAATAGTTACTTAAAGAGAAGAAAACTTTCTGGATTGTCCTCTGCTTTACTATATTGCATTACAATGCACAAGCATAGGGAGTGAGAAAATAAGCTTTCATGAGAGAAAAGTAAGAGTAGATCTTTTTGTTTACAAACACATAGAGAGGGTCATTCCTTTATACGGCCCCCATTCCGCTGGAAAAAGGGTAAAGGACAACACAGTAACCAACTTCTCTGACAAAGCTAAGAAAAAGTTTATTTTAAGTTGAGAAAGAGCAACCAGGGAAGATAATTAAGATATGAAGATGCAAAACAGATTTTTCACAGTTTTACTATTTTTGTTATTTATTTGTCAAATGAGAAGAGCCCACTTCCAGAGCAGTCCAGTCTGCACCTGCTAGTTTGTGAGGTTGTACTGAGGGCATCAGGAGAGAAAGGTATGTCCTACCACACTAAAACCCAAACGCAGTCACGCCTCTGGAACGGCAGCTGGAGGCCAGGCTGGGTAAGATATACCTCTTAAAATGAAAACTGATAAACATGCTGAGGCAACTCGATCTTGCTCAGTGGCCGACATGCACAGAATATTTAAGTTCCTCTCATAGTCATTGAGCTGGTAACCTTCCCTCACTGTGTTACTGGTGTTTGGGTGCCTTTTACCATACCCCAAATCACTTTGGAAGCAGAATATAGACAGGAATACAAAGCAGTTATTTATTTGCTAACATGGGCAACATGTAGCTGGGACTTGTGGTGTACCAGACTCAGCAGGAGCATGCTCGCTGCCCAAAGCACACAGTGGGTCTTTGCTGGTAGGGCAGTTGTCAGCCATGTGGGCACAGGTAGGTCTGCTTTGCTCCTTGGAACAGGCTGGTTGATGCCGCTGGGTTTCTTTCTTCTTTTACGCCTTTTTTATTCCTCCAGGAATTTATCCCTCTTCACATCAGTATTTTTCCTCTTGGATTCTAAATCAGCTTTTACCATCTCAGCAATTACCCTCCGTATTTTCACTTATCCTGTCTTGCAGAGTTGCAGTTCACATACTTTCTCACACGTTTGCAACATTTTTTTCTTAGTAAGGCTGAGCCAATGCCGCACAGCTGTACTTCACCAGTGCCACCTCATGGCAACTTACCCCCTGGGCTGAGAGCCACCAGCTCGTCCTCCAGTATATACCCAGTTGCTGATCAGCCAAGTGCTCTTTAGGCACCACTGACTATATTGACTAGATATTCTTCAACTCTAATGGGCACTTAGATACTTTGGCCATGTGTAAATCCCCTGGATATATATCCTGACCTTGAATAGAAACTCAGTTTTTTCTATTTGGTCTCTACAGTTCTTACTGCAGCCCAGTCCCAGAGATCTGATGATAGTCACACATATGCTGTTTCCTTCTGGTGCTCTTTCGTACAGTGCTAAGATTATTTATGTAGAATTCATTGTCACCAGAATGCCAGCATTACAAAAAGGGTCATTATGCACCGCTCTTGCCTCCATTAATTATAGAGTTTTATTGTTCATGATTTTCCTATTAAGGGCTTTCTAGGAAAATGCTAACAATTTTCCTCTATTGAAAAATGTGGATAACTTTTTCTTTGGCTAGAATAAGTCCATACTTCTTTCCAGATTACAGTTAATTTTTTGTATCTCTTCAGTTTCCTTCCAGATGTTTCCAGCTGTTTCTACCGGAGTATTCTGAACATAGTATTTATACCTGCTCAGACATTGTAATTTGCAGTTTCTATACCTCCCTAATTGAACCATTTGCTATATTTTACCATTTTAATACATTTAATTTTTATATTTATTTTTACTTTAAAGCTATAGTGATCAGAAGAGGTGCCTGATGTCCCAAGAGGATGTTTGGGAATGGCCAGCATATTTTCACCATGAGAAAATTTGCCTGACTAATGTAATTGATTTCTGACAAAGTATTTTTGGTGTGGTCTCCCAAGGCATCTTCACAGCCAAATTTGTGAAATATAGTTTGGGTGTGTGGACTGTAAGGTGGGCAGCAGACTGGCTGGTGAGTACAGGAGAGGAACTGGACAATGAAACATCAGGTGTTAAGTACTCAAGCCCCACTTTGGGGATTTCGGTTTTGATGAGCTCTCATCTGAGCCAGTATGCCTCTTAATGACAGGAGCAGAGCAGCATTCCTGAAATGGACCTTCCAGTTTTGTTTCATCTGAGAAGACTGAAGTTTACCTGAACAATAAGTGGGGACAATTTGGAGATTAGATTGAAAAAGCTCACTTCTGATCTGAGCTAAAACAATATTTAGAGTTATGTCACGCTAGGCAGAAACTGGAGAACTTTTCTCCTAAGAAGGATTTTTTCTGAAGACACCAAGTCTTCGTAATTGCATTTGCTGTCAATCTGGTTCAAAAAACCATAGAACAATTCTAGTCTTATTTCTCATCCTGTCTATCTTCCCAGAGGTTTGTTTTGTTTTTGTTTTTTTTTGTTTTTTTGTTAGTTTGTTTTGGGTTTCTTTAACCTGGAGTTTTTGTGGCTGTAAGGTTTTGGTTTTGTTCTTGGTTTGTTTTCCAAAGATATCACAAAACTGTTCAGCTGCTAGGAGTCACATCACAAGTAACTGCTGACAAGGATTGAATGCTACTCTGCAACTTCCCTGGGGACATATTGAGGGATGGGTATATTAGAAAAAATAGTAAGAATCATTTAACATCACAGCTCAGGGCACAGGCATCTATAAACCTCTTTGGTTTCTCATGAGACCTCTGAGAAAACAAAACATTGGGAGCCACTGAGTGGAAGTAAGGTAGAAAGAACATTTATTTAATAGCATGGGTTGTATTTGGTCAGTTAGAAAACTAGTGCATGTGGCACTTAACTTTAAAGCACTTTGAAATAGCGCGATATGCTGATAGAGAGTGATCCAGTTCCTCTGTAAAAAGATACTCACTAGGGCTAGAAAGAGCTAGGAACATTATACTTGTGATTTTTATTTTGTGAAATACTTGTGCCTTTCTTTACACCAGAAAGTATATTTCTCTTAGAAATGCTCTGATATTTTATTCTATACTTTGCTAATGAGCTTTTCCTATGTTAGAAGTGTGCTTCAGTACTTTAAATGTCTTCTTTTGAGGGGAGGTGGTGAGAAGGGGAAGATGAGGGAGGGGACATAGTCTTTCCTGGAAAAAAAAAAAAAAAGCAGCTAAAGAAAATTAAAATTATCTTTATTTCAATCAGTATTTGTGAAGTAAGATTAGACTTTATCTGTAAATCTTTTCTCTGACTCTGAAGAAAAGTAGCATTTGCTTGTGCTCTTCTTAGGGAAGATAAAGGAAATCCTGTATAGACAATCTAAGATATCATTAATAGTGCAAAGATTCAAGAACTGGTTTTTTTCTTAAAATTAGTCCATTCATTTATGTGTAAAAGCTCTTCCTCAAATAAAGGACAAACAACCAACCTTACTATTGTTCAGCAGGTGAACGTTTTATCAGTACTTAAAATTTGAGAGGAAAGACAGAGGACAAGTTACAGTTTTCAGGCAAGTATTAAATATGGCATTGGTGCTAATACAGAACCTTGTTATCCCCTCCTCTTGCTGTTAGTATTTGACTAGGTTTTCCTGATACTTTCTTTCAGTCCTGGAAACAATTTGTTACACACAAGAATTCTTAACCTATTCATTTTCTTTAACAGTGAGGAATATTGCCAATAATTAACTGAAAGTTCAAAGAAGTAATAAATGAAAGTTCAAGCAATTCCCCCTGTATCTTTTTTGATACCTATAAGAATAATGATTTATCAAAGAAGCAGGATTTTTCATTTCAGAAGCCAGGCTGGTTGTTCCTGTTACACCATGTTCATTTAGAAATCTTTCTGCTTTTAATGATTATTTTTAATCAATGCTCCTGATATTCAGTGAGATGTAATTCACAGATCAGCTATGTTCCCTCACTTTTAAAACTGGTTGTCTTTAAGTTAAAATACTGTCTCTAGTTTTGATAACTATAAGCTATCATGACCTTCACAAGCGCTTTTTGGGGTTGTAGCTCTAGCCTCTCTAAACTTGGAAAATTAGGGGTTTTTTAGCTTTTTGTCACTTTTCAGTTTACACAAAAGCTGTAACAGTGGATTCCTGCTTGGATCTGAAACTCTCCCATTTGAGGGATGAAAATTCTTTTTAATGAAAATGAGGTATTCTGAGAAAATGTTATTAGATTTACTGTTGTAATCAGCACTGATGATGGTGATTATAGGAATTAAATTAATGAGTTTTTATTTTATTTTTATATATATATACACACACACACGTTTATAAATTTACATCTGCAGGATATGCTCTAGTGGGACCTTTAAAAGATTAAAATATTGAATGAGTTACCTATTTCTTCTCCTTATTGGCCAGGTTACCTCTCTGACCACTGAGAGGAACTTCACCAAAAAGTGAATGGAGGAGTTATTTTTATTACACAAACTGGGTAGCACTGTGTAGGCAAAGTGGAATGTGAAAATAAAAGAAGTATGGGAATTTCTTTCTTACAGATGAAATACAAAGGCACAAAAGTTTGCTCAGTATCACAGGAAATATTTTCTGGATATCTGAGAACAAAATCTTTCAGTCTGGTTCCTTGCCTACTAGACTATCAAAGCCTGCACTTTCGAGGCTGTACTGTATGTTTCTTTGATAATAATTACAAGACTATCAAAATGTCTTATTGGAAAATAAAGTACCGGGTGTCAGATTTTCTCACAAATAAACAAAACAATAGAATGAAAATTATCAAGATGAAATCTTTAGGTTCGTATTTTTCTTAGAATGTGCAATGCTGTACCTTGATGTTTATTGATTGATGTTCCATTGTGTAACATTAAGAGAGTTTGTAGCTATGGAAGAAACATTTTTTAATTTTATGAGAATTTTTTTCCCAATTGAAAACATTTAAGATAGGATTATTTTTCATAAAAATATAATATGAAAAATCCCAGCACTGAAGCAGACTAACGATCTTAATTGTCCGAGAATTTTATGAGCAGTGATATATAGGTATTCTTTTGAGCAACTAATCATAAATGTTGAGCGGTTAATTCAGCTACAGCCTACAACTGTGGGAAGCAGGAGTTTGATAATGCCATAACTAGAAGAAAAGAAACCGCAGGAAACACCAATTAAGCAATCTCCTCTTGAATGTCCTCTTGAGAAGTTATTTAAAATAGAGACAAATTGTTTCCTGGATGACAAAACAATAGTTTTAAAAAAAGAAAAAGACAAAAAATAATTCATATGTAAAATACAAGAGGATGAAAACCAGTTGTCTTTTGGCACCATCTGTTATGTAAAGTATCTCCATTCCCACTAGAGAATGTAGGGAACTAGGTATGCTGCCTTAACAATTGTTTGGAGCACCACCCAGCACTTAGTGAAAATGGTGATCCAACACTGTCCAATACCATCCAGTACTGCCATTCTCTGAGTTATTGAAATCCTGGCTGTCTGGGTGTGGGAATTCTGGCTTTGAGTCACTATAAGCAGCACCATCTCCTAAACAGAAGTGTAACCATCACTATTGAAGGATAGGCTTTCTAGTCCAGTGGTCTGGTAATGGTGAAAGACAAAAAAGTGTATTTCCTGTTTTTTTTTTCTTTTTCTTCCACAGTTACCCTACATACTCACGCTCCTCAGCCATTGTTATTGCTTTCTCAGCACAGTGGAGGTGAGACTGTGATTCAGGTGACTGATTCTACCTATTCTGTATCATAGGGATAGCTTCGCATTATGCAGCGAGGGCATTACTGTTCCGTTACAATGTGTCATTTTTTTCTCCATATATTCTGCATCATTAACTGAACCACCGCTCTGTAAAAGTCTTTGGAATAGGTCTTCTGTGAGGTTTAGACGTACATTCTCTCAACAGCCTCCACCATGCTCATTTCAAAAAAAATTAAGTCTTTTTTCCCTCTGTCCTGATCTATTTAATATGATTGGAAGTTGGAGCTGGAAGTTTAAGCTGGTCTTTTGTCTTTGCTTATTAGCACATAACAAATCTCTGTAACTACAGCGATGCTTCTGGTGAATCATATGCCATCCCATCATCTTCATATATTGTGTCACTACCTATCTCTTGTGTTACAAGTGGTGTTGCAGATACTGGGTCTAGAGTGGTGATCTAGGCACACCACCTGTCCCTCTGATGAAAGTCAAGTTGGAAGAAAGTCCACTTTACTGTGCCTGTTGGGTACTACAGTGGTCGTGTTAATAGAAATAAGATCAAGTAAAGATTTGCTTTTCTCTCTTAAAATCAGGGAATCTGATTCCCAAAGTAAATAAGGTATATGTTATGTTGGCCACATTTTAGTATGTATTAACTTTAACCAACATAATCTTCAGGGGTACCATTTTGCTTAAAATTAAACATGTATTCAGAAACATTCCTGAACTTGGGTTCAAATCTTTGATCTTGCTAATATATTCCTGTAGAGATAAATGGATTTTGATTGAGATACCGAAATAGGATAAGCTTGTCTCTCTAAAAAAAAAAGTCCCTTAACCATTATTTCTGTGTTTTATCAAATCAATGTCTCATTCCAAAAACATAAAAAGATGTGGTAGCTGGAACTCCTGTCCAAATATGTTGCCCTGGTCTGTTGTTGAATAACCTGATCACTAAATTTAAAAGTTTATGCTGATACAATAGTTTGTGTGTTATTGGCATCCTGGTACCATTTAAATAGAATGAGGAAAGGCACTTCTATTCAGAGTACTCTCTAGCTCACTGGTATAGACCCACTTTCCCATGGGAAATAGGGGACATAGATTTGAATTCCCTCATGCTGGTGAATGGATTACCCACAGAAATAGGTACCTCTCTATATTGTTTCTGAATGGTAAAGGCAAGGTGTTGTGCTTCTGGATGGATTTAGTGCTGTTTGTGTGATTTAGTATGCTCCCAGTATGCTTGCCAGGCTAAGGCTCTCTGCATTGTCTCTGGGTTACAATGAAGAAATGTTTGCCTGAGAATTATTAGAACATTAGAGAGAACAGCAATTTTAAAGTCTCTCTCCTGTACTTTAATAGGGACAGGAAATGGGATTTTTTTTCCTATCTTGTTCTTATGTTTCTGTTTCTCATCCATTTCTTTTTCATCTTGACTGAAACCACAGTAAGGGTTGTAGTTCTAGCAGTGAACCATAGCTCCCAAGCTCAGTGATTTGAGAGATTTCTGGAAAAAAGAAAAAAGAAACTTATTAACATGAATACAGAGACCTTTTATGTTGAAAAGGTGGGGGGTAGAGGGGTGAAGAAAAGGGAAAGAAAAGTGCTTTATATGGGACTGAAGAAGACCTGCATCAAATACGGGTGACTTGGGAAATTTGAATTAAGTGTTACTGCCAAGCATTGTGACTGTAAAGCTATTTTAGGGATTTCTGCATTTTCTACAGTAAGTGGTATGACAAGTAAATGTACAAAGGAATTCATTCTGAGTGTTCCAACATTCTGTCAATGATGGTAAATAAAGAACTGCTCTGCATAAGACTGACAATCTTACACATTTACTGGGGACTGATTTAATGGTCTATAATTAAGTGTAAAATTGGAAAAGAGAAAATTGTAATGATGAGCAAAATTTCATAGCTAGGTTTCTGAGTTGCCAAATGCTTCCGAAGTCTGCAATTTCACAGCAGGATTGGTTCCAGAAGTGGAAATTGGACATAAATATTTCCAGACAGTGGAAATGCAAATTTTAAAAAAATAATTAGGAAACACATTTTGTCCTAATACATTCTCTATTAATAATTATAAACTAATCACAGAGCTATGGTTTAGAAATCAACTTATTAAAAAATTCATTAATGAATTAACTTCAATTGTAAATCTGTGTCTGAGAATATTTCAAACAGTTGGTCAATTTTGGTGCATTATTTCATGATAATTGCACATAAAATGCTCTGGGTGTGTTGGCTGCTGAGCAAGAAACGTTATGGCCATTACAAATCAGTTTTTTTCAAGTATTGTATAAATATTCTAGCAGCCTAACACATATATTGTCACTGACTAATAGTGCATTAACTTATTCTTTTTTTCGTTATTGTTTTTGACCAATGGTCTGTGTTTTCCATTAGGGATCTTGTTATCATTAGATCCTATTTATCAAAGAAAACTATAGGATGGAATGACTCTTCCTTTGTTCCCAAATTAGCTGTACCTAGGGGATGTAATGGATACTATGGCAGCAAAAGGAAATCGCTATTCTCCACTCATGCAATTTGCTTGGAGCCATATTTAAGTCTTTGGACTGGCTTTGGGGTAGGTTTATTATAGTGCCATGTCAGCACAATGAGTGTTTATATTAATGTATTTCTGTTATAAGAGGTAAGCATAGTGGAGCCTTTAAGACAGGCAGTGAAATGAATAGTGATCCTGAAGATACACAAATAAGGCAATCTGCTAGAGCCCGTGACAGACTCGGTATGCAAATAAGCACGCTTTCTTAAGAGAATTATTTGTGTCAATACCAGGTGTATGACGTATTTGAAACTCCTGTCAAACAAAAGGGCTCTGGCACAGAAAAGTGCTGATTACAGGAGGTAGCGATTGACCCAGCTCTCTACTATTTCTGTTTGATTAGAAGTCTGTTATTGATGGGACAGAATGATGGCCTGGCTTCGCTCTTGGGCTGAATACCAGCTACTTTTAGGAGCCAAACCTATTAACTAGTAGTTAAGTGCCATCAGCATGTCTGAGATTGGGAGCATGCAAGAATGAAAAGAGTACGTTTGAGCATGCCAATATATCATGAAAAAGAAGTCCAGAAAAGATAGAGTAGCAAAAGGTGAGCAAATTTATAAACTAAATTGTTCCAGTTAGACCAGCTTCTGCAAAGTTTTAGAAAAAATAGTTTCTATATAAATGGGAGTACTTTATGCTTTTTTATGGAACACTTTACGATTATTTTTTTTTTTAATAATTAAAAGGATCAAAATGATGTTTTGAGGGGAAGGAAGAGCAAAAATGAAGAGAGGGTGAACCAAAAGTAGAAATTCAAATAATGCTTTCATGGAGACCTCTATGAAAAGTCTGGATAATGCTGACAAAATTTTTCAGTGGAGGAGCTATTTTGGTAAATTCAAGTAACAACAAAAATGGTTTTACAAAAGAACTGAGCCTTCAAATACTTTTAATGCAACTACCTTGGCACATGACTTAGTACTTCAATGGTAGAAACTGTATACTTCCTATATTTTTCTTCTGCTTATTTATTCTGGTTTTCAAGGATAAGTTATTTTTATTTATTTATTTAGATTATAGTGTTTACGTTAGTTTAGTAGCTAAACGATATAACTAGGCTGGATGCTATTTCCAATACTATGTAAATATGAGTGGGAAGGACTGTTGAGAAAGGTGATGAAGGTAAGAGTATTATTGATAGCTACAGAAGTGATAGGAGAAAAGGTGGGGAGAATGTTAGGGTGTCTCAAGGAGTCTGCAGAGAGGTTTCCCTAAAGACCTTCCAGGAGATGAGACAAACTCCACGGGTTAGTCTCTTCTTTCCCATCACAGTATCCTCCACAGGCTCAGCAAACCACACGGGCACCACTTTGTAGAGATTGGGTCTGTGCAATAAAGCTGGACAATATCCTAATTTTTAACCACAAATGCTCATTTTACCACAGTCATGTTCTTTAAATCTGGCCTTAAAGATCCTTCTATTTTAAAACTTTTGAGGAAACTTACAGATAAGCTTTCTAAACGTAAGTATGCCTTATAATATATTTAAGAGAACATCAAACTGTAGCTGAAGAACTACCTATGGCTGATGTGAAAACTCATTGTAAACGCTGCCTTAATTTTTTTGTTTTGACACTTAGACTTAATGAAGAAGTGGAGTGTATAAATCTCTATCATTCATACATGTGCCCATATGTGTATCGCAGTGGGCATTCATCTGATTGCACAAGGTAGTCCACTATGCAGCACTCTGGTTATCTTGTTTTGGCTCGTATCTTAGTGTGACACATGAAAGTGCCTGATTCCTAGGAAATGCTTCCAAAATATTCCACATCCTGATACATCTACAAAATGCTTTATTTATTCGTATTTGTGTGTGCATATATATCTATACATATAGATGGACAGATAGATAGGTCCCATTTAAGTAGAAGCTTCTCAGTTCAGATTTCTTCACTTACTTTCCTAAGTAAGTCTCCAGATACTGCACAAAAAAAAAGTTTATTTAAAAATCTAGAGATTATACTGTGGAAAAACTACTGTATGCAAAATAATGACTGTCTGAGTAGTTAGTATAAGTATTATAATTTATGTTTTGTTTTAGAAGTACAATTGGGCATACCATTCACTTGTTAACAGCATTGTGTTTAGCAAATAGAAACTGAGTTCTGCTTTAATATCTTACCTGAGAGGAGTCAACATCTCCTCTTTTTTAAACAGAGAAAAGAGAGCAGTTTTGTGGCTATTACATGAAGAGGAAGAATTGAATGACAGGCCCTGAATTAAATTACACAGTCGAACTAGTAGAACAAGCTTAAGATAAAAACTGGTTGCAGGTATTTGCAAAGTCTACAGGCAAACATCTGGCTATGTTTTTGTCCTTCAGGTATGATAGATTTTGCTAAGAACAGCACCATCAAAAATCCCATAAAAGCAAATTGGCCTGGGAGAAAATTAGAAGGTAAGAGAAAAACATCTTTATTTATTCATCTTGCCTTGACTTTTTCTGCCACTAGGTTTGCTTGCAGTGAAATATTTCAGAAGTGAATTCTGCTTAGTGCTTGCCTTAAAAATGGTTTTGTTCTGTGTAGCTTTTTAACATTTTCTGCTAAAAGGAAAATGTACTAGTCCTTTCCAATAATTGCTGTCAGTTAACATTCAATGTACTAGGGCTGTGAATAGTGATCCCATTTAAAAAAACAAAATTTGTATCTGATAACAGATAAATTTCTTACTTTCAAAAGGGAATGGGTGTAGGCTAGAGGCTAGAGACTCAGTTATTGCAGACAGTTTAATGGACATTATACTAGCATCCAAAATCCATTTTACCCCTTCCTCAGTGCACTATGTATTTCTGGTGTATTTACCTTCCATGTAAAACAAGATGACACATGCCATTAATTGAACTTCATGGTCAGGCAAAATATTTTAACCATTTTTTCCAGGAATGAAAACCAGTAATACTAAGGCATCCATTTTAGCATGTACAAATAAAAATGTGTCCATCTGCTACTTGCATTGTACTGGATACAGTAGATAAGCAGAAGAACATATGCAGCCTATAGACTGTTCAGGGAGAGTCTGTACAAACTGTAACTGTCTATTAGGTACCCATTTCCTTTGAAAGTAAGTTTTTATTTTACTTAAATATTTGAACATTTATTTTTATTGCATTAATGATGAAGATACTTAAAAATGTGGGCATGCTCTTAGATTTGGTTGCATATCTGAATTACTTTTTGATTTTAAGTATATGACAGAGTAATATCAACATTCATTTAGGAATCAGGCTCTCTGATCAGATTATGATGTGCTTGCTTGTTTTTTTATAGACTGCATTCACCTGTGTCCAGGGTAGAAATCAAAATGATCAATTTTCTTCATGTATGACAGCAAAGATGCTGTTATCACTATTGTTTTAGCACAGCAAATTAAAGACTGGGACATAATGTATGAACAGAATAAGGTTATGTTAAGCTGCATAAAATTGCCCAGATATCTTGATTTCCTTTGCAGATTTCAGTGGCAAATATTTCTAGCAGGTACAGTCCTTTCTGCCTCCATTCACACAAAGCCTACCTGTCCCGCCATAGTCCCTGAGTCTGTCCATGACTCAGGTCTCTCTTTTTTCTGTATACTCCTGTTTCCAGAAAACGTCAACCAACCAATTCTAATACTTCTCTGCTCTAATACAAGTCCATGTCACATCCAAATTTACTGTGTACTGTGTGTTCTACCCAGTCTAGACACTTGATCTTTGCTCTGCCTATTACTTCTAAAAGAGTTTTGCCCAACTCTGCATTTCCTTAACTGACCATGGGGAAGTTGTTTATAGCTGTGAGGTGTCCTTCATGAGCTTGGTCCCATTTTATCATCCCATGCCTGTACACTGCTAAAATGAACCCTGTTCCCCAACTTTTCAAGTCACTTACTGTCATACCAATAGAGCTCCTATATAGTGAAAGCCCGGTTCAGGGCATGAAACTCTGAACTGGATAATGCACAAAACAAAAAAAACCCATTTGAAACCATAGTGCCTAAGCTTCAGGAAGCATCTACAAAGCATGTAGATGTCAAGGCCAAATTCAGGCACCCCATTCTACATCTAGGTGTAACAGCTGAAGAGGTTTTTGCCCTGGGGCATTGCTTGCTGACTAGAGATGACTGGCCCTCTCCATCTGCTGATGGAAGGACTGTTTGAGCTTTCCGAATTTGCCACGCTGTCTGTTTTTTCTTAGCTGGCTGTGTTGTGTGAAATGGAACAGGCTGTACTTACACTGTCTTTTCCACCAGGATAGTAACCCACTAAAGTGGGATTTAGTAGCTGGGAGAGGATACCATAGCTGGGAGAGGATACCATTTTTGATGGATACTGTTGTTTGCAAAGTGAATGCTGTGAACTTTCCAAGAAAGTTTTATTCTGATCCAAAATTTGGTCAATTTTTTGTAGTTAAAAAGAGGCATTTTGGATATCAGGTTCAATCCACTCACAAATTTTCAGTTCTCCAAGTCACATCAGAGGTACTAACATATCTTTAAAAACTAGTAATTCTCCTTCATGCCCCAGTCCAATTGTTCTAAATGAAATGTAAAATAAATTAGTAAATACCTGCTTGAAACAGACATCCAGAATGCAGGCTTTCACCCTCAATGATTGTCAGAGTGATAGTAAAGGAGATGAGCAAGTGGAAACATCGATTTGCTATTGGAAGTGAGGGTTAACCAGCTATACTTTCCATGGCTTTGATAATTAGATAGAGCTAGAACAGGTATTAGATATTTTTGTCCTCTAGAGATCTGTTTTAAATTAATTATTTATTTTTCTATGCCTAAATTTAAACACAAAAGATGAAATAAGTGATTTCATCTAATGTCTGTGTAAAGGCTAATGAGAGAAATATAAAACCTGGAATGTTTAGGTTGATTATCAGGAAAACATTTTCTGACAGTGAAATATATTATGCTTTGGGATTGTTCCAGAAGGCAAATAGCTGAGGCCTAACTTCTTGGGTCATACTACTAAGTAGATGGAGGTCAAGAAAATACGTTCTGTGAAACAGCCCTGTAAAGCACAAGTAAGGGGTGATGATCTGAGAATCCCGTTCATCTGTAAATGCTGTGGTTCTGTGATCCACTTTTATTTAATTTAATGAAGGTTTAGTGTTTCATGAATAAGTTTCTGCATTATCAAGGCAGGATGAGAGGCACTAACAAAAAAGAAAAAGAGCAACAGCAAGAAAAAACTTCTCATGTTACTAAATAATCATGGCGTAAGTTTTCTTCCAATGGCACCTTCTTTCCAACCGCTGACATATGGTGCTCATATAACCAGCTGATTTGCAGTATCATATCCATACATCTGCATGTCAGGTAGGTATTTTGCTTTTGTAAGCTGGTGGCCAGGATTCTGTGAGGGGGTGTTTAAGATAAAGGTCACCCAGAGGTACCACACAGGTTTAGGTGAGGGACGGCAGAGGAGAGCAAGGGTTCACTTAATCCTTCCTTCTCCTATTCAGTCCATTATTTGCATGTTTTAGGGGCAGATGTGCAATCTGGGAAGTTTTCCAAATTCATTTTTCAGAACATTAGGTGCTCTCAACGTTAGGCGCACTAAGCAAATCCCTCTTTGTAACAATTTTGCCACCAGCATTGAAGATGAGCTGCTTTCAGGATGAAAATAGATGGCTGCGAACTTGGGCCAAAACAAGCAATTTGGGGATAAAATTACTTCGAAAACTTTTTAGCTGGTTTTCACACACTCTCTCTGTTCTCCTTAGAGTTCCTTCAAGCCTTTGAGCACTTACATAAAAAGTCTTCTTACATGGAGTGTTTCTGAAAAAAAAAAGAAAAAAAAAGAGTACAAAGGCTGAGAAATGTTTCCAGAATAATTCTATGTATAGGACAATGAATCACCTACCCCAAGCTATTGATCTGATCAAAGAGTTTCCAAATATCCAGACTTGTTGCTACTTAAGCTTATTATTTTTCCATTTTTGGGGGTTCTTTCTGCAGTTTTTCATGCCCTAAAAAAGCGACCTTTTTTTTCCCTAATAAGGGAGACAGAATCTTGCAAGACTAAGAAGTAGTATTGAAATGGACTGCTGTCTTTCATTCAGCAGCCTCAATTTTTGTTTTCCTTTCCTTTAATGAGACTCCCTGGTGGAGTTTAGAATTCTTGCTGCAGAGTCCTTGAGTTTGCAGCGGACTCCCCTCTATCTGCAGTAGCTCAGATGTTCTGACATTCAATACAGTTCAACTGTTTTCCTGTGCTTTTAACTAATAGGTTGGAGAAGCTGGGATTGCATGTTGTCTGATTGTTCTGGTTTGTTTTATTTATTTTTACATATGTATACAGGCGAGAAATATGGAAGACACTGACAAGTTGCGCAGTTAACTTTTTATTGGCCTTCATTTTTTATTTGAAAAGGATTTTAAAAGGTAGGGCTCAGAACAAAGGTAAGAGAAGGAAAGACAGACTGATGAGCTTGCAGTTAAGGGTTAACCCTGCTCCTGAGTTATTCAGAGTGTGATCATGCCCAGGTGGAGCGCAGGTTGTATATGTTGTTGTCCTTTATGGGTGAGCAGAAGATTGACTTACTTGATTCCTCCAGTACTGGTTGTACACATCTTTTGCTCTGAATACAACTGATCTTCTACATCCTTTCAACCAAAGTTGGAAAGTTAAATTTAAAAACTGAACCATGAACCTCAGCAATTTCATAAAGGTTATGAAATCCCATGTTTCTGAAGGGACATATGGAGACTCTGAATCTTCATAATCATAAACCATCATCATCATCATCATAAATCACACTTCCAATGATGGGGCATCCAGAAATTCTCTGGGCAACCTGCTCCAGTGTCGCACCACCCTCATCGTAAAAACTTTTTTCCTTATGTCCAATCTAAGTCTACCCTCTTTCAGTTTAAAACAAATGATCTTTACCCTGTCACTACAGGTCTTGGTAAAACATCTGTCTCCATTTTTCTTATAAGCCCCCTTAAAGTATTGAAAGGCTGCAATAAGATCTCCTCGGAGCCTTCTCTTCTCCAGACCGAACAACCCCAACTCTCTCAGCCTTTTCTTACAGGAGAGGTGTTCTAGCCCTCTGACCATTTCCATGGCCCTCCTCTGGACCCGCTCCAACAGGTCCATGTCTTTCTTGTACCGGGGACCCCAGAACTAGATGCAGTAGAGGGGGAGAATCACCTCCCTTGATCTGCTCCCACGTTTCTTTTTATGCAGCAAAAATGAGTACACATTTTACTAAATTTACAGTCTTTTTTTGTTGTTGTTTCTGTCTAATGTCCAATGTAATGAATTGCTGTAGCATTTGTGGTACAAGTTACAGCACCATATCAGTGTCAGTTAAATAAGACAATGGCCTATAAACATATCCACAGAAGGACAGGTGTTTCCATTAACGAGCCTTCCATTTTTTGAGAACCCTACCCGTTTAGCAAAGAAGCTAAGTGTCCTAACATCAATAATCTCAGTAACGCCCAGAAGATGTTGATTTAATCGCGTCCTTTCAAGTTAAGCACATGAGTAAACATTGCTTAAATTGGAGCTGTGTTTAGCAGAGGGAACAACAGTATTATATTCAAATATATCTACATAATAAATTTTAGCCCATATTGGCTTCTTAATACTGACCACTGTGTAGCATAATTAAGAGAGTATTCAACAGAGGTCTCAACAGTAATGAAGAAGGTTCCCTGTGTTTTATAAATGGATCACATTAATTACTTGTTCTCACAGCATCTCTAATAATTCCCAAAGCAGAAACAACATGTCCATTCTAATAACTCTAAGGGGGATTCTATGTTTACAGCACTGCATATACAAAAAAGCTATGTAGTCCTCTAAGGCTCTTTAGCTATAACTAATTAAACTGACTTTGCTGCTTGTGTCAGAAAATGGCTGGTGCCTCATGGACACAAGGAGCTATGGAAAAGTCTTCTAACTATGCAACTTCCTTTGGGCATCATGCCACTGAGCAAGAGAAAAGGGAAAGGGAGGTGGAGAACTGAGTCAGGGGGACTGCAGCCTAAAACTACAGAATGAATTCCCCAAGGAACCGAGGGTAGCCTCAAACCTCATTGATTACTGCTTCCAGCATGTGGCACATTTCTTTGGCTTTATAATTTCTAATACAACAGTACAGGAATATGCATATAGACATTATTAAAAAAAGCAAGCAAGAAACAAACCAAATGAAAACATTATGCAGCCATTTTTTTTCCCCTGGGAAGATGGTACGAGGAGAACCAAGCCATGCATATTGGATATTAAACACTGTGCTTTCACGCAGTAGTAAACGGCAGAGCTGAAGCTGTTTCACTTTGCATAAAAAATGTAAGTGATAGACGTAGATGTACACAGTAATGTAGATTATCTGTGGCCCCTAGCACAGCTGAAACTAGCCTTTTGTGTATTTAACGTCGCAACACTGTGTGCAGTTCACATGTAGATATAGAACTAAGGTCCAAAATGCTGTGCTTTCTTCATACTTCTCCATGAAGTTATCAGCCCCGATAGATGCCCATTTTTCCTATAACACTCAGAGAGAGAATGGGTTATGACAGATACATATTTTCAGCAGCCAGCTTTGAGGAGAGCTACCCTAACCATCCTGAAGGGAACAATGCTGGAAGAGTTTGGTGTGATGCCTAAATAGTGGCCTAACTCAGAACAGTTATGATTTTCTCTTCCTTTCTCTGGGTATCCGAAACATCAATCTGCTTGTAATTTTAATCAGCTAATTCTCAGTTGTTAAAAAAAAAAGAAAAAAGAAAAAAGAGAGAGAAAACTACTACTTCACTACTTCAAAATAGTCTAATATTTTAGTGGCTAAATGATTCAAATGTGGAAATGTGTCTTCAAATTCCTTACTGAGATTAAGGACCCAAATTATGTAATTTACACCCTCAGGAGCTTATTCCTCTGACTACCAACCTATTTGACTGCAGCTGGCAACTTTGGGCAGGTTTCATTTCATTTAGCTTCAGACGTTTAACATCTAGGCAAAAAATCTAAGCAAATTTTGTTATGTTCCGTCTGCTTAAAGGACCTGAAGAGTGACTTCAACTGACTCGTTTCAAAGGCAGGTAGGACAGGAAGACAAATAAGCTTTTTTACTGTTAGGGTGATCAAACCCTGGCACAGGTTGCCCGGAGAGGTTGTGGAGTCTCTCTTCTTGGAGATATTCAAAACCCAGCTGGAATGCTACTTTGCACTTGATTTTTCTCTAAAGTGTACTCACTTTAATTTTGGATTCCTAACGTAGATGAGATGAATCTCAGCTGGTATCAGCTGTACCTGAAAGCCAGACTGGCATGCTGAGGGATAACTGGAGGTGGAGGAAAATAGTTAGGTATACGGTGAATTGAAGAACACAGAACAAGTCTCTGTTAGATAGCAAATGAAACTAAAGTCTTCTGAGATCCAAGCTAGAGCACTCTAACTGCAGCACTACACTTCCCACATGTATCACGTCAACACACGGCTTTCAATTAGAAGCCTTAATGTGAACATTATACACAGAAATAAAATATATGCACTTGTGAAATGTCACAAGGCAAGACGTACAGCAAAATGACTTGCAGTTGTTTCAGTACTGAAACACAATAATTATACACTCATGATCATGATAGATAAATCACACTGAAATATTTTCTCTTCTTTCTTCCTTGCTATTCTGATTAGATAAGATTTAATAACTAATATACCTTTTCCATACCTGACGTTCTTATTACTTTCTTCTACAAGGCAATTAATTCAAATAGAAGTCAGAACAAAAATAAAAAATTGATGTTTAAAAACAAAGGAGAAAAGGCCAGATAGTTTGTTTAGTTGTTTGAAACTCTGTTTAAAATTTAAATTAGTGTGGGAGAATATTTTTTTTGTTCTTCTGTTGCAATGAAAGATTCCACTTTTACACAGAAAATCCTCTGATTTCAGAATTTTTTTGGGGTCTTAAAACATATTGTCGGGGAAGTTGGCTAATAGCCTTAAAGGCTTCCCATTTTTGTTTTGAACAAAAAAAAAAGCTCAGTTTGCTTCGTTTTTCTGCAAGGCTCATCTCCAATGAAGTTGATAAATAGTTCAGTTGGTTAGCATCTCTGAAAAGCAGGACAGTTCTACAGTGACTGACTTTCTTTACAGAAAGGCTACAGATAAGGTTACAGCAGGCAGCTGTCATGTGGACTGTCACCTCTTTGGCTCGGCTCTTGATTCTGCCACTCCCTGCGTGGCTTGGAGCATCTCATCTACCTAGACTTTGCTAAAGCCTTTGACACCGTTTCCCACAGCATTCTCCTGGAGAAACTGGCTGCTCATGGTTTGGACGGGAGCACTCTTCGCTGGGTAAAAAACTGGCTGGACGGCCGAGCCCAAAGGGTTGTGGTGAATGGAGTTAAATCCAGTTGGCGGCTGGTCACAAGCGGTGTTCCCCAGGGCTCAGTACTGGGACCAGTCTTGTTTAGTATCTTTATCAATGATCTGGACGAGGGGATCGGGTGCTCCCTCAGTAAGTTTGCAGATGACACCAAGTTGGGTGGGAGTGTTGATCTGCTGGAGGGTAGGAAGGCTCTGCAGAGGGATCTGGACAGGCTGGATCGATGGGCTGAGGCCAATTGGATGAGGGTCAACAAGGCCAAGTGCCGGGTCCTGCACTTTGGCCACAACAACCCCATGCAACACTACAGGCTTGGGGACGAGTGGCTGGAAAGCTGCCCCACAGAAAAGGACCTGGGGGTGTTGGTTGACAGACGGCTGAAGATGAGCCAGCAGTGTGCCCAGGTGGCCAAGAAGGCCAACGGCATCCTGGCCTGTATCAGAAAGAGTGTGGCCAGCAGGAGCAGGGAGGTGATCGTGCCCCTGTACCCGGTGCTGGTGAGGCCGCACCTCGAATCCTGTGTTCAGTTTTGGGCCCCTCACTCCAAGAAGGACATTGAGGTGCTGGAGTGTGTCCAGAGAAGGGCGATGAAGCTGGTGAGGGGTCTGGAGCACAAGTCTGATGAGGAGCGGCTGAGGGAACTGGCGTTGTTCAGTCTGGAGAAGAGGAGGCTCAGGGGAGACCTTATTGATCTCTATAACTACCTGAAAGGAGGTTGTAGGGAGGTGGATCCT